>NC_036848.1:10838772-10844604 GCF_002910315.2 Salvelinus sp. IW2-2015
GCCGAGAGGGGGGGGGGGCAATTGGAAGCAGGGGATGATTAGGTGTCCCATCCGAAAGGCGGCAACCCAAAAAATATAGCTGGTTCTATTTGGAATAGTTTGATATAGGTCTTGTGGAAGGCATTTCAAAAGAAAACATAATGCTATTTAGATAATGATGAGAGCGTTAGAGCCTTTTTTCTGCACTGTAACGGAGTTCCGCTGTCCGTGGTGTGTTTCTGAAAATAGCAGTTTGATTTTCTAAAGGCTTTAGCGCTTTTATTCTAGTTTGACAGCAGAGCTAGCCTATTACTTTCCTCCTTTAGTCGTGTTATATTCTAGTTTGCAGCAAGGAGCTAGCCTATTACTTTCCTCCTTTAGCGTGTAATATTCTAGTTTGACAGCAGGGCTAGCCTTATTACTTTCCTTCCTTTAGCGTGTTATATTCTAGTTTGACAGCAGGGCTAGCCTATTACTTTCCTTCCTTTAGCGTGTTTTATATTCTAGTTTGACAGCAGAGGCTAGCCTATTACTTTCCTTCCTTTAGCGTGTTATATTCTAGTTTGCCAGCAGAGCTAGCCTATTACTTTCCTTCTTTAGTGTGTTATATTCTAGTTTGACAGCAGGGCTAGCCTATTACTTTCCTTCCTTAGCTGTTATATTCTAGTTTGACAGCAGGGCTAGCCTATTACTTTCCTTCCTTTAGCGTGTTATATTCTAGTTTTGACAGCAGGGCTAGCCTATTATTCCTTCTTTAGTGTGTTATATTCTAGTTTGACCAGCAGGGCTAGCCTATTACTTTCCTTCCTTTAGCGTGTTATATTCTAGTTTGACAGCAGGGCTAGCCTATTACTTTCCTTCCTTAGCGTGTTATATTCTAGTTTGACAGCAGAGCTAGCCTATTACTTTCCTCCCTTTAAGCTGTGTTATATTCTAGTTTGACAGCAGGGCTAGCCTATTACTTTCCTTCCTTTTAGCGTGTTTATATTCTAGTTTGACAGCAGAGCTAGCCTATTACTTTCCTCCCTTTAGTGTGTTATATTCTAGTTTGACAGCAGAGCTAGCCTATTACTTTCCTTCCTTTAGCGTGTTATATTCTAGTTTGACAGCAGAGCTAGCCTATTACTTTCCTTCCTTTAGCGTGTTATATTCTAGTTTGACAGCAAGGGCTAGCCTATTACTTTCCTCCTTTAGGTGGTTATATTCTAGTTTGACAGCAGAGCTAGCCTATTACTTTCCTCCCTTTAGCATGTTTTATTTTCTAGTTTGACAGCAGGGCTAGCCTATTACTTTCCTCCCTTTAGCGTGTTATATTCTAGTTTGACAGCAGGCTAGCCTATTACTTTCCTTCCTTTAGCGTGTTATATTCTAGTTTGACAGCAGGGCTAGCCTATTACTTTCCTTCTTTAGCATGTTTTATTCTAGTTTGACAGCAGGAGCTAAGCCTATTACTTTCCTCCTTTAGCGTGTTATATTCTAGTTTGACAGCAGGCTAGCCTATTACTTTCCTCCTTTAGCTGTTATATTCTAGTTTGACAGCAGGGCTAGCCTATTACTTTCCTTCCTTTAGCGTGTTATATTCTAGTTTGACAGCAGGGCTAGCCTATTACTTTCCTTCCTTTAGCGTGTTATATTCTAGTTTGACAGCAGGGCTAGCTATTACTTCCTCCTTTAGCTGTTTTATTTAGTTTACAGCAGGCTAGCCTATTATTTCCTCCTTTAGCTGTTTTATTCTAGTTTGACAGCAGGGCTAGCCTATTACTTTCCTCCCTTTAGCGTGTTATATATCTAGTTTGACAGCAGGGCTAGCCTATTACTTTCCTCCCTTTAGCGTGTTATTTCTAGTTTGACAGCAGGCTAGCCTATTACTTTCCTTCCTTTAGCGTGTTATATTCTAGTTTGACAGCAGGGCTAGCCTATTACTTTCCTTCCTTTAGCTGTTTATATTCTAGTTTGACAGCAGAGCAGCCTATTACTTTCCTTCCTTTAGCGTGTTATATTCTAGTTTGACAGCAGGGCTAGCCTATTACTTCTCGGCTGTAATTATTCTCCAGAATGTGTTCTCAGTCAACTTACCTGGTAAAATAAAGGTAAAATAAAGAAAAAATAAATATGCAACACGATCTCTGTAACACTAAAACTGTGCAGTGTCCCACGAAAAATCCAGTTTATTTATCATTCCCAAACCAAATTATATAATATAATTTGCGAACACTGCCTTGAAATTAGTAGGTGACGTATGATAATATAATTTCATACTAATACAATTGCACAGAGAAAAACATTTTGTATAACAAGTAATACAAAAATCTCAAAACATTAGTTGTAAGAAATTATTGGCAGCCCTGTTTTCAATACTTTTTGCACCCTCCCCTTGCAGTGATAACGGTATCCTAGCCTTTTCTATAAAATAAAAAAATATGAGATTGGAGAACACATTGGGAGGAATCTTAGACCATTCCTCTCGACAGGATATTTCAAGATCCTCGATATCCTTAGATCTGCTCTTATAGTGCTTTCCTCTTCAATTCAAACCACAGGTTTTCAATGGGGTTCAAGTCCAAAGACTGAGACGACCATTGCAAAATGTTGATTTTATGGTCAATGAACCATTTCTTTGTGGATTTTGATGTGTGCTTTGGGTCATTGTCTTGCTGGAAGATCCACTTGCGGCCGAGTTTCAGCTTCCTAGCAGAGGCAACCAGGTTTTTGGCTAAAATGTCCTGGTATTTGCTAGATAACTTATGAGTTTTTTTTCTGCATTGCATCCTTCTTTCGAGCCAAACTGGTGTGCGTGGCCAAAGAGCTCTATTTTACGTCTCATCTGACCATAGCATCTGGTGCCAATCCAAGTGCCAATGCCGTTTAGCAAACTCCACGCTTTGACATTTGTTTATTGCTCTCAATAAGGGCTTTCTATGGCAACCCTTCCAAATAGCCCATTGGCATAGAAGTGGCATCTAATTGTAGATTTGGAGACTTCGTGAACACAAGATGTGACTTTTCTTTGCCTCCTGAACCATCTTCCTCACTGTGCGTGGGGACAAGATACACTTGCATCCTCTTCCAGGCAAGTTTACAACCAATTCAGTGGTTTTACATTTTCAATTATTGCCCTAATAGGAGTAAGTGCTATATTTGGTTTTCCAGTAGTGTTTTTTTAGACCTAATGCCTGATATATGAAAGTCAACAACGATTTGTCTCTCTCTTCATTTGTGAGTTCGTTGCCTTTCCCCCTGGTGATGGACGAGAAAGGACTTTACATGCGTGTTAGCTAATTCTTATACCCAAAGGAAACAGGAAGCCTTGGAAGGCCACAATACAGTTAATGAAGATGAGATCAACTTAAAAAAGTAGAATGTTAATGTAGATTTAAATTTAGTTTGATTTATTCACGAGAATCATGGCGCTGGCAAAAATATTGACACCAATCTTTTTGAGATTTAATTTTTTACTTTTTAAAATCTCTTTCTCTGAGCAATTATAGTAGTATAAATGAATATGATTTTGCACACAATAGCTCTATATTTGTATTATTTATTTTATGCAGTCTTTGTTGCTCATCTTTATCAAGGCTGTCAATCATTTTGGAGGTGACTGTAATCACTGTAGGAACAACCTCACTCCTGAGTGGCGCAGCGGTCTAAGGCACTGCATCTCAGTGATAAAGGTGTCACTACAGACCCTGGTTTGTTTCCAGGCTGTATCACAACCGGCTGTGATTGGGAGTCCCATAGAGCGGCGCACAATTGGCCCAGCGTCGTCCAGGTTAGGGTTTGGTCGGGGTTGGCCGTCATAGTGAATAAGAATTTGTTCTTAACTGACTTGCCTAGTTAAATAAATAAACTAACCCCATCACAACTCAGATTATATATCAGCACCTCAATATTTCTCACTTCAACTGAGTGGGTCAAAACAATCATTTAACAGGCGACATTACAAATTACATCAAACCTGGAGCCTATCAACTTGCCTATACACTGTCAAACTTTTCCCTGTAAATTTACAGAATTATATTATCAGCAGAGTTGCCAGGCGAATACTGTAATTGTAAATGTTTTACAGTAAATATTTTAATACTGGGATTAATTAATTAAATTCATTGAGGGGAGGCGGGTTTGTATTTTACAGTATTTTAGTGTAATTCCATGGGATTGGTGCAAGCAGGTTGGCAGCTAGGTAATGTGTTTTCATATTACAGCATATCAAACAAATATATATAAATAATTGGTGTTTAAAATCACTTGCACTTAACAAAGACTTCCAAATGTTCAGTCACTACAGAGGAAAAACAGACCAAGAACATAACAAATACTCAACCATTAAAGGTTAGATGCTTGCTGCCACTCCAATCTATCCCCTACACATATTGAATTTGTGCCTCAAAATATGTTAATGAGCCAGAAACAACCATACCATATAGAGGTCAAAAGGTTTTTGTCAAGCAAAAAATATGGTAGGGTAATGTATTCATATATACTGTGGGGTGGAAATATAGTACAATGTTAACTTATTTACAGTAACGTACTGTTAAACCAACGTTTTATTGGAATCGAGGGATCATCTACCATTTACCAGATACYCCTAATATCACCCAGAGGGCATCGTATTTATGGCTATAAACAGGTAATACAGTAAATTGCTGTTAGTTTTATTGTATAATACTGTAAAAACAACAATGTATGTAACCAAAGAAAAGCATAATTACAACACTAATTCAAAACCTACAGTATATTATGTGCTGGTTTGTGTTGGTAGGTGTTGGGAGAGAGAGAGACAAAGKGAGAGAGAGAAGGAGATGGAGTTAACATTGGGATTGGGTACAATCTTAGATCTATGATCAGGGGCAAATCTATTCAGGGTAAGGAATTAATAGTCTGAACCTCATGTGTCTTACCCACCGCATGAGTTTGGTGCCTGAAACTGAAAATTGTAATCTACAGTAGGCATAAACTATTACTGTAAAAAAATGGAGTATAATACAATCATTTTTACAGGAGGCTTCCAATTACAATGAATAAAAGCATTTTTCAGCATTTTACCCACAATGGAGTGAAATCTATAGACTGTAAGCTATTCTGTAAAACACATTTAACAACCATTTGTCTCTTTCTGTTGCAAATACAGATTGACAATGTAGACAAACATTGGAAAATGAATGTATTACTGTGAAAAGTGTGATTTTCTATAGGACAAAGGATCTTGCTCTAATTGAGAATGTTATTGTTTTGCTAAGCATGACACCTGAACATGTATGGAAGAGTATAGCCTCAATTTAATAAAACATAAAACCAAAGGTATATTTTTGTTTACAATAACGTCCTACCTCTTGGGACACATTGGAGTCGTCAAGTTCTTCAGTAAAGTCTGTTGGAGTTGTTCTCAGAGTCTGGTCCGCGGGCAGAGTGTTGTCGTTGTAAGATGTGAGGAACTTGAAGTCACTTGTGCGCGATCCCGTTGTCAGGTATGCGTCATAATTGTATGTGCTGCGGAGAGTTCCCGCGCCATCCACCTCTGCGTAGTTGGGAGGGAGATACGCGCTGGGGATGGCGACCGCTCCGTCAAACAACAGTCTGGGCTTTCTCCTGCGGCAAAACCTCACCACCAGGATGACAATAATGAAGGTGAGGAAAAAGGTGGAGACGGACACCAGCGCGATGATCAGATAAGAGGTGAGTTTGGAATTGCTCTCATCATAAGAGACATCTTTCAGTTCTGGCACTTCAGCCAAGTTATCAGAAATCACTAAATACATTGTACAGGTGGCAGAGAGAGAGGGCTGTCCGTTATCTTTCACTGACACAATGAGGTTCTGTTTCATGCTGTCAGATTCAGAAATGTCCCGCTGTGTC
>NC_036848.1:10844629-10875639 GCF_002910315.2 Salvelinus sp. IW2-2015
GTCCGTACGCGATGATCAGATAAGAGGTGAGTTTGGAACTGTTCTCATCATAAGAGACATCTTTCAGTTCCGGCACTTCAGCCAAGTTATCAGAAATCACTAAATACATGTACAGGTGGCAGAGAGAGAGGGCTGTCCGTTATCTTTCACTGACACAATGAGGTTCTGTTTCATGCGTGCAGATTCAGAAATGTCCCGCTGTGTCCTGATCTCTCCGCTGTGGAGACCAATAGTGAAAAGTCCCGGATCAGTGGATTTGACACATATAGGACAGCCAGGCGTTCTGGCCGGAGTCCGCGTCCACCGCATCACCTTGGAAACCAGAGAGCCTCCGTGCGCAGCTTTGGGACCAGCTCCGTCATGAAGGAGTTTCCCTCCGGGGCGGGGTATAGTATCTGAGGAGATTGTCATTCACATCCGTTATGAACACACTGACCGTGACGTTGCTGCTGAGGGAGGAGAACCGTTGTCTCTGGCCACCACGTGGACCTTAAGCTCCTGAACTGCTCATAATCAAACGACCTCACAGCGTGGATCACTCCCCGTGTCTCCGTTAACGGATAAAAACGAACACGGACACCGTTCACCTCACCAGGTAAGAGAGAATAAATCACTGTTCCGTTCTGTCTCCAGTCTGGGTCCCGTGCGTAACGAACACAGGGAACACCGGGTCTATATTTTCAGTCACGGGGCTTTATAGGACTGTTCTCTCAAACACAGGGTGGTTGTCGTTGACGTCAGCTACAGATAACTGAACACTTTTAGAGGAGGACAGAGGTGGAGAGCCCTCGTCGGTGGCAGTGTTGTAATATTGTAATCAGACACTAGTTCCCGGTCCAGTTCGCCCGTGGTCACCAGAGAATAGTAGTTTTTTGATGGATGGCACCAGCTTAAAAGGAAGGTTTTGTGAATGGAGCCGGACTGTCGGTTATTCTCAGAGTCTTCTCCTGCACGTTAATGATGCCCACCTCTGTACCAGGACGCGTTCTCAGGTATTGGGCTTTCAGGACTTAGATATAATCACAGGGGCGTTGTCATTAACATCAGTACTTTCTATTATCATTGCATAGATGCTAACCCTAAACCGTCCCTTTGCACTGACTGCCATTTCATAGAAGACTCCTTTTCAATTATGACAACGAACGAATTTTTTCCTCTCAGTCAAAGAAAATACATTCTATTTTCATCTTGAAAACGTATCAAATCATAGTCACTTCCTCCATTAACTCCCTCATCTGCATCCGTAGCACTCACTGTAACCACACAGTATCTAAAGGAGAGTTTTCAGGCAGACTGGCTTTATAGACGGCCTGGCTAACACTGGGGCGTTATCGTTAGCATCCAGTACAGTGACGTGGAAATGACATGACTACAGTACCTGATCTCTGCGGAGTGCCTCCGTCCATCGCTGTCAGTAATAACTTGATTTCATGGTGCCCCTCGCGGTCTAGCTCTCTGTCTAACACTAACTCGCTGTATTTGCGTCCACCACTTTTMGTTTTGACATTCAAAATAAAATGTTCATTTCTTTGTAGTGTATAGCTCTGAACCGTATTCTGTCCTATATCAGCGTCATGGGCCTCATCTAGAGAAAAACGAACGCCTTTGACTGCTGATTCACTCATTTCCATTTTGATTACATCCCTTTTAAACTGTGGGGAATTATCATTTATATCTTGGACATGAAGACTAATACGGTGAAGCTCCAACGGATCTTCAAGCACAAGTTCCTGTTTTAAAACGCACGAAACCTTCTTGCCACAAAGCCCATCTCTGTCAATCCTTTCAGTTATAGTCAAATCTCCCGTACTTAGATTAATGTCACAATACCGTTCGTGGTTCCCTTCGGWATCAATACGGGCCTTACGAGCGGACAGTCTGCTCGCCTCCAGCCCGAGATCCTTGGCTATATTTCCAATAACAGATCCGCGTTTCATCTCCTCCGGAAAAGAATAGCTCACTTCTCCATTGGCGGAGTGCAGCGGTAGAAGAAAGAAAGCAACGTAGCAGACCAGGCTTGTCACCGAGATTCCTTTGTGCCCCATCCTGGGATTAAAACGTCAAAACACAATATAGGCTTGATAATACAATGTGAACAAATAGTATTCCACAAAAAGGTTCAGCTTGATGAAAATAATATCCTCAAAATGTTCAAGCAATCTGACCGCGTCCAATATTTTCTGCAGAATGACATCCGAGCACCCGAGTCTTGTTACAACACCAGTGGGTGGAGAACTGGATCTATCCAAACACAGCTGGTGAACAGCGACACTGTGCGTACTCAACAGAATGTACATTATTTACTTACAGTTCTCTTAATGTTTTTTTAACAGAAGGTTATAAATACGCTTAAGTAAGTTTATTTGGTCAATGAACTATTGGAAAACGAAAGAGAAACACAGAAAACGATAGGTGTCACGTTCTGACCATAGTTCTTGTGTGTTTTACTTGTTTTAGTGTTGGTCAGGACGTGAGCTGGGTGGGCATTCTATGTTGTGTGTCTAGTTTGTCTGTTTCTATGTTTGGCCTAATATGGTTCTCAATCAGAGGCAGGTGTTTTGATTTGTCTCTGATTGGGAATCATATTTAGGTGGCTTGTTTTGTGTTGGGGTTTGTGGGTGCACCAGATAGGACTGTCTCGGTTTTCACGTTTGTTATTTTGTATTTTGTATAGTGTTCACGTTATCGTCTCTTTGTTTATTAAACATGTTGAACACTAMCCGCGCTGCATTTTGGTCCTCTTCTTCATCCCAGGAGGAAAGCCGTTACAATAGGATATTAAACCATACAAACATAAATTATTAAAATCKCCCCCACTCTTTTTTCATCAGTTAAGATCAGGTATACTATGAATATAAAATACAACACATCTGCAAGAGAGGCAACAATGCAATATATCCGATGCTGGTTCCTCAGCCAGAGCAAACTCATAACTGCTATAGAAAAAACAGAGCATGGGAAGGAATAAGAATATGGTCAAACAGCGATCAATAGTAAAGCCTACTGGTTTAAATAGGATTTTAGACATTTCAGCACCATGGACAGTGACACTGCTCTCACACCGCTTTGCCCATCACTCTGTTACTAATCAATACAAAGGACCAACTGGCTGGAATCATTTACTTATAGAAATCAGGGCATTAAAATCACTCAGTGAAGTTAAGAAAGCCCCTTTTCCAATGTTAAGAACAAACTGCTTGTGTTTTTAACTAGTAGAAACGTCAACATGTGACGATATTTGTAATTATGTATATATTATAGGCAGCCAACTTAGTGTTATTAGTTGCATCATTTATTTGTATTTGTTGTAGGCCTATTAGTAGGTGTATAACTTTTTTATGCTCATAATTTACCTTTTATTATTATTATTTTTATTTAATTGTTAGTATTATTAGACAGTAGTTGCCATATTATAAGTATTCTTTTTGGGGGTTGTTTTATTATTTGGACATTCTTTAACCCGAGAAGGTGCATCTCAAGAGATTTCATCCTGCAAGATGTCTAATAAATAATTATTTCTCCAAACACAGCAGTTCTATTTTCGAGCCTCTTTCCAAACAGGTTTTCACTCCTCCAGTGCCAAACACACAAGAGCAATTAATTGTCAGTACAACCCTAATCACAAAACCGAGAGGCGACTGAAGTCTATTATTTGAAAAATCCACCGATTCTAGCAATTACAAAAAGAGCACACACGACGTTACAACTCTAGCAAACCACATATAATCGCGCCTCGGGATTTTGCAATTAAATTGCGACGGGACTGAAATAATAATCTAAAACATTTCAAATTGAATGAAACTGAAGCATAAATAATTTTGCTTAATAGTCAAGCTGGGTTAATGACGAAAAGTGGTTTCTCCAACAACAACAAAAATATTACACAAAGCATATTAGCTGCAATTTTTAAATAATAGAGCCCCAACCTATCATATAAGCCCCCCCAAAAAAATCGCGTTATTATTTGCATTAAAAGCCTACCTCTAGGGACCCTTCCGAGTCATCAAGATCTTCAGAAAAGTCTGTTGGAGTTGTTCTCAGAGTCTGGTCCGCGGGCAGAGTGTTGTCGTTGTAAGATGTGAGGAACTTGAAGTCACTGGTGCGCGAACCCGTCGTCAGGTATGCGTCATAATTGTAAGTACTGCGGACAGTTCCTGCGCCATCCACCTCTGCGTAGTTGGGAGGGAGATACGCACTGGGGATGGCGACCGCTCCGTCAAACAACAGTCTGGGCTTTCTCCTYCGGCAAAACCTCACGGCCAGGATGACAATGATGAAGGTGAGAAAAAAGGTGGAAACAGACACCAGCGCGATGATCAGATAAGAGGTGAGTTTGGAACTGTTCTCATCATAAGAGACATCTTTCAGTTCCGGCACTTCAGCCAAGTTATCAGAAATCACRAAATACATGCTACAGGTGGCAGAGAGAGAGGGCTGTCCGTTATCTTTCACTGACACAATGAGGTTCTGTTTCATGCTGTCAGATTCAGAAATGTCCCGCTGTGTCCTGATCTCTCCGCTGTGGAGACCAATAGTGAAAAGTCCCGGATCAGTCGATTTGACCACATTATAGGACAGCCAGGCGTTCTGGCCGGAGTCCGCGTCCACCGCTATCACCTTGGAAACCAGAGAGCCTCCGTGCGCAGCTTTGGGGACCAGCTCCGTCATGAAGGAGTTTCCCTCCGGGGCGGGGTATAGTATCTGAGGAGAATTGTCATTCACATCCGTTATGAACACACTGACCGTGACGTTGCTGCTGAGTGGAGGAGAACCGTTGTCTCTGGCCACCACGTGGACCTTAACGCTCCTGAACTGCTCATAATCAAACAAACGACCTCACAGCGTGGATCACTCCCGTGTCTCCGTTAACGGATAAAAACGAGGACACCGGAACACCGTTCACCTCAACAGGTAAGAGAGAATAAATCACTGTTCCGTTCTGTCTCCAGTCTGGGTCTCGTGCTGTAACGGAACACAGGGAAGACCCGGGTCTATTATTTTCAGTCACGTGGGCTTTATAGGACTGTTCCTCAAACACAGGTGGATTGTCGTTGACGTCAGCTACAGATAACTGAACACTTTTAGAGGAGGACAGAGGTGGAGAGCCCTCGTCGGTGGCAGTGATTGTAATGTTGTAATCAGACACTAGTTCCCGGTCCAGTTCGCCCGTGGTCACCAGAGAATAGTAGTTTTTGATGGATGGCACCAGCTTAAAAGGAACGTTTTGTTGAATGGAGCAGCGGACCTGTCGGTTATTCTCAGAGTCTCTATCCTGCACGTTAATGATGCCCACCTCTGTACCAGGAGACGCGTTCTCAGGTATTGGGCTTTTCAGAGACTTTAGATATATCACAGGAGCGTTGTCATTAACATCAGTTACTTCTATTATCACTTTGGCATATGATGCTAACCCTAAAACCGTCCTTCGCTTTGATGCGCAGCTCAAACGACGGAACCTCTTCAAAGTCAACAGAACCGATAACTTTAATTATTCCTCCTACGGTCTATAGAAAATACTTTTTTATCATCATCTGAAATGTGATCGAAATCATATGTCACCTCTCCATTAACTCCCTCATCTGCATCCGTAGCACTCACTGTAACCACTCAGTATCTAAAGGAGAGTTTTCAGGCAGACTGGCTTTATAGACGGCCTGGCTAAACACTGGGGCGTTATCGTTAGCATCCAGTACAGTGACGTGTATGACTACAGTACCTGATCTCTTCGGAGAGCCTCCGTCCATCGCTGTAAGCAATAATTTAATATCCTGCTTTACTTCACGGTCAAGCTTTTCATCTAGAACAAGCTCAACATTGTTACTATCAATGGACAACACAAATTTGTCATTCTTTTCTAGAGTGTATATTTGAACTGAGTTCTGCCCTATGTCCGCGTCATGAGCCTCTCCTAATAAAAAACGAAAACCTTTCTCCGCTGATTCCCTTATCTCTATATCTATCATGTCATCATTAAATTGTGGCGAATTGTCATTAATATCTTGAACATGAAGAGTAATGCGGTGCAGCTCCAAAGGATTCTCCAATACAAGTTCCTGGTTTAAAACGCACGAAGCCTTCTTGCCACAAAGCCCCTCTCTGTCAATCCTCTCAGCAACAATCAAATCCCCGGTACTCAGATTAATGTCACAATACCGTTTGCGGTTCCCTTCGCTATCAATACGGGCCTTACGAGCGGAAAGTCTGCTCGCCTCCAGCCCGAGATCCTTGGCTATATTTCCAATAACAGATCCGCGTTTCATCTCCTCCGGAAAAGAATAGCTCACGTCTCCATAGGCGGAGTGCAGCGGTAGAAGAAAGAAAGCAAAGCCGCAGACCAGGCCTGTCACCGAGAGTCCTTTGTTTCCCATCCTTAGATTAAAACGTCAAATAACCACCTCACAGTTAGACAGATCGATGTAATGAAAAATTGTTCGACAAAACCATGAAAATTCCCTATATTATCAACAAAGTATATGTGCATCTACCTCTACTGTTATCTGCAGTGAAATGGCACCAGAGCTTTGTCAATGACAACAGCAATGGGTGGAGAGCTACATATACTATACCTCCGCTAGTGAACAGCGACACTGTGTGTACCCTTCCAAAATTACACATAGTGTACACATACACGCTGACATTGCGCAAAATACATAAAAAAAATAGTAGGTAAACATGGGAAACATGATGTATGCCCCCAGCATAAGGAAGGGCATTACCAAATAGGCACAGGAAACAACATAAAACCACAAGCACTCATTTCCCTAAAACCATTCGCACTCTCGAGTTAGGTATATGCCAGGTAGAAATTAACTACTATTTACCAAATGGTAGCTAGGCCTATAAAGTCTGAYGAGGTGCAGGGTCCTTCTATCTCTCAACTGTCACTCATTGGTAAAATGCACAAAGCCAGTGAATAGAACTGTCAAGGAAGATATAGTTGAWMTCGGAAGTTTACATACACCTTAGCCAAATACATTTAAACTCAGTTTTTCACAATTCCTGACATTTAATCCTKGTAAAAAATGCCCTGTCTTAGGTCAGTTAGGATCACCACTTTATTTTAAGAATGTGAAATGGCAGAATAATAGTAGAGAGAGTGATTTATTTCATKTTTTATTTCTTTCATCACATTCCCAGTGGGTCAGAAGTTTACATACACTCAGTTAGTATTTGGTAGCGTTGCCGCTACAGACTTTACAAAAACAACACGAGCGTTTCAACACAATGGACAGCGACACTCCGATACACTTCAGTACTTTTCTCAACATTGTGCTCTCTACACGTTGTTCTTTAGCCTTCTGAGGGTACATACAATCAACGGTTCCAAATAGAACCAGGCTATAACACGCCCTCTGTAATATTAAAACTGGGCGGTTGGCTATGAGGGAGAAAAAATTATTTGATTATCAATCCCAAGCCAAACGTACCCAAACACAATGCAAAGAACATAATATCATCCGGGATGTCTGCCTTGAAATGAGGAGGGTTGATTTCAAAGCAGAAAATACAACACATCCACCATTTTTGAAAATACCTAACATGGGACAGATAATGAATGGAAATCTACATATAGGAGACCTGTGGAAACAGTGTTTTCATCATGAATCACAAAAACTGTTTTGAAATTGTGGCCACAAAATACTTTAACTACAAGTGTAAAACCTGCTACAGAGCAGTAGCACCCCGTCATTCAGGGAAAACCCCACCTGTTTTGAGCTCCAGCTGTTTAGCCACAAAAGTAAATAATGTATATACAGTACCAGACAAAAGTTTGGACACACCTACTCARTCAAGGGTTTTTCTTAATGTTTTACTATTTTCTACATTGTAGAATAATAGTGAGGACATCAAAACTATGAAATAACACATATGGAATCATGTTGTAAKCAAAAAAGTGTTAAACAAATCAAAATATGTTTTGCCTTGATGACAGCTTTGCACACTCTTGGCATTCTCTCAACCAGCTTAATGAGGTAGTCACCTGGAATGCATTTCAATTAACATGTGTACCTTGTTAAAAAGTTAATTTGTGGATTTTTTCCCCCTCTTAATGCATTTGAGCCAATCAGTTGTGCTGTGACAAGGTAGGGGTGGCATACAGAATATTTGGTAAAAGACCAAGTCCATATTATGGCAAGAACAGCTCGAAAATAAGCAAAGAGAAACAACAGTCCATCATTACTTTAAGACATGAAGGTCAGTCAATGCATTACATTTCAAGAACTTTGAAAGTTTCTTCAAGTGCAGTCACAAAAACCATCAAGCTCCATGATGAAACTGGCTCTCATGAGGACTGCCACAGGAATGGAAGACCCAGAGTTACCTCTGCTGCAGACGAAAAGTTAATTTGAGTTAACTGCACCTCAGATTGCAGCCCAAATAAATGCTTCACAGAGTTCAAGTAACAGACACATCTCAACATCAACTGTTCAGAGGAGACTGCGTGAATCAGGCCTTCATGGCCGAATTTCTGCAAAGAAACCACTACTAAAGGACACCAATAAGAAGAAGACACCTMTTTGGGCCAAGAAAKATGAGCAATGGACATTAGACTGGTGGAAATCTGTCCTTTGGTCTGATGAGTCCAAATTGGAGACTTTTGGTTCCAACCCCTGTGTCTTTGTGAGACGCAGAGTAGGTGAACGGGTGATTTCCGCATTTGTGGTTCACACCGTGAAGCATGGAGGAGGAGGTGTGATGTGTGGGGGTGWTTTGCTGGTGACAATGTTGGTGATTTATTTAGAATTCAAGGCACACTTAACCAGCATGGCTACCACAGCACTCTGAAGCGATGCGCCGTCCCATCTGGTTTGCGCTTAGTGGGACTATCACTTTTTTTTCAACAGGACAATGACCCAACACACCTCCAGGCTGTATAAGGGCTATTTGACCAAGGAGGAGAGTGATAGAGTGCTGCTTCAGATGACCTGGCCTCCACAATCACCCGACCTCAACCAAATTGAGATGGTTTGGGATGAGTTGCACCGCAGAGTGAAGGAAAAGCAGCCAACAAGTGCTCAGCATGTGGGAACCCCTTCAAGACTGTTGGAAAAGCATTCCTCATGAAGCTGGTTGAGAGAATGCCAAGAGTGTGCAAAGCTGTCATCAAGGCAAAGGGTGGCTACTTTGAAGAATCTCAAGTATAAAATATATTTTGATTTGTTCAACACTTTTTTGTTTAATACATGATTACATATGTGTTATTTCATAGTTTGGATGTCTTCACTATTATTCTACAATGTAGAAAATAGTAAAAATAAAGAAAAACCCTTGAATGGGTGTGTGTGTCCAATCTTTTGACTGGTACTGTATATATATGTATACATTTTTTTTATTGACTGTTTTGTATCTATTTCTTAATTAATACTTGTCACATTTCAGTTTGCAAACAATGTAAACCATTTTAATGAGTTAATAAAGCTGCACAACTATGGGCTGCAGTTCAAGAAAGTTATATTTACCCTCTCAGCTCTTGCGCTAGCCACTGTCCCTCGGGGAAATCCCAGTCGAAATTGGATGCAGATTGCCATTTTAAGTGGAGGTCCAATTCACTAAAGTTGCCCCCTCGGCCTTCGAATTAGCTCGAGGGAGAGAGTGAACAACGTTGGTCACTTGCGGGATTGATATAACCCACAATTCAATGCAAACTGTAGTGACGTCAAACTCTGGTGCCCGCAAAGTCTCAAATMTAATCAACAAGGCTGCATATTCAGCATGTCAGAAAAAAGTATGAAGCTAGCTTGCTAAAAAAMATATATAGACATTGATTTTAGCGTGGGCAAATTGGCTTAGTCTCGTCGTAAACAGCCTATAAACATAAAACGTAGCTAGATTCATAAACATATTTTGGGAATATCTGAAATGGATTGGAATAAATTACCAAACTAGGGAACTAGCTAGCCAGCTATTGGTAACTGTAGCTAGCCAGTTAAATACATTCGTTTGCTAGGTACATTGAAAGCTTTAGGTTGGTTGGTTTTAAACTTCACGATTTCCAACAAGGATGTTGCCTCTCCGATCATCACTCTCCCTCGCTTGGGCAAGGGACATTTAAGGTACACTCAGATTTGACGATGTAAAACGTAATTCAAGKGCTGAGGGTTTGGGTACGAGGGCTGTCTATTTTGAGTTTGAAACGCAGCCAACGTCTCTTTTTCGCTTTCTTGAGTAAGGCTGCTCCAAAATGCAGGTGTTTCAGCCTAGCTCATTGCTTTCTGTGATGGAGGGGCAGCCAGTGGGTAATACAAAGCGTAGGGCTTGGTAATCTTCTCTAGTTGCGCCATTATTGGCTCAGTGTTCTGTCACTCATGGGGACACTCCCTCACTGCAAAATCTACAGGGAGAGCTTGAAAGTTCAAGACCCCTTGGTTGCTGCCTTAGATTTACATTAGAAGTGCCCAACCAAGAAGGCACAAAGTCATTGGCCACAGATACAATTACGTCAAATCACATTATATCTACCATAGCTTTGATTGGAGTGATCATGTCAACATCATACTTTCAAAATCTTAGCTAGCAAACTACACAGGCAGTCACCATCATGATTCACATTGACAATCTACTGGCAAATCCTTTTCAGTCCTTGTCATATGAAGAGAAATTATAGATAAAACGTATCAGTGCTCATCAGCCATTAGACATAAACATTACACAACAAGTTGGAAATTGCAAATTCAACAATGAGTTGTTTGGAAGATATCAGTGGCTAACTGCAAGCGTTGAAAAAAACAAATCCCTATTTGTCTTCCCCTGCCTGCTATCCGGTGGAGAGAGTGTGTGGCCCATGTCTGGTTTTAATGGTCTCTTCTCAAAGCTTAAAAGGTTAAATACTTTGGCGATGCTGTCAAGCCAGCATGACTTCTGCTGCGTTCAAACAACTGGAAACTCAGAACTGGGAAATCTCAGACTTCAGTGAGTTCAAAACAACTGGGAACTCTGAACAAAATGAACTCCGACTGGGGAAATATGTTTGAACGATCATCCATCTCACAATTCCAAGTCGGGTAACTCAGGCCTCTTTCTAGAGCTCCGACCCGATCCTCACTGACGTCACTGACGTAATTCAACTTTTTTTTTTTTTTTTTGAGTTCTCAGTTGTCTTGAAAGCAGCATAAACCCAGAGAATGTCAGACTTTGATGACAAAGTTTTATGACAAAATGTGCCCTTAAGAAGGACCGCCGTGCCACCTTCCTGTTCAAGTTAGCACAGCACAACTGTGAGTCCAAAAATGTATTGTATGCTGCTACAGAAATTATGTAATATATTATGTAATATGCCAGGGAGATATGTATACTGTAACTAAGAAGGTAATACTAAGTGTATGTTAAGTAGTAAGCTGTTTGTAGCCCATGTGCCTCACCTTAATAATTCGGTCCCTTTCCCCTCATCTGACTTGGTGGTACACATGTAGGCTTTAGCCTGTTTTAGAGAAATGTCATCATCGAATATTGTAAGAGCTTTTATTGTCTGCTTACATGCCCCGTTTATTTGTCCTATGGTTCTGATTTGGTGTACAGGGAGAATACTGTAAGAATGGCCCATGTTCTGAATTCTGTCGCTGTACATTTCAAAAGGGCTGAACAAATAGTTGTATTGACTATGTCCGTCTTAGCTCACTCATTCATGTCTTAATCGAAATTACGGATTGCTTCATTTCCACTCATCGTTCCCTTATGCCATAGTTTGTACAGCTCAATTGTCAGTAGAATTTACATTTGTTTAAACAAGTCAGCCATATCAGCTATGTTTTTTAAGGCAATAAATGAGGCTGAATGAGCTGTTTCGCTGCCAGACAAGGCTCTGCTGATTGACAGGTGTAACAGGGGTAAGGATTCACTCCATGGTGCTGAAAGGAAAGCTCCTCTGTTGGGACAGCTTTATGTAGGCCTTAACAGTTTATGGGCACCTTTTTGTCACTATTACAGTGCAATTCATGTATGGTTTCGTGTTGTGTTGTGTAGTGACTTTGCTGGCATGATTATTATTTATTTTTTGGGAAGTTCACCCCACCAAGATATACATGCAAAAACCACCACTGATACAGAGCCTAATTAGTGCCAAGTCTATTATTAACGGTAAAGTCCTACCTCTGGGGAAACATCGGCATCTTCAASATCATCAGCAAAGTCTGTAGTAATTTTTCTCAGAGTCTGGTCCGTGGGCAGTGTGTTGTAAGATGTGACGAACTTGAAGTCACTTGTGCGCGATCCCGTTGTCAGGTATGCGTCATAATTGTATGTGCTGCGGAGAGTTCCAGTGCCATCCACCTCTGCGRAGTTGGGAGGGAGATACGCACTGGGGATGGCGACCGCTCCGTCAAACAACAGTCTGGGCTTTCTCCTGCGGCAAAACCTCACCACCAGGATGACAATGATGAAGGTGAGGAAAAAGGTGGAGACGGACACCAGCGCGATGATCAGATAAGAGGTGAGTTTGGAATTGCTCTCATCATAAGAGACATCTTTCAGTTCCGGCACTTCAGCCAAGTTATCAGAAATCACTAAATACATTGTACAGGTGGCAGAGAGAGAGGGCTGTCCGTTATCTTTCACTGACACAATGAGGTTCTGTTTCATGCTGTCAGATTCAGAAATGTCCCGCTGTGTCCGGATCTCTCCACGTGGGAGACCAATAGCGAAAAGTCCCGGATCAGTGGATTTGACTATATGATAGGACAGCCAGGCGTTCTGGCCGGAGTCCGCGTCCACCGCTATCACCTTGGAAACCAGAGAGCCTCCGTGCGCAGCTTTGGGGACCAGCTCGGTCATGAAGGAGTTCCGCTCCGTGGCGGGGTATAGTATCTGAGGAGAGTTGTCATTCACATCCGTTATGAACACACTGACCGTGACGTTGCTGCTGAGCGGAGGAGAACCGTTGTCTCTGGCCACCACGTGGACTTTAAAACTCCTGAACTGCTCATAATCAAACGACCTCACAGCGTGGATCACCCCCGTGTCTCCGTTAACGGATAAAAACGAGGACACTTGGACACCGTTCACCTCACCAGGTAAGAGAGAATAAATCACTGTTCCGTTCTGTCTCCAGTCTGGGTCCCGTGCAGTAACGGTACACACAGACACACCGGGTTTGTTATTTCAGTCACGTGGGCTTTATAGGACTGTTCCTCAAACACAGGTGGGTTGTCGTTGACGTCAGCTACAGATAACTGAACACTTAGAGGAGGACAGAGGTGGAGAGCCCTCGTCGGTGGCAGTGATTGTAATGTTGTAATCAGACACTAGTTCCCGGTCCAGTTCGCCCGTGGTCACCAGAGAATAATAGTTTTTGATGGATGTGACCAGCTTAAAAGGAACGTTTGTGTTGAATGGAGCAGCGGACCTGTCGGTTATTCTCAGAGTCTCTATCCTGCACGTTAATGATGCCCACCTCTGTACCAGGAGACGCGTTCTCAGGTATGGAGTGAGTCAGAGATTGTAGATATATCACAGGGACGTTGTCATTAATATCTGTGATTTCTATTATCAAGGTAGAGGAAGATGCTAATCCTAAACCGTCCTTTGCGCTGATCTGCATTTCATATAATGACTCATCTTCATAATCCAGAGACCCAAAACTCTTAGTTCTCCCGTTTTATGATCAAGAGAAAATACAATGTTATTTTCATCTGAAACATGGTCAAAATCATACAGAACTTCGCCATTGGGTCCCTCGTCTATATCACTGGCGCTCACTGTAATTACAAGAGTATCTAAAGGAGAGTTTTCAGGCAGACTGGCTTTATAGACGGCCTGGCTAAACACTGGGGCGTTATCGTTAGCATCCAGTACAGTGACGTGTATGACTACAGTACCTGATCTCTGCGGAGTGCCCCCATCTACAGCTGTGAGTAATAATTTAAATTCCTGCTGTTGTTCGCGGTCTAGCTCTTTGTCTAAGACTAATTCGGCATTTTTCCGTCCGCCACTTTTTGTATTAACATTCAAAATGAAATGGTCATTCCTTTCAAGTGTATAGCTTTGAACCGTGTTCTGTCCTATATCCGCATCACGAGGCTCATCTAATAAAAAGCGAGCTCCTTTTACGGACAATTCTGCTATTTCAATTTTAATCACCTCTTCCTTAAATTGCGGGGAATTGTCATTTATATCTTGAACATGAAGACTGATACTGTGAAGCTCCAAAGGATTCTCCAATACAAGTTCCTGTTTTAAAACACACGAAGCCTTCTTGCCACAAAGCCCCTCTCTGTCAATTCTCTCCGCAACAATCAAATCCCCGGTACTCAGATTAATGTCACAATACCGTTTGCGGTTCCCTTCGGTATCAATACGGGCCTTACGAGCGGACAGTCTGCTCGCCTCCAGCCCGAGATCCTTGGCTATATTTCCAATAACAGATCCTCGTTTCATCTCCTCCGGAAAAGAATAGCTRACGTCTCCATWGGCGAAGTGCAGCGGTAGAAGAAAGAAAACAAAGCCGCAGACCAGGCCTGTCACCGAGATTCCTTTGTGCCCCATCGTTAGAATGCGGTGACGAGATCCCCTTATATTCAGATCGATCGAAGTATAACGATTCCACTGGCTGAGATATGGTTTGATAGAAAATTACAYCAAAATATAAACCAAGAGAATGCGCAATCTGACCATTTCCACGGTTTTCTGCATTAGTGGCAAACCCTGAGCTGTAAATACGACAGCAGTGGGAGGAGAGGTGTATACAGTATATTCAACCTCAGCTGGTGAACAGCGACACTTAGAGCAACCTTCAGAAATGACGCATACTTAATTACATTGCACTGTTAAATATGTTTGATATAGGAAATATTTACGTATACTTACTCATTGTATATCCTGTAGGCTTCTATGTTGAGGAAACGAAGCCATTGTAAACGTATAGAGCAATCAATAGCCGTAGGTCACAGCCAGTATGTTTCAGCACCATGGACAGCGACCACTAGGGACCGCGGTGGACGTACACTCAAACTTCTCGTCTCTCGAGTCTCTCTATACAAATAGTGTTACGAGTTGGAAACTAAAAACCAATTTACCATGCTGCTACTCTTACAGTTAAGGCTCCTTTACTTTTTGAGGCGACAGATATGGTTGGTTAGCAAAAAATACATAAAATGGAATCACACCATTCTAWGAGCATGCATATCAACAAAACGAACCGAAAGTCCCAAACCTGTCAACCCTCATCTCAATTTAGTTGGGCTGCTATAAAGATACCCATACCCATGTGTTAATACACATGTCGTTAACAAGTCCTGGGATCCCATTCTATGGGCCTACTGTTAGTATACTGAAGGGATAGAGAGCTCGGGAGGGAGGGAAAGAGCAGCGCGTGCGCAATTCATTCGAAGCAGCTCGTGCCTGGTGCTACACAGCGGCATACAGAGAGTCATTTTAGAACTGCACACAGCGATGAAATAGTCACCGGCCAAATCGACTGATTAGCCTTTGTACTTAGATGCAAGGTATTTCTTCCAGAGATATTAAACAACATAGTTAGCCTACGTTTTCGGGTTTGCGAGGCCGAGGCAGTATTCTTCAAAAGAGATGTAGGCTAATATTTACTTTCTGTAAGGCTACGTTTCAGACACACAAAGCTTCATGATTGCAACCCTGTTATTGAACATTCCAACGGGCTGGACATACACTGAAGCATAGCCATCACCTGTCAATCCTCCATCAAACGTTCTACATGTAGCGATGAATCCATAGCACCTTACCTTTTCTCTGTGGGATCCATGAAGACCTTCATCCTCCCTGAAACTGATCCCGTGGTCGTGGGAAACAATCAGCAATGATAAAAAGCTCGTTAAATATCATTGCTTACATATTGCTGTTTGCTTGGAAATCACGGAATGTAACCGTAACTGCACGTTTAGCTTTCATATGCTTATTTTTCCAATCAAATCAAATTGTATTGGTCGCGGGGGTAGACTGGCCTGGGTATGCGCTGGCTTGCTTAACTTACATATGGCTCCATCAGACTAWATTCTCGTGTGAACATGCATTTTGGGGCAAGGATGATGATACTGTGTTGAAAATGCACTGCCTGTCATCGGCTGTAAACGAAAGCATGTTTAACAACG
Source organism: Salvelinus sp. IW2-2015 (assembly GCF_002910315.2). NCBI lineage: Eukaryota > Metazoa > Chordata > Actinopteri > Salmoniformes > Salmonidae > Salvelinus > Salvelinus sp. IW2-2015. The sequence goes on from NC_036848.1 coordinate 10,860,688, forward strand.
CTGGTTCCCTTGCTTGAATGTAAACGAAAGCATGTTTAACAACGCTGGTCCCCTTGCTTGAGTGTAAACGAAAGCATGTTTAACAACGCTGGTCCCCTTGCTTGAATGTAAACGAAAGCATGTTTAACAACGCTGGTCCCCTTGCTTGACTGTAACAGCTTTGTCTGTGTGTGTTGTGTTTCTCCAGCAGAGAGCGACTTTCACTCAGAGCGCGCCAGCCCAAGCAACTCAGCAAGACTCAATGCGAGCGAAAGCTATTAACAATGTCTTCACACCACTTGTGCTTTACAACAGCTCTGCAACATGTCACGTTGTTGGTCTAAAGCATATTTAAATTGCATACATTATTTCAGATGTGTTATCAACCTGTAAATTGTTTGTTTGTGTGTGATGATAAAGTATTCAMTCCGGGAGATAGGAGCGAGTGTCTTCTTCTTCTCTGAAATATTGGCGTTCGTACAAATTGTATGTGCATGCCGGRGCCTGTTTGACATGATAATGATTACAGAATACTGACGAGGGATCAGCGCGCTAAACGTCTTTGATATTACTTAACAACACTCAAATCTACGCTGCCACGTTCTGCAAGGTCAATGCACCTCAAAACCAGGGCGTGTAGTCTGGTCATTTCCCTCAGTACAAGGCGCTCGTTGGTAGGAGGCAGATTGAAATCTATAACCAAATTATTTATGTCCATGAAGAAACACTGAGAATGCATTTAGTGTTTTCTATAGAGTAGACTGTTATGCATATGAGCGAGAGAGAGAAAAGAGAACCGAGAACATAGAACGGAGACTCAGATTAAACGTGGTTAACTCTTCACCCCTGCAGTCTCTGGGCTCCTCATTAGACCAGTCTCTCTGGCCACTGCGGCCAAGATAGCATCAGTAGCCATTTTGTTTGGTCTAATCAGCTCAGACCTCCCCTGTGCCCCGTTCACTGTGCCCTGGCTTTCATGACCGTCCAGCTACAGCCATGCCCCTGACACATAGCCTGCAGCGGGACAGAGGACACACACACACACACACACACACACACACACACACACACACACACACACACACACACCACTTTGCCTCATTCCTCACAGCTATGACTTCCTTCACATATTCCTCCTTTTATTTCTCTCGCTGTTTTGACTTCTTTCCAAAGTGGAGTTTAACAAAACGGTGTCCACCCAAGCAGAAGGAACAGGTAACCTCTGTGGTGTGGTTGTGAGGTGTGGTATGGCTGTGAACGTGACCGTGAAGGTTGGTTGGTCATCAGAGCCGGACAGTGCTATGCTGCTGCAGCCTGCTTTGTGCAGAGTGGGCAACATGGGGAGATGGTGTTTGTCTGGCACATCCTGTGAGACAGGTGTGGTTGCCAGGTCTGTGAGCCAGCAACACTACCCAMCTCTGCTATAATAGAATAGGGAAATACTGCAAAGGTTGACATTCATCATATTGAAACTCCMTCTGTAAGTGCAAATGACATACACAACACTTAGCCTGGTCTCATAGACTAGGTTTAACATAGTAAATGTATATCCGGGACACACAAATGAGTATGATATGTTTCGTTTAGTATGGTTACYTAAGACAGAAGGTTACTTAAGGGCCAAAAACTAAAGTAGGGTAATTGATTGTGATGGATGGGTAAGTGTATAACGCTAACATCTAGCAACCAAAAGGTTTCGTGGTRGAATTTCATCATGGACAACTTTAGCTAATTAGCAACTTTGCAACTACTTACTACTTTTTTAGCTACTTTGCAACTACTTAGAATGTTAGCTAACCCTAACCCTAATCATACCCTTAACCTTAASACTAACCTTAACCTTAACCCTTAACCCCTAACACTAAACCCTAGCCTTGTTAACATTAGCCATCTAGCTAGCATTAGCCACCGAGCTATCGTTACTAAAAATAAAATGTAATTCGGAAAATATCACACAAAATGGATGATGGACATCCACAAATTAATAACTACCATATGAAACGRAACATATCATTCTAATTGYAGGGTCCCGGATTTTCATTTACTGTGTTATGTCTACCCCTGAGTCCAGGTTGCAACACTTCATAGAAAAATCTGTGTCTTTATAAAATCTATAGTGTGCATTGTATCCTTCATCAGAACTGCTCAAACACGCTCACTCTCTTTCAGATTGTGTTTAAGTGTTGTCTCTAAGTCACCTTCTGATACTGGAGTGTCCGTCAGTCACACACTGACTCTGTCCTTGCCCACTCCCTCTCCGTCTCCCAGATCAAATGTGAGTTTATGTCAGTCACTTAATTGTCTGCCTGTCTCCTCTTCCTGTCTTCACATCTTTCATTATCTCTCTCTCAGACTCTCTAGACACTCTGTATTGCTCTCAGCAAGGTTTGGTGCTGCTGTTGCTGTCGAGTGAATTTATTACAGAGATTAATCTCCCCGTCTGCGTGGCTGTGATCGTGTCTCCGACCCGCGCTGTTTGCTTCTCTCAGCAGGATGTTGTTCTTTCTGAGTCACTGCGGCTGGAGAGCTGGCTGACCCCAACATGACAACCCCCACCACAGACACCCCCAAACCCTTACCCCTTGAAACYTTATATCCCAATCCCTCAAACCCCAAATACTCAAACCCCCTACAATATACATTCACACCCCAATGGCCAAATACTCTCTTAACATCAACTAAAAGCAACCGTATTATTATTAGTTTGAATGCTGTGGGAGAATTAGTGAGACAGACACGATGGTGAAATGTTTCAGCCATTGATATATACATTTCACAGAATCTTTTTTATCATCTAACAACTCTGTTTTTGCACTTCAGTCCTTCGGTCAGCGCTTTCAGGTCAGCTGTCCTCTTGACTCGTTTCGATCAGGCAGTCCTCCTTGACTTCAGGTCAGCAGCCTCTTGATTCAGCTCTTGACTCAGGTCAGCTGTCCTTTTGACTTCAGGTCAGCAGTCCTCTTGACCTTGCTTCAGGTAGCAGTCCTCTTGACTTGCCAGCGTCCCTCTTGTACTTCAGGTCAGCAGTTCCTCTCTGACTTTCAGGTCAGCGTCCTTTGACTTCAGGTCAGCTGTCCCTTTGACTTCAGGTCAGTGCAGTCCTCCTTGCTTTCAGGTCAGCTAGTCCTCTTGACTTTCAGGTCAGCAAGTGCCTCTTGACTTCAGGTCAGCAGTCCTCTTTGACTTCAGGTCGCAGCTGTCACTTGCTTAAGGTCAGCTGTCCCTCTGACTTCAGGTCAGCAGTCCTCTTTAGCTTCAGGTCAAGTTCCTCTTGACTTCAGGTCAGGCAGTCCCTCTTGACTTCAGGTCAGCAGTCCTCTTGACTTCAGGGTCAAGCTGTCCTTCTTGACTTCAGGTCAGCAGTCCTCTTGACTTAGGTCAGCTGTCCCTCTTGACTTCAGTCAGCAGTCTCTTGACTTCAGGTCAGCTGTCCTCTTGACTTCAGGTCAGCTGTCCTTTGACTTCAGGTCAGCAGTCCTCTTGACTTCAGGTCAGCAAGTCCCTCTTGACTTCAGGTCAGGCTGTCCTCTTGACTTCAGGTCAGCGTCTCTGACTTCAGGTCAGCTGTCCTCTTGACTTCAGGTCAGCTGTCCTCTTGACTTCAGGTCAGCTGTCCTCTTGACTTCAGGTCAGCAGTCCTCTTGACTTCAGGTCAGCAGTCCCTCTTGACTTCAGGTCAGCAGTCTCTTGACTTCAGGTCAGCTGTCCTCTTGACTTCAGTCAGCAGTCCTCTTGACTTCAGGTCAGCTGTCCTCTTGACTTCAGGTCAGCAGTCTCTTGACTTCAGGTCAGCAGTCCTCTTGACTTCAGGTCAGCTGTCCTCTTGACTTCAGGTCAGCTGTCCTCTTGATTCAGGTCAGCTGTCCTCTGACTTCAGGTCAGCGTCTCCTTGACTTCAGGTCAGCTGTCTCTTGACTTCAGGTCAGCAGTCCTCTTGACTTCAGGTCGCTGTCCTCTTGACTTCAGGTCAGCTGTCCTCTTGACTTCAGGTCAGCAGTCCTCTTGACTTCAGGTCAGCTGTCCTCTGACTTCAGGTCAGCTGTCCTCTTGACTTCAGGTCAGCTGTCTTGACTTCAGGTCAGCAGTCCTCTTGACTTCAGGTCAGCAGTCCTCTTGACTTCAGGTCAGCTGTCCTCTTGACTTCAGGTCAGCTGTCCTCTTGACTTTCAGGTCAGCTGTCCTCTTGACTTCAGGTCAGTGTCCTCTTGACTTCAGGTCAGCTGTCTCTTGACTTCAGGTCAGCATCCTCTTGAATTCAGGTCAGCAGTCCTCTTTGACTTCAGGATCAGCAGTCCTCTTGACTTCAGGTTAGGCCGCACTCCTTCATCTCCTTCATCCCTCTCTCCATTTTCAGGGTTCATTTCGTTCTTCTTTTTCTTTTGCAGTTTGCTAAAGGGTTGGAGTCATTCAGGGCCTTTTATTATTCATTCTCTAAAAAACAGTCCTACTATTCATTGTTGTTGTGTGGGACTAAATGGGCTCCTATTTATCTGTGTGGATTGCATATGAGTGGATCATGGTTGGTAGAAGAGAGACCAGAGACCCCTGTTAGTGCAGCGGCCTATTGCTAGTAGTGCTGGAGGTCTGTTCATTCTGCCACAATGCATATCTATATTCATTAACTGGAGCGACGCAATACTCTACAGACCAAATGCTGCTGGCTATGCTTTTTTCCCCTTCGCTTGTATGTTTGTTTGTTTTACTYAGGAAGTTGAAATGAGACAAAATGCAGAAATTAGGAACGGCCAGGACCCCCTTGTGAATGCTCTGGGGAGAGCTAAGATGTTGTTCCCACGCATGCAGACCAGGATGTCTGTGAGTGTATGTTTCTTTGGCGGTGTGTCTGGAACATATGTTGTAGTGGTGATTCAAACTGCAGTTTTTCCTGACAGTGTACTATAGCTTTGATCGGTGGAGGACTCATTGACGATGACACCAGGACAAAGAAAGGTGTGTGTGTGTATGTGTGTGTTAGAACTCTGACAGTTCTGAACCTTTGAAGTTGTCTATGTCAGACATAAGGGACCCCACCCATCCTGCCTTCCTGGTTCAGAACTGTGTCCACCCTCCAGCTCTGCACAAGGAGTTTATCAGGCTCCCGAGTGTTGCAGTGGTCTAAGACACTGCATCTCAGTGCAAGAGGCGTTACTGCAGTACATTTTTCTAATCCAGGCTTCATCACATCCGGCTGGGATTGGGAGTCCCATAGGGCGCCGCACAATTGGCCCAGATTCGTCCAGGTTTGGCCGGGGTAGGCCGTCATTGTAAATAAGAATTTGTTCTTAACTGACTTGCCGAGTTAAATAAAGGTTAAATATTTTTTTTTAAATCAGGAGGCTGTTGCCATGGAGACTGTCCCCTACTGGTGGTAACCATAGAAACTTCCTTGTCTGGCTCCCACAGGGGGCGAGGGAGAGAGAGGGTTGTTTTGGCAGACATTAACCCTTGAACTCTCTTCACCGCTGTCTCCCTACCCTCTCCAAGATGCAGGATGAAAGAGAGGACGAGAGACAGAGAAAGAGAGCGATAGAGAGAAAATGAGAGAGGAGGGTGAAAGATGATAAGCAACAAACATCGTCTGCAGCTCAAAGACCCAGATGACAGGCAGCAGAGAATAGACAATTGAAAAGAGACAAGAGCTCCCTGATCTTTCAAAGCTTCGTGCTTGATAAACAGCCATTAATCACTGAGCTACAGTAGCAATGTGCTGGAGAAACACTTAGTTACCCCAGAATCTAAACCCCATAATGAGCACCGTGGAATCCAGAGAACACAGTCAATGGTTAACAGTCTGATTGGAATATTCCTAGAATTCTAAATGAGCCCTTTGGAGATCAGTAGAGTTCATGAGAATATGCAGTCAGACACCATCATTTGTACATCAAATCAAACGTATTTATAAAGCCCTTTTTAAGTCAGCAGATGTCACCAAGTGCTTATACAGAAACCCAGCCTAATACCCCAAAGAGCAAGCAATGCAGATGTAGAAGCACGGTAGCTAGGAAAAACTCAGTAGAAAAGGCAGGAACCTAGGAAGAAACCTAGAGAGGAACCAGGCTCTGAGGGGTGGCCAGTCCTCTTCTGACAGTGCTGGGTGGAGATTCATTTACAAGTTACTGGATCATTATAATACATACGCAGGGCTCATCTAGCGACTTGATAAAGATGTATATCAGTATGGTATTACTAAGCAGTATTGTTCCAATGTTATGCTTGTGATTTCACTTATACTTGTCCGCTGTACTCTACATACCATTTACCAACCATTCCTGTCTTCTTGGTGGACCGTCGTTGTGATCTCCTAATGCATTATGAGGGTTCACTGTATCCACTGTGCTCTATGGTCAAACGATTTGACCTCTTAGTATGCATAGTCAATAAACAATTCATTTCAGAGTAGTTGAATGAAGGTTTGATATAAAAGCTGGTGTTCTTCAGGAGGGATCAACGGGAGTCAGGCCGTTCAGCAGGGCTGAGCCTTTCCAACTGGGCACCACAACATAGGAGTGGACGTGTGGGAGAGACTGAGAGTGAAGTATATATGCCTATCCACCTCCGACCTATGCAGATCAATGTCTGTTCTCTCTCTCTCTCTCTCTCTCTCTCTCTCTCTCTCTCTCTCTCTCTCTCTCTCTCTCTCTCTCTCTCTCTCTCTCACTCACTCACTCACTCACTCACTCACTCACTCTCACACTCTCACTCTCCCTAGCAACAATGTCCCACTGTGAGGCAAATATACTGATGTGCTGTGCATGGATGAATGCCTGTTTCCAAACAAGCTGTAAGGCGACAACGTCAGTCTCATTTTTATGAAAGAAAACTTTATTTAGTGATTTATAAACAAAACACATTACCACTGTATCCATTTAGGGCAAATTAAAAAAACGGAAAGAAATGCAATTTCACAATTTTACAGTCATAGTAGATGAGCAGGTGTACAAAAAAAGGTTTTACAACAGATCAGTACTGCCCAGTAGGCCAGGACAGCACCACCATTGGTCACCACCGTACTCTAAATAATGAATGACAGCGTGAACGCTCACTAAACACAAGCATACACTACATATACCATTTTTACATTGGACTTTTTTTTCTGTCATTTTTTTATTTTTTTATCTGTTGAAAGGGGGTGGAAGGGAAAATATAGCTCATCACAGGATCATACATATTTCAATTACAATATTAGTGTTAGGTAGAGCATCATGTCAAAGCCGGACACAAAACATATTATTATCATTTTTTTATTTTTTATTTCCTTTTCTTTGCTTGTTCTCAAAAACGAAAATGATATTTTGGTAAAACAAAATGAACAGAGTTGCATTCAAGGCCATCACACTATAGCATTTACAAATATCTAAGAGGTTTAGTTCACGTATAACACCACTGTGGAGTGCGTAGGATGTCATATGCACAAGGTACACACAAATATCTCCTTTGCGAGTCATGAAGTAAAATGATAATAGAAAATAATAAAATCATAGCCATCTATTTCTATATATATATATTTCTCTATATACTATGTTTCCTTTGAGACTTACATGCAGCAGCCACTTTAGTGGAGTGAAGTCATACTGAGCTGCAGAACTTGGGGGGAGATGGGGAGGCAACAACTTACAGGCAAGGGGGAACCAATAGAAGCAGGGCTGAAGCATGTCTCCGCCCCTTCACAAAACCTCCTGAGAGAGGATTGGTGGGATAGAGCTGTGGGGTAGGAATCCTTAGATGCTCGTATTTAGTCATTAATAATGTAATAATTAGGTTACACATCGCATTAATTAATGCAAAGTCCATGTATGAAAAGCAAGTCTAAATCTACATTTATCGTGTACATAAAAGCCAATGGGTGACCTACTGTTTTCATATATGTTTACCCAGGAACATGAAGGACAGGGATAGCCCTCAGCACCATGTCCCAGACCTCCATCCCTGTCCCCATCCCACCTCATCCCCTCTCGCCAGTGACCACAAACAGGAATGAACAGCGTAGTATTCACAAGTTAAAAGCAGTCAACCGTTTTGCACTTAGAGGCATCTGACATTGGCTAACAGAATACTGGACCACCGGCACCAACTGGGTTCTACAGGCCTCACACATATTACTGACCCCAGCACACCACAAGGTTCAGCGTAGGCCTTCCCAGTTCACCCTGAATGAACAGAGGGTTAGAGGGGGAGTCTATGGCCAGAAAAAGTGAGAGATGAAGGGCAGGGGGGGGGAGGGGGGGGACAAGAAGAAGCACTGCAGATCAGTTAAAGCTAACAAAACAGAGAAGGAAATCGTGGCTCTTCTCCAAAAACAAATAAAAAGAGAAAAAGATTCACAAATGTCATCATCATCATCATCACGTGAAGAAGCAGTCTGTGGTTGGGGTAAGGGTGGGGTTGAGGGTGGAAAGGTCAGGGGAGTGGGGAGGATGGAGATCAGGTTGGGTATCAGGTAAAGGATGGTTGCTACCAAACATTCAGAGCAGAAAGCATCAGGCRTTTGCTGAGTGGCAGGGGAGAGATCATCTTTAGCTAGAGACAGTCCTGCTATTCTACAAGTTTCCAACTGAGCCCTGCTCAACAAGCTGGATCACAGGCCAACTCAGCTGGACTCCTCTCTTCCGTTCTCAAGATAATCTGAAGAGTGTTCCTCCTTTCTCTCATTCCCTCTTTCTCTCTCTTCACATTGAGCTGTTGGCTGCTTTGAGAGAGAGGGATTTCATTGAGCTGTTGGCTGCTTTGAGAGAGAGGGATCTCATTGAGCTGTTGGCTGCTTTGACAGAGAGGGATCTCATTGAGCTGTTGGCTGCTTTGAGAGAGAGGGATTTCATTGAGCTGTTGGCTGCTTTGACAGAGGATCACCTTGAGCTGTTGGCTGCTTTGAGAGAGAGGGATCTCATTGAGCTGTTGGCTGCTTTGACAGAGGATCACATTGAGCTGTTGGCTGCTTTGAGAGAGAGAGATCTCATTGTCCCAAAATAGAGTATTGAGCAGACCAACCAGGAGTAATTGCAGGGGATGCGGCTGTGTCGATCCTGAGAGGCTAGATCTAAAGTACATGTGTGTCCTGCTGAGGAGACTGTGCTGCTGGGGGAAAAGCTTGCGTTCTGTATTAAACGTATTGTTATTTGTTCGCTGTTGTTTGTTGGCAGCTCCTAGATTTTGTACCTCTCTCCAGGTCTCAGGTGTTCTCAGTGTCCATGTTTGTGAGCGTGTGTGTGTCAACGTGTCTGTGTGTATCATTGACAGCCATGTTTTACTTGCCGTCTCAGGGAACACTGACAGATAGAGAACGCGATAGGAAGCTGCAGCAGCAGTGTCATGTTAGCCTTTAGCCTCAYCTTTAGCGACTCTCTCCTGTGCTATTTACAAGTGTGAGTGTCCAGCTCMAAACATTTAGCTCTGTCTGTGTCCTCTTCCATTTACTTTCTTTTGTTCTTCTTGACATTTGCTTTTTTTGTTCTTTTTCCGAGGCTGGCACAGAGCTGTTTTCTTCTCATCCTCAGATTTTCTTTTCYTCTCAAAGAAAAGAGATTATACAACATGGTGGGAAAGGGTAAGACCGAGGTGCCAACGTATCCGTGGTAGAGAAGGTGAATAGCAGAGGGCAAGGGGAGACAGTAGCTCTTGTCCCCTTGCTGAGAGGAGTGGGAGGGTATTATTTGGCTCAGGGTGTATAGGCAGGCACCAGGGGGCATGGAGGAAAATGTATCAATACATTTTTTCTCATCAAGGCATGATTATTAAGCAATTACCCAAGACAGGGATTTGAAGGAGACGTTAAACTACAGTAATCTTGGTAAGGCCAAATTATTACCAGAGAGAGTTAGAAAGACCTGGGCTATTATCTTTGTTCCAGGGGTGGGTATCGAGCGGAGGACGGCAGTGTGACTTTGTCTGCCTGTCTGTGTTACTGAGCCAGAGATGATGAAGTTGAACTGGGGATCTCTCTTTTCACCTGTTGTCTCAAATACTTTTATTTTTGTTACCAGTTGGACTTTGGTTGMTACCTCTGTTTTAACAGCTCCCTTTCCTTCTCTTCKTCTTCCTCCTCCTCCYCTACTCGTCATCATCCTTCCCCTTATCCTTCTTATCCTTCTTCTCCTTCTTCTTCTTTTTCTTCTTCTTGGCCTCCTCCTTCTTTCCGAAAGTGATGAAGTCGCTCTTGTCGTCCTCTCCTCCCTGCTGGCGGATTGAGATGATTGCGGGGGATCCGGGGATGATGAAGGCTTCGGGGGGGACCTCGCCAGGCTTCAGGTGCTGGGGGGGCCCACCGGGACCGCCTGCACCGTAACGGAAGTGCCAGCTGTTACTATCCACTCCGGCTCCCATGGGTGGGGACGTCTCTCCACCCTCAGCATCTAGGGAGAGAGAGAAAGATGGGGGGTTATTGATGTTGAGATCGAATCATCAATCTCATCTATAGTGCATAAAGGGGGTTGTAAGATCYGTGTTACTGTCATTGTCATGGCAATGGACACTTCACAGAAAATCATGAGAAACCTCTGCCATATCAGACTGCATCCTTTGGTGATGCATCATGACACACAGTCCACACCGTGCTGCATCGAAAAACCACAGGAGTACTCTGATCACCCTGACTCCTATTGTGATGTCACTAATCGGTGACTAATCCACAGAAACAGCCATAACACCCCTCAAAAGGAAGGGGTGGCGACWCAGAATGCAAGCTTTCAAATGCTTCCGCTGGTAAGCGGCTATACAGAATCAAAGCGTCTGTCACACCTGTTCCTTCCCACGTCTAGCGTCCTCAATTGGTGCTATGAGATAAGACATGAATCGCTCCATCACGCCGGGAGAGGCAGGGAAAGGTCAGGGAATAAAGACATGACATTTGAAAGGAAAGCCAACAAGCAGTTTACAGACTGAGTGCTTGTCCTGGGAGATGACTGTGCTTTAACTTCCATCACAGATCACCACTGAAGCGCTAAACTAAAAATGGTAAATACAGACTTTTCCTGTTCAATAGAAGTGGTTATGGCCAGCACAGACTGAAAAGCCTACATTATACACAGTATACAGCTGTGTGTGTATGTGTGTGTGCGTGCGTGCTTGTGTCAAAATCAAATCAAATGTATTTATAAAGCCCTTTTTACGTCAGCCGATGTCACAAAGTGCTTATACAGAAACCCAGCCTAAAACCCCAAACAGCAAGCATTGCAGATGTAGAAGCACGGTAGCAAGGAAAAACTCCCTAGAAAGGCAGGAACCTAGGAAGAAACATAGAGAGGAACTAGGCTCTGAGGGGTGGCCAGTCCTCCTCTGGAGATCATAAGAGTACATGGCCATTAAGGCCAGATCGCTCTTCAAGATTTTCAAACGTTCATAGATGACCAGCCAGGTGTGTGCTTGCGTGTGTGTGTGCAAGATGTGTCAGTCAGTAGCTTCAACAACAGTGAACTAAACCCTCTCCAACACTCAGTATTTTAAGTGGTCTCCAGTTAGTTAAACAAGGCTGTACTCAGTGCTTTGAGACAGACAGGTGTGACACAGCCTCTCTAGACACATGTCATGACTCACTGCAGCAGAGCAGAGTGACTCTTGGCTCAGCTCTCAGCTCTCCCCTCCCGACCCAATCAGTCTACCCAAGGAGAGAGAACACTCCCCTGTACACATAAATAATACAATTAAAGGGGCGAGAGTGCACACATAAATAACTTCTCATTAAAGGAGATGGGGATGGCAGAGGTGCTTGGTCGGTCAAACTCACTGTGACTCTGCGTTATTCAAAGTGTGTGTGTGTGTGTGCTGTTGGGGTGGTTGTGTGGTGTGTGTTGTGTGGTGTGTGTGGTGGTGTGTGTGTGTGTGTGTGTGTGTGTGTGTGTGTGTGTGTGTGTGTGTGTGTGTGTGTGTGTGTGTGTGTGTGTGTGTGTGTGTGTTGTGTGTGTGTGTGTGTGTGTGTGTGTGTTGACAACCCAGGGTGCTTGTAACAAAGCTCACACACCAACTTGAAGACCCAGGATCCAGAGAGGAGGACTGTTCTAACTACTACCCCCTGTTATGTCTTCTCAGTCCCCTAACACACACACACACACACACACACAACAGCAAAACCACTCCCCACACCACTTTGCCTCGTTCCTCACAGCTATGACCTAGTTTCTACACTTCCTTCACGTTTCTCCTTTTATTTCTCTCTCTTTTTTGACTTCCTTCCAAAGTGGAATTTAACAAAACTGTATTCACCCAAGTAGAATGAACTGTGTCTGGAAGAGGGAGTGCTGGCCTCATAACACCCAGGGTATGGAAGCCCATCTCACCATTCCCTGTCCTCCCCAACCAAGCCTCTATTGGACAGTTAGGAAGGCATGTCCTGCCCTGGTATAGTCTAATTTAAAAAATATATTTGAACCTTTATATAACGAGGCAAGTCAGTTAAGAACAAATTCTTATTTACAATGACGGCCTACACTGGCCAAACCCGGACGACGCTGAGCCAATTGTGCGCCGCCCTAATGTACTCCCAATCACGGCCGGGTTGTGACACAGCCTGYATAGTCAAAGTACTTTCAGCTCAAATTCCCATCAGCATAACTTTCTTTCTGGACAGATGTGCTAAAGGCAGCCAAAATACCTTGGATATATACAGCACCAGTCAAACATTTGGACAAACCTAGTCATTCAAGGGTTTTTCTTTATTTTGAAAATGTTCTACATTGTAGAAAAGTAGTGAAGACATCAAAACTATGAAATAACACATATAGAATCATGTACTAACCAAAAATGTGTTAAACCAATCAAAATCTATTTTATATTTGACATTCTTCAGAGTAGCCACCATTTGCCTTGATGACAGCTTTGCACACTCTTGGCATTCTCTCAACCAGCTTCATGAGGTAGTCACCTGGAATGCATTTTAATTAACAGGTGTGCCTTGTTAAAAGTGAATTTGTGTAATTTATTTCCATCTTAATGCGTTTGAGCCAGTTAGTTGTGTTGTGACAAGGTAGGGGTGGGAAACAGAAGATAGCCCTATTTGGTCAAATACCAAGTCTATATTATGGCAAGAACAACTCAAATAAGCAAAGAGACATGAAGGTCAGTCAATCCGGAACATTTCAGTGCAGTCGCAAAAACCATCAAGTGCTATGATGAAACTCGCTCTCATGAGGACCCCCACAGGAAAGGAAGACCCAGAATTGCCTCTGCTGCAAAAGGACAAGTTCATTAGGGTTAACTGCACCTCAGATTGCAGCCCAAATAAATGCTTCACAGAGTTCAAGTAACAGACACATCTCAACATCAATTGTTCAGAGGAGACTACGTGAATCAGGCCTTCATGGTCAAATTGCTGCAAAGAAAACACTAAAGATCACCAATAAGAAGAAGAGACTTTCTTGGGCCAAGAAACACAAGCAATGGACATTAGACTGGTGGAAATCTGTCCTTTGGTCTGATGAGTCCAAATTMGAGAATGTTGGTTCCAACCGTCGTGTCTTTGTGTGAGACACAGAGTAGGTGAACGGATGATCTCTGCATGTGTGGTTCCCACGTGTGTGGTTCCCACCGTGAAGCATGGAGGAGGAGGTGTGATCGTGTGGGGGTGCTTTGCTGGTGACACTGTCTGTGATTTATTTAGAATTCAAGGCACACTTAACCAGCATGGCTACTACAGCATTCTGCAGCYATACGCCATACAGTGCCTTGCAAAGTATTCACCCCCTTGGCGTTTTTCCTATTTTGTTGCATTACAYCCTGTAATTTAAAATGATTTGTATTTGMATTTCATGTAATGGACATACAKAAAATAGTCCAAATTGGTGAAGTGAAAAGAAAAAAATMAGGGAACAAAAAAAGGAAAAGAGGGAAAAAAAGGGAAAAGAGGTGCGTGCATATTTATTCACCCCCTTTGCTATGAAGCCTCTCAATGAGATCCGGTGCAACCAATTACCTTCAGAAGTCACATAATTAATTAAATAATGTCCACCTGTGTGCAATCTAAGTGTCACATGATCTGTCACATGATCTCAGTATATATATATACATGTTCTGAAATGCCCCACAGTCTGCAACACCACTAAGCAAGGGGCACCACCAAGCAAGCGGCACCATGAAGACCAAGGAACTCTCCAAACAGGTCAGGGACAGTTGTGGAGAAGTACAGATCAGGGTTAGATATAAAAAAATATCTGAACTTTGAACATCCCACGGAGCACCATTAAATCCATTATAAAAAAATGGAAAGAATATGGCACCACAACAAACCTGCCAAGAGAGGCCTCCCATCAAAACTCACAGACCAGGCAAGGAGTGCATTAATCAGAGAGGCCAACATATAGACCAAAAATAACCTTGAAGGAGCTGCAATGCTCCACAGTGGAGATTGGAGTATCTGTCCATAGGACCACTTTAAGCTGTACACTCCACAGAGCTGGGCTTTACAGAAGAGTGGCCAGAAAAAAAACATTGCTTAAATAAGCAAAACGTCTGGTGTACCCCAAACATATGGAGAAGGTACTCTGGTCAGATAAGATTAAAATGTAGCTTTTTAGCCATCAAGGAAACGCTATGTCTGGCACAAACCCAACACCTCTCATCACCCCGAGAACACCATCCCCACAGTGAAGCATGGTGGCGGCAGCATCATGCTGTGGGATGTTTTTCATAGTCAGGGACTGGGAAACTGGTCAGAATTGAAGAATAAATATTGCGCTAAATAAAGGGATATCTTGAGGGAAACCTGTTTGAGTCTTCCAGAGATTTGAGACTGGGCGGAGGTTCACCTTCCAGCAGGAAAATGACCCTAAGCATCCTGCTAAAGCAACACTTGAGTGGTATAAGGGGAACATTTAAATGTCTTCGAATGGCCTAGTCAAAGCCCAGACCTCAATCCAATTGAGAATCTATGGTATGACTTAATGATTGCTGTATACCAGCAGAACCATCCAACTTGAAGGAGCTGGAGCAGCTTTGTCTTGAAGAAGGGCAATAATCCAGTGGCTAGATGTGCCAAGCTTATAGAGACTA
>NC_036848.1:10875780-10889340 GCF_002910315.2 Salvelinus sp. IW2-2015
AAATGCAAATTAATTACTTAAAAATCATACAATGTGATTTTCTGGATTTTTGTTTTAGATTCCGTCTCTCACAGTTGAAGTGTACCTATGATAAAAATAACAGACCTCTACATGCTTTGTAAGTAGGAAAACCTGCAAAATCGGCAGTGTATCAAATACTTGTTCTCCCCACTGTATGTACGCTCAAGTTTTCTGTTTTTTGTATTATTTCTTGTTAAATTCACAATAAAAAAATATTTAGCATCTTCAAAGCGGTAGGCATGTGTAAATCAAACGATATAAACCCCCTTAAAATCTATTTTAATTCCAGGTTATAAAACAACAAAACATGAAAAATCCTTTCGCTAGGCACTGTACTATCTGGTCTATGCTTACTAGGACTATCATTTGTTTTTCAACAAGGCAATGACCCAACACACCTCCAGGCTAGTAAGGGCTATTAGATCAAGAAGGAGAGTGATGGAGTGCTGCATCAGATGACCTGGCCTCCACAATCACCTGACCTCAACCAAATTGAGATTGTTTGGGATGAGTTGGACTGCAGAGTGAAGGAAAAGCAGCCAAAAAGTGCCCTGCATATGTGGAAACTCCTTCAAGACTGTTGGAAAAGCATTCCTCATGAAGCTGGTTGAGAGAACGCCAAGAGTGTGCAAAGCTGTCATCAAGMCAAAGGGTGGCTACTTTGAAGAATCTCAAATATAAAATATATTTTCATTTGTTTACCACTGTTTTGCTTACTACATGATTCCATGTGTGTTATTTCATAGTTTTGATTTCTTCACTATTATTCTGCAATGTAGAAAATAGTAAAAATAAAGAAAAACCCTTGAATGAGTAGGTGTGTCCAAACTTTTGACTTGTACTGTACATGTACAGAAGAACGGGACTACTAGGTTTTAAGGACTATGAAGCACCCCATGGGACAGAGCCCCATCCCTTGGTACAGGGCAAGAGTTCCGTGAGTCAGTTTTGATCAGCCAGTACATGTCTCATCTAGAAGGTAGTAATTGATGTTGCCAGAGGGAGGCATTGTTACATGGCTTCAAAGAACAGGAACAAGCCTGCCTCCACCTTCACCAACTCCAACCATCACCTTCACTACCTCCATCACTTCCACCACCTCCACCTCCTTCACCCCCTCCACCATCACCACCTCCACCACCATCTCCACCTCCACCACCATCTCCACATCCACCACCACCACCACCACCACCACATCCACCACCACCTCCACCAAACAAAGCTCACAACTAGAACACTGATGCATTCTAAAACTACACTATTCCTCTCTCTCTCGCTTTCTCTCTGAATTCAAAGGGAACCAAAATAGTTGTTTCTTGCCCAAAGCATTTCTAAGCACTATAAACAGCAGGTGAGGGAATAAGCAAAAACACATTTTATGACAATTAGTGACCATTAAAACAATTAAAACTATGGATTATGATGCTGTTTACAAATCTCTTTATCCTCCCCTCTTCCTCTTTCTCTGCTTTAACCAAACCTCTCATCTCTTCTCCTCCCTCTCCATTTCTCCCCCACCCCTTCTCTACCCCACTTTTTTCTCTCCTCTCTATCTCTCTCCCGCCCTCTTCCCCTGCCATCCCTTCTCCTTTCCTCGCCCTCTCCCTCCCTGCTCTCACCCCCTCTGTCCCAGCCCGGGKTCTCTGCTGGAGCTGCTCGGAGTGATGGATTGTGGGAGTAAATCCAGGCCAGGCGTGGGCAGCGTCACGTCCCCTGCATGGCACACACTCCTAATCTCTCTTATGGAGTCAAACACTGCAGGAAGTCTTTCAGGCTGATGGGATGGTGTCCTATTCACCTCTCTCATACATAGCCTACAGAAGCTGTCCTATTCACCAACCTGGTCTCAGAGCATTTCATATTATTCTGTATGTAAACCCGAGACACTCCATTTTGTATGATATATTAAGTTTTGTATGGTATGTATTAATTTCTGGATGTCCATCACCCATTTCATAWGATATGTTAGGAATTACGATTCGCATTATGGCTTATGAATTTGCAAAATGTAGAATATGTTACAAATTTGKTAAATGTACGATATGATATGAATTTGTAAAACGTATGATATGTTACGAATTCTAGCTAGGTGGKTAATGTCAGCTAGCTGGCTAACGTTAGTTAGGGGTTAGGGGTTAGGGTTAAGGTTAGGGTTATGTTTAGGAGTTAGGTAAAAGGGTTAAGGTTAGGGTTAGTGCAAGGGGAAGTGTTAGCTAAAAGGTTAAAGTTATGGTTAGGGGAAGTGTTAGCTAACATGCTAAGTAGTTGCAYAGTATTTAAAAAGTAGGTGTGAGTGGCAAATTAGCTAAAATGCTCAAGTTGTCTCTGATGAGATTCAAATTCGCAATCTTTGGGTTGCCTACCCATCKACCATGACCATCCCCCGTACTTTTGTTTTTGCCTTAAGTAACCATCTGTCTTATGTAACCATACCAAACGTAACATATCYTACTAATTTGACTGTRCCGGATTGACGTTTACTATGTTACGTCTAGTCTATGAGACCAGGCTGTATTCATTCTCGTACATAGTCCTCTTTCTCTACTCTTCTCTCCTACATTGTACACTTGCTCACTTCCCTTCATGGATTTAAAAGGAAATGACTGGTGTAAGAAATATGGCGGCAACTCTCTCTAACCAACGCTCAAACTAATCCAATGCTTTTTAAATACATGGAGAGGATTGCACAATTTGAACGCAAGGAAGGAAACATTATAGAGAATATCCTCACTACTACCAGACATTTTGCATTGTCTTCTCTGTGAGAGGGCGCATACCACAGACCGGCCGACAGACACTATAGTTCCAGCAGTGACATAGTCCTACTTCTCACTTCCGAWTCTAGCCAGGAGTGCTATCTGACCTCCACTGATTTTGTCATCAGAGCCATGAGACCTATGAATAGACAGAGTCAGAACGACAGAAAGACAGAGGATGAGGAGAAGAGGAGAAGAAGAGCAGGAGACAGACACGGTCACTGCTCTCTCTCTCTCTTTCTCTCTCAGACTCYGAGATAGTGAGAAAGTCAGATTAATTTGCTGTGAGAGATCCCACTCTCCCTCTATGAATCAACCTCGGCTAAATGCCATTATCTGACTCCCAGCCAACATTGTGAACTGATTCTGTTCTTTAAAAGGGAAAACAATAAGTGAAAGGAGGAATGAGAGAAAAGGAAAGAGAGCGATCCTAGAAAGTGGCAGGGTATTTACTCTACAATGCCTTTGCTCAGCTTTCCTGCCCCAAAGTAATTTCCTGTCTAAAACGGCTCAGGCAGGTGATGAGACACCCGTGATACAAACAAAGAGGATTCCAGAGAGTGATGACACTGGGAGAGAGAGAGCAGACATTATGGCTTGGTAGAATAGCCTTATAATTGTCTCTGACATATCATGACCAAGCCAAAAGCCCCATGACTGGGTCTGACTGCACATCGGGATATCAAAATCCAGGTCCAAATGAATCTAGCCACTTCTCCTCCCTCCACTCTGAATCCATTAATGCTACATTACTTGCTTGTCTATATCTTTCTATCTTTTTGCTCACTGCCCTCAATCCTCAATTAGATTAGATTCAGCCATAACAATCAAACAGGAAGAGAACATCTGACTGTGTTCCATCATCACATGCCTCGCCCCACACAGATCCACACGTGGCCACAGCGACTATCTGATTTGTCGATGGCTGTTGCAGTGCAAAAACTCTCTCACTGATTCTCCCTCCCTCCCTTCTTCCCTCGCTCCCTCCTTCCCGCTCCATCTCCCTCATTTCTTCTGACCTTTCGTCTAATCTAGCGCGAAACCTGCTCCAGCAAACACCCGTCCCTTCCAGTTACTGATAGAGCATGCATTATGCCTATCACTGTTGTGGAAACATTATTGTGATTGGAAATTAAACCGCTTGTCCATCACTGATCACTAAGAGGCACATTAGTGATGGGAATGATTTGTTTTACACTGAGATGATCACAGCCTAACACCCTCTCTGTATCAGTGTATCTCTCTCTGTTGTGTTTCTACATTTTTCAGTCTCTTCCTCTGCCTCTGTTTTTAACAAAGATACAAATCATAGCCCGACACTCTCACACTCCAAGWATTTCATAACTTCTACAAAAACATGGATTTTTTCTCTCTCTCTGAAGCAGATATAGAAAGCAATACACTTCTCTAATGTAGCCTAACTCTCCCTCTCTCTCTCGGTTTGTTAATGTCTCCCCTCTTCTCTCTGCTATCCAAGGTTTTCACAGTGACTTAAATCATCCAGGAGCTCCATTTTGCCACGTCTACTTTATTCATCCCCTCGTCTCGCCCCACGATCTATTGGCCGCTTGGGCAGAAGCGCAGTGGAGCGCAGTGCAGCGTTACATAACGAGGGGAGGAGGAGGAGGAGAGAGGAGGAGGAGGAGAGAGGAAGAAGGGAGAGAGGAAGTGCAGGGATGCAAGTATGAAATGTGATCCACCCAGAAAGGCAGAAAACATTCTACTAAATATTCTGAAGGTGCAGATTTTTTTAGAGAGAGAGGCACTGCAGTGGTGGAGGATACTTGTCATAATAGAAAGCTCTCCATGCTGGGACCACACCCTTCTCTATCAAAACACATATGCTACGTATATGCTCTGTGTGTTTGTGCTCTGTTTGTGTGTGTGTGCGTGTGTGTGTGTGTGCGCGCGCGCATGTGTGTGTGTGTGTGTGTGCCCGTGCGCACACCTTGAAGTGTAATGTCCAGATGGATCATGTGACACATGGTGGAGACAAGCTTTCCCAAGAGACAGTCTTCAACAGGAGGACGAGCCACTGCCAAGGGTATGTGTGTGTGTGTGCTCGTCTAAAGGAGAGTAGTGCTTCTAATGAGGATGATAGAGTCATTAATAGTGACTAAATAGCAGACTAGAAGAAACATATTTATTCTCAGTGGAGCAGATAGAGGGGGGGATGGGGAGAGGGGGAGGGAGGGAGAGAGGGGTAGGGAGGGAGAGGGAGCAGGAGGAAGAGGGAGAGAGATAGAGAAAGGGGAGAGAGAGAGGGGGGGGGGAGAGAGAGAAAGGGAGAGAGAGACAGAAAGAGAGAGAAAGAGAAAGAAAGAAAGAAATAGCCTTGCTATTGAGAAAGGTTGTCGTAGGCAGACCTGGCTCTCAAGAGAAGACAGGCTATGTGCACAATGCGCACAAAATGAGGTGGAAACTGAGTGGCACTTCCTAACCTCCTGCCGAATTGTATGACCATATCAGAGACACACATTTCCCTCAGATTACACAGATCCACAAAGAATTCGAAAATAAATCAGATTTTGATAAATTCACATATATATTGGGTGAAATACCACAGTGTGTATTCATAGCAGCATTGTGACCTGTTGCCACAAGAAAAGGGCTACCAGTGAAGAAGAAACACCATTGTAAATACAAACTACAATTATTTTTATTTATTTTGTACTTAAACTATTTGCACATCATTACAACACTATATATAGACATAATATGACATTTGAAATCTCTTTAGTGTTTTGGAACTTTTGTGAGTGTAATGTTAACTGTTTATTTTTTATTGTTTATTTCACTTTTGTTTATCATCTAGTTCACTTGCTTTGGCAATGTAAACATACTGTATGTTTCCCATGCCAATAAAGCACCTTCAATTGAAAATTGAATTGGGAAAGGGAGAATGAGACAAGGCAGAAGAAAAAGAGACAGATAATGAAATGGTGAGGAGCAGAAATGAAACCAAAAAGTAACACAGACAGAGATACAGTGTCTTGCAAAAGTATTCATCCCCCTTGGTGTGTTTCCTATTTTGTTGCATTACAACCTGTAATTTGAATTGATTTGTATTTGTATTTCATGTAATGAACATACACAAAATAGTCCAAATTGGTGAAGTGAAAAMAAAAAAATAACTTGTTTTAAAAAATGCAAAAATATTTAAAACCGAAAAGTGGTGCGTTCATATGTATTCCCCCCCTTTGCTATGAAGCCCCTAAATAAGGTTTGGTGCAACTAATTACCTTCAGAGGTGACATAATTAGTTAAATGAAGTAGACCTGTGTGCAATCTAAGTGTCACATGATCTGTCACATGATCTCAGTATATACTGTATATATATATACACCTGTTCTGAAAGGCCCCACAGTCTGCAACACCACTAAGCAAGGGGCACCTCCAAGCAAGCAGCACCARGAAGACCAAGGAGCTCTCCAAACAGGTCAGGGACAAAGTTGTAGAGAAGTACAGATCAGGTTTGGGTTATAAAAAAATATCTGAAACTTTGCACATCCCACGGAGCACCATTAAATCCATTATTATAAAATGGAAAGAATATGGCACCACAACAAACCTGCCAAGAGAGGGCCGCCCACCAAAACTCACAGACCAAGCAAGGGGGGCATTAATCAGAGAGCCAACAAAGAGACCAAAGATAACCCTGAAAAAGCTGCAAAGCTCCACAGCGGAAATTGGAGAATCTGTCCATTGGACCACTTTAAGCCGTACACTCCACAGAGCTACGCTTTACGGAAGAGTGGCCAGAAAAAAGCTATTGCTTAAAGAAATAAATAAGCAAACACGTTTGGTGTACACCAAAAGGCATGTGGGAGACTCACCAAACATATGGAAGAAGGTACTCTGGTCAGATGAGACTATAATTGAGCTTTTTGGCCATCAAGGAAAACACTATGTCTCTCAAACCCAACACATTTCATCACCCCGAGAACAACATCCCCACAGTGAAGCATGGTGGCGGCAGCATCATGCTGTGGGGATGTTTTTCATAGGCAGGGACTGGGAAACTGGTCAGAATTAAAGAAATGATGGATGGCGCTAAATACAGGGGAAATTCTTTAAGGGAAACCTGTTTCAGTCATCCAGAGATTTGAGACTGGGACGGAGGTTCACCTTCCAGCAGGACAATGACCCTAAGCATCCTGCTAAAGCAACACTTGAGTGGTATAAGGGGAAACGTTTAAATGTTTTGTAATGGCCTAGTCAAAGCCCAGACCTCTATCCATTTGAGAATCTATGGTATGACTTAAAGATTACTGGACATCAGCAGAACCCATCCAACTTGAAGGAGCTGGAGCAGTTTTGCCTTGAAGAATGGGCAAAAGTCCCAGTGGCTAGATGTGTGTAAATCAAATAATACAACCCATCCCCAAAAAATCCCTTTTAATTCCATGTTGTAAGGCAACAAAATAAGAAAAATGCCAAGGGGGTGAATACTTTCGCAAGCCACTGCAYACAGAAGTCAGATGGATGGAAATGGGGGGTTGAGGAGAAAGAAGAAAAGAGGCATTTTTGGATGAGCAGAGAGGAACAGCTTAGTCTTCCCCTCCTGAGTTGCCTCTCTGCCCCAGGCAATTTCCAGAGAGTTCCATCCAGCACACCTGCCCACATAACAATTCTACCACCATGGAGTCTCTGCTTAAGCAGCTGAAAGCTGCATCTTCAACGCTCCAACTCTGCATTCATAAAATGGGAATTCTATGTCTGCACCCTCCTCCAATCTAACCCAGCAGTGCTCTGTGGTCATGTTGTTAGACTCCAAGGGGGTTGAGTTGAGGTAGAGTGACACAGAATGGACCACATGCCGAGGAGCTAATTTCCTGAAGAGAGGAAGCACAAAATACCTCCGCTTTCCTCTTCACCCTTCCTCCCCCTTCTTCCTTCTCTCCCCTCCCCCTTCCTCCCCTCCTTCCCCTTCTTCTCCCCCTCTCTCCCTCCTCCCCCTCTCACCCTCCTCCCTCTCTCACCCTTCCCCCCTCTTCTCTCCCCTTCCTCCCCATCTCTCACACTTCCTTCCCCTCTCTCCCCCTTCCTCCCCCTCTCTCACCCTTCCTCCCCCTCTCTCACCCTTCCTACCCCTCTCTCTCCCCCTTCCTCCCCCTCTCTCACAATTCCTACCCTCTCTCTCCCCCTTCCTCCCCCTCTCTTTCCCTTCCTCCCCTTCGCTCACCCTTCCTAACCCTCTATCACCCTTCCGAACCCTCTCTTTCCCTCCACCCTCATCCTCTATCCTCTGTTTTAGCCTCGACAGGTGCAGGCTGTTGTTGAATCCTGTTCCCCCTCATCAAATCAGGCTGTGTGTGTGTGTATGTGTGTTTGTGTGTGTGAGCATGTGTGTGTGTATGTGTGTTTGTGTGTGTGAGCATGTTGTGTGTATGTGTATGTCATCAGATACAGCAGTAATGCAGAAAGACCTGCACTAAACCTGCCTCCACCTCTGCAGTACAGCACAGCCCTTTCATAGTTAGGTCAGTCTCCCTCTCTCTTTCTCCCTCACTCCCTCTCTCCTTCCCTCTCTATCTCACTCTCTCTCTCCTCCCCTCTCCCTCTCTCCTTTTTACCTTGCCATGCCCTTCTCAGAACATTTCTAGCTAAACAAACCTCTTCCTCCCTCCAAATACGTCTCCCTCCTTCCTCTCACCTTTCCTCTACACTTGTTTTTATTCCCTCCTCCTAGTTTTGTTTTAACCAACAGTCACCTCCATTTTCTCTCTTTATAAACATGCTTCAACCTCAACGCACTCCACGCCCATATCTTTTTCTTCTCTCTCTCCCTCCTTCCCCTCTCTCTCTCCATATCCTCTCCCTCCCTCCCCCGTCTCTCTCTCTCTCCCTCCCTCCCTCCCTCCGTCTCTCCCTTCCTTCGTCTCTCTCCCCCATCCATTCCTCCGTCTCTCTTTCCCTCCCCCATCTCTCTCTCCCAACACCCTCTCTTTGCTCTCTCATACCACAGTATCTCCTCTCTCTCCTCTCTCTCGACACTCAGTTCAGGGCTATGAATGGTTGCCGTGGAAACTGCATCCTCCAGTGAAGCGGTAGGACATGGGCGTCACAGTGACAGTACTGATGCTGATGGAGAATAATGCTGCAAGCTTTCACACTCTCCCTCTTCACACTCTCCCTGTTGCTAGCGGAGAGTCCAACCACTCTTCGCTAGCAACAGCAGCCTTGTACCCCCTCCTCTACCTCCATCTCTCATTTTCTCTCTCTCCCTCCTCTCTCATTCTCTTTTTTTACTCATTGTCACACTCTCCCTCTCTCTGTCCCCCCCTTTATCTCCCCTTCCTTCTCTTGCCTCCCACTGCTCTCCATCTCTCCTCTCCTTCCTTTCCCTCTCCTTCTCCTTTCTCTCTCCCCGGGGATCGTTCAGATCCTACACTGTACTCTGTGAATCCCAATACGTGCCTCTGCTTCAGAGACAGAGCCCTGCAATGGAGGGATGGAGGGAAAGAGGGAGGAGAGGAAAGAGGAGAGAGGGAGGAGAGAGAGAGGAGAGAGGAGGAGAGAGAGAGAGGGAGAGAGGAGGAGGAGGAGGAGGGAGGAGAAGGGAGAGAGGAGGGAGAGAGAGAGGGAGAGAGGGAGAGAGGAGGAGAGGAGAGAGAGAGAGAGGGAGAGAGAGAGGGAGAGAGAGGAGAGGAGGAGAGAGGAGAGAGGGAGGAGAGGAGAGAGGAGAGAGGGAGGAGAGGAGAGAGGGAGGAGGAGAGAGGGAGGAGAGGAGAGAGGAGAGGGAGAGAGGGAGAGGAGAGAGGGAGGAGAGAGAGAGGAGAGAGGGAGGAGAGGAGAGGAGATAGTTAGGCAGCAGGCAGAATCCTGATTTCATTAATGTGAGTCTGTTAATGTGGGCTCCATCTGTCACACCAGGAGCTGCACACAAGTAGGGAGCCAACCACACCACACACACACACACACACACACACACACACACACACACACACACACACCACACACCACCACACACACACACACACACACACACACACACACACCACACACAACACACACACAAACACACACACACACACACACCACCACACACACTCACACACACACAATCTCTCTTTCATAGATAAAAATACATACACATAGGTGCTTACATATGTGAGAGCACATACGCACACTCACAAACAAACACACCAAGCACCCGGGGGATGAAACAGAGGTGTAATGTTTTGCTGTGGCTCTTCATCCAACAGGCAAAAATAGACTGTCAGACACAAACCCACCCGCAGTTCTAACACTCCCAGGATACAACTACACTCTAAACAACACTAACCTCTCGTCTCACACTGCAGCAATATATTAGTTATTCAGTCCAAACCTGCAGAAAGCAGACAAGCAACGACTGCCTGACTGATCATTAGACCAGCAGATGGCTCATTCAATGAGTGTCATGAGCAGCTGACTGGCCACTTCCATCCACGTCCTCCACTGCATTGTCACTGTTACAACTTACTCACCTTCTGAGTTGTTAAATCAAGCACTCTACATCCTAACATGTACCA
Source organism: Salvelinus sp. IW2-2015 (assembly GCF_002910315.2). NCBI lineage: Eukaryota > Metazoa > Chordata > Actinopteri > Salmoniformes > Salmonidae > Salvelinus > Salvelinus sp. IW2-2015. Next base: position 10,886,075 of record NC_036848.1, read on the forward strand.
GAACTATCTTTTCCACTCCATCCCCAAATCCTTATGCCCACCGTTGGCACTGCTCAATGTGGTACGCATTTCATTATTTTAACTCCCTCCCCCCATTAGAATCCATCCCACTCCTTCCTCCCAACCCCTTAGTCAATTGTAGAGTGGGGGAGGCTGTGTGTGTGTGCGTGTGCATGGCATGTGCATGTGCGTTGTGTGGTGTGTGGTGTGTGTGTGTGTGTGTGTGTGTGTGTGTGTGTGTGTGTGTGTGTGTGTGTGTGTGTGTGTGTGTGTGTGTGTGTGTGTGTGTGTGTGTGTGTGTGTGTGTGTGTGGACAGAGAGATCACAATCTACTCCGTTATTTCACTGTCATCCCCTCTTCCTGTGTCAATCCATCTCTCTCCACTCTTTCTCCATCTCTCTGTCCTCCACATTCTATACCTCTTCTACTCCTCCCTGTACCCTCCACTTTCTATCTCTTCTAACCCTCCCTCCTTCCTTGGCTTTCTACTACATAACACATTCTAGCCGAGTTTCTCTCCACCCAACAGATCTTTTCCGGATGGTACTGACCTTGAGTCGAATGTTAATGCTGCTTCTGCAGTCAAATGAGTATGCTAATTAGGTAGAGAGCAGCTGAGAGCAAGAAGCCATGACTGTCTGTCTCACGGTTACACAGTGAACGAAAGTCACAGGTCTGTCCTCACGTTACAGCTGAACGAACATCAACAGTCTTGTCTCCACGGATTACAGCAGTGACAAGAACAGTCAACAGTCTTGTCCTCCGGATTACAGCAGTGACAAGAAACAGTCAACAGGTCTTTGTCCTCCACGGATTACAGCTAGTGACAAGAACAGTCAACAGGTCTGTCCTCCACGGATTACAGCGTGACAAAACATCAACAGTCCTTGTCCTCCACGGATTACAGCAGTGACAAGAACAGTCAACAGGTCTTGTCCTCCACGGATTACAGCAGTGACAAGAACAGTCAACAGGGTTACAAAATGATGGTGGATGAATGCGGTTTTGGCAAAAAGGCAAGCTGACACTGCATCACACTGGGCCATTAATAAGAAGGAAGAGTGTTTATGTGAGTGGGGGATGGAGGGAAGGAGGGAGAGAGAGAGAGCGAGAAAGTGAGAAAAAGAGAGCGAGAGAGAGAGAGAGAGGGCAAGAGAGAACGAATTGGCGAGGGCACTAGAACAGTCTGCAGCACCCGGCCTCACCCTATTAGAATCTGAAGTCAAATGTCTACTGTTTGCTGATGATCTGGTGCTTCTGTCCCCAACCAAGGAGAGCATAGAGCAGCACCTAGATCTTCTGAACAGATTCTGTCAGACCTGGGCCCTGACAGTAAATCTCAGTAAAACAAAAATAATAACTCTGCATGCAGAATTATGCAAAAATATCCTCCGTATACAACGTAAAACACAAAAAAATGCACGCAGAGCAGAATTAGGCCGATACCCAGAGAAAGAGCCGTTAAATTCTACAACCATCTAAAAAGGAAGCGATTTCCAAACCTTCCATAACAAAGCAATCACCTACAGAAAAATAAACCTGGAGAAGAGCCCCCTAAGCAAGCTGTGAGCCCCCTAAGCAAGCTGTGCTCTGTTCACAAACAGACCCCACAGAGCCCCAGGACAGCAACGTAATTAGACCAACCAAATCATGAGAAAATAAAAACATAATTACTTGACACATTGGAAAGAATTTACAAAAAAAACGAGCAAACTAGAATGCTATTTGCCCCTAAACAGGGAGTACACAGTAGCAGAATACCTGACTATGTACAGTGAGTCAGTGAGCATAGCCTTGCTATTGAGAAAGGCCGCCGAATGCAGACCTGGCTCTCAAGAGAAGAGAGGCTATGTGCACACTACCTACAAAATGAGGTGGAAACTGAGCTGCACTTCCTAACCTCCTGCCCAATGTATGACCATATTAGAGACACATATTTCCCTCAGATTACACAGACCCACAAATAATTGAAAACAAACCCGATGTGATACTCCCATATTCACACGTATTTTGCAATCTTTAAACACTGTATATATACATATAATGACATTTAAACATGTCTTTATTCTTTTGGAACCTTTCTGTGAGGTAATGGGTTTACATTCATTCTTAGATTCTTTGAGCTGCACTTTTGTTAGAATATCTATTTCACTTACTTTGCAGCTAAAACATAGTAGTTCCATGCCAATAAGACCCTAATTGAAATGAGAGAGCAAGAGAGACAGAGAGGACAGAGAGACAGAAGAAGAAAAGAGCAGAAAGAGAGAGAAGAGAGAGAGTGTGTGTTTATATGTCGCTGTTATGATATGTCTCTGTGATTAATGTCTCTTGATTATGTCTCTTGATTATGTCTCTGTGATATGTCTATTGAGCCTCAGAATCTCTAGCCTCTGTAAATGTTATCTATCCATTGCTTGGACATTCTCTCTCTATCTCCTCGTCCTCTCTCTGTCTCCTCCTCTCATCTCTCTTCGCTCTGGCTCTCTACTCTCTCTCTCTCAACGTTCAATTCAATTCAAAGGGGCTTTATTGGCATGGGAAAAACATAGTGTGAACCATCAAAGCAAGTGAGGTAATATTAATACCAAAATGTGAAATAAACAATACAAAATTTAACAGTAACATTAACATACAAGACAGTTCAAAACAAAAAGGACATTACAAAAATGTTATATATAGTAGTACTATTACAGTGGTGAACAATGTACACATGGTAAAGCACACAAGTTAAAATAAATAAGCATAAATATGGGTTGTATTTCACAATGGTGTGTTTTCTTCACTGGTTGCCCTTTTCTGTGTGGCAACAGGTCAACAAAATCTTGCTAGCTTGTGACTGTCTCTGTTGATTGATGTCTTATGAGGTCAGAATCTCTTACCTCTGTAAATTTATCTATCCTATTGACTCTGACATCTCTCTCTATCTCTCTATCTCTCCTATCTCCTCTATCTCTCTGTCTCTCTTCGTCTCTAATCTCTCTATCTCTCTGTCTCTCTGTCTCTCTATCTCTTCTAGTCCTCTGTCTCTCTGTCTCTCCCTGTCTCTCTATCTCCTCGTATCTCTCTGTCTCTCTATCTCTCTGTCTCTATCTTCCCTCTGTCTCTCTGTCTCCTCTGTCTCTCCTATCTCTCTCTCTCTGTCTCTCTGTCTCCTCTATCTCCTCATGTCTTCTTATCTCTCTCTCTTCTATCCTCTCTGTCTCTCTGTTCCTCTCTGTCTTTCTGTCTCTCTGTCTCTCTGTCTCTCTGTCTCATCTCTCTCTGG
>NC_036848.1:10889365-10897591 GCF_002910315.2 Salvelinus sp. IW2-2015
TCTCTCTGTCTCTCTGTCTCTCTGTCTCTCTATCTCTCTGTCTCTCTGTCTCTCTGTCTCTCTATCTCTCTGTCTCTCTATCTCTCTATCTCTCTATCTCTCTGTCTCTCTGTCTCTCTGTCTCTCTGTCTCTCTGTCTCTCTGTCTCTCTGTCTCTCTAAATTGCTTTATTGGTATGACGTACCTATTACCAAAGCATACTTTAAGTGATTAATTTACAATATTAACGTCATTAAAATAATAATAATCAATATTGTCAACAAGACGACAGTGACAACAACAATCAAGGGTCAAAATAACCATACATTTAACAATGGCATAGAGGACATGTGCAGGTTGGTTGGTCTGTCAGACACTGGCACTCATCTTATGGCAGGCAGCAATGTAGTGCTCTGCCAACCCACAGCTCTCTGCGTCCTCCCCCAACAGGACTGGTCACCTATTCTCATCAGAGAGGTCTTTGAAACCTTGAATAAGGGTTTCAAATTTGGGGAAATGACACTCTCTAATTGTTTTATATTTTTTCAGGAAATGCAATTCTGTCTCGGGTAATTTGGTTTATTCTGATTGATTGGATGTTCTGGTCCTGAGGCTTCAGTGTGTTAGTAGAACAGGTTTGTGAACTCAGCTCCAGGACCAGCTGGATGAGGGGACTCTTTTCTTTGCTCAGCTCTTGGCATTGCAGGTCTTGGTAYTGATATGAGAGGGGGTCACTGTATTTTAGATGTTTCCAAAACTTAATAGCAAGTTTTGGAGCTTTTATTAGTAGTGGATAATGGCCTAAATCTACCCTGCATGCATTGTTTGTAGTTTACCTCTGGACATGTAGGATAATATACAGCCGGTATAATGCATTTTGCATCATATGATGCAAAATGCATCAGGCTGTATTTCTGTATTTTGAAAGTTGTATATCTTGAAAACCTAATTGCTGACATGCAAAACATTTTGGAACCATATCAACAATAAACMAATGAAACAAATACAAAAAGATAGTTTTTGGGTAGAATTTTCTTTTAAGWGTAAGGTAAACAATATAGATAACAGCAAACATTTATTCTCTTTCATTTTCCTTCTTCCTATTCATTGAACAAGTAAACMTTAGTACAGTAGCTGTGTGTGTTTGATTAGTGCTGATGTATTGGATGAGCTGTTTAATCTCACTCAATCCTACAGAGTTCTCCTGTCCGCTGAAGACCTCCGCGTGGCTGCGCTGGTCCTGCTGTTGGGCCCTGTGGAAGTCTGGGCCGGAGGGCTGCCTGTTTGGTCTGTAGAGTTGGTGGTCTGGTGGTGAGTAGGGCCTGTGGGGTGCGTTGGGTCTGGTGTGGCATTGAGGGAGCCTGGGGCTCCTTGGTGGTCTGGTAGAGTTGGTGGTCTGGTAGGGGTATCTGGGTGGTCCTCTGTCCAGTGCGGCATGGGCTGTTTGTCTACCATGTGTCACATCCTTTAGGATCTTGGCAAACATCCCCACTTTCTGCATCCTCTAGTGGGAGTGGTTGTGCAGGTGCTCTGGGTGATTGTTGGGTTGTGAGCAACGTGTACATTCAGGAGCAGGGTAAGCTGTCAACATGATGTCAGTATTGACTTTCTGGATGGTACGGATGAAAGTCTCTGCAGGGCAGCAGAGGGGAGATGGTGATGCGGGAGTTGGGGAAGGACTCAAGCCCACTCTGCTGACCAGGCTGCCTACTCTCTCCTGCTCCTCTCTGTTGACCAGGCTGCCTACTCTCTCCTGCTCCTCTCTACTGACCAGGCTGCCTACTCTCTACTGCTCCTCTCTGCTGACCAGGCTGCCTACTCTCCTTGCTCCTCTCTGCTGACCAGGCCTGCCTACTCTCTCCTCCCCTCCTGCTGACCAGGCTGCCTACTCTCTCCTGCTCCTCTTCTGCCTACTCTCTCCTGCTCCTCTCTGCTGACCAGGCTGCCTACTCTCTCCTGCTCCACTCTGCTGACCAGGCTGCCTACTCTCTCCTGCTCCTCTCTGTTGACCAGGCTGCCTACTCTCTCCTGCTCCTCTCTACTGACCAGGCTACCTACTCTCTTGGGGGGAGGGAGGGCTCTCTAGGAGTCTCTACAGTCTGTTCCCTTCACCTTCTTGTTGACAGACTCCTTTTCCATCTCCTCCTTCACCTGCACTTGCTCTCTCCTCATGGTGMCCTTTACCTCGTCAAGTGCTGTGGTAAGGCTCTCTCTCAGCTCCTGGACAAGTTTTTTAGCTGGGTCCTGCACTGGTAGATCTGGTCCTGTAGAAGCTCTGTGTCTGGGTTGGAGGTGGTGTAGCTGGGGGACTGCTCCTTTAGCTCAGTAACCCATACCTCTAACAGAGCCAGCCTGTCTCTCAGCAGGCTGATGGTCGTGTGGTCTTGGCTCTGGTGATCGTAGACGGAGAGGGGCTAGGATAGACCTGTTGGTGGATCTGTGTTTGGGCTCCTGCTGTTGGAGTGCCTGAGGTGAGGGGAGAGGTAGGGGCACTGTCCTTGTCCTTTTCCCCCGCTATCTTCGTTGGGGTGGGGAAGTCCTGCACAAAAGAGCTGAGTGCAGCCTCACTGCCCTGGACCACGACACTGCCATTCTGATACATGTTTACCGTCTGAAACCTGTTTTCCTGGTCCTTCTCGCTGTCCTAAAAAATGTGTATTGTCCTTCCCTTGTAGATTCCTTTCTTTGTTGTTTTGCTGAAATGCCTGGTTACAGCTGTATGCCAGGCAGTAGTGTGTTCTGTGTAAACTAACAGGTTTGTTTCCCTCCCTCCCTCCCTCCCACAGAACATGTGTAATTTACTCTCTGAGTGGATAAGGGGCAGTGAGCAGAAGAGTCAGGGTGATTGAGTACCTGATCTCTACCTCAGTTAAGTTATAGWTGGTCTGGGTTAAACTGTGTCAGTCAAAGTCATTAAAGGTTTGCTTTGGTCAGTCTGGATTGTTCTGGGTTGGTTAGGATTCGTTAGTCGGGGTGGTCTTAGTCTGGTTTCTTCTGCTTTGGTCTGGGTTGGTCAAGATCAGAGCAGTTCAGTGTGTGGGGTCGGGGCCCGGCTCTTACCTCCGGTGGCGCTAGACACGGTCGGCCAGTTCTGGACCAGAACCCCCTGGGCTCCCTGCATCACCGACGACTCCTCCATGTGCACCGAGCTGGAACAACACACACACTGAGGTTACACACTGAGCTGGAACAACACACACACTGAGGTTACACACTGAGCTGGAACACAACACACACACTGAGGTTACACACTGAGCTGGAAACAACCCCACCCCACCAACACCCACACTTGAAGGTTTCCAAACCCCCACTGAGCTGGAACACAACACACACACTGAGGTTAACACTGAGCTGGAACAAACACACACACACACACTGAGGTTACCAACACTGAGCTTGGAACACACACACACACCACACTGGAGGTTACACACTGAGCTGGAACACACACCACACACACACTGAGGTTACATACTGAGCCGGAACACACAAACACACACACGAGGTTACACACTTGAGAAAAAATAACACACACACTCAGAGGTACACACTGGAGGAAAATATAACAACACACAGTCAGAGGTTACACACTGGAGAGAATATAACACACACACTGAGGTACAGCACTGAGCTGGACAAGACACACACACACACTAGTTAAAGGTTACACACTGGAGAAATACACAACACACACTCGAGGTTACACACCTGGAGAGAAATATAACACACACACTGAGGTTACAGCACTGAGCTGGAACAACACACACACACACACTGAGGTTACACACTGCGAGAGAAATATAACACACCACACTGAGTTACAGCACTGAGCTGGAACAACACACACACACACCTGAGGTTACACACTGGAGAGAAATATACACACACCACTGAGGTTACACACTGGAGAGAAAATATAACACACACACTGAGTACACACTGGAGAGAAATATAACACACACACTGAGGTTACACACTGGAGAGAATATAACACACACACTGAGGTTACAACTGAGAGAAATATAACACACCACACTGAGGTTACAACACTGAGAGAGAAATAATAACACACACACTCAGAGTTACACACTAGATAAATATAACACACACACTGAGGTTACATACTGGAGAGAAATAATAACACACACACTGAGGTTACACACTGGAGAGAAATATAACAACACACACTCAGAGGTTACACACATAAATAAATATAACACACACTCTGGGTTACATACTGGAGAGAAATATAACACACTCACTGAGGTTACATACTGGAGAGAAATATAACACACACACTGAGGTTACATACTGGAGAGAAATATAACACACACACTGAGGTTACATACTGGAGAGAAATATAACAACACACTGAGGTTACATAATGGAGAAAAATATACAACACACTCAGAGGTACTACTGAGAGAATATAACAACACTGAGTTACATACTGGAGAGAAATATAACACACACACTCAGAGGTTACATACTGGAGAGAAATTAACACACACACTGAGTTACTACTGGAGAGAAAAATAACCACACACTCAGAGGTTACACACTGATAAATATAACACACACACTGAGGTTACATACTGGAGAGAAATATAACACACACACTCAGAGGTTACACTACTGGATAAATTAAACACACACCTGAGTTACATACTGAGAGAAATATAAACACACACACTCAGAGTTACATACTGGAGAGAAATATAACACACACACTGAGGTTACTACTGGAGAAAATATAACAACACTCAGAGGTTACATACTGGAGAGAAATATAAACACACCACTGAGGTTACATACTGGAAGAGAATATAACACACACACTCAGAGGTTACACTACTGACGAGAGAAATATAACACACACACTGAGGTTACACACTGAGAAGAATATAACACACCCACTCAGAGGTTACACACTGAAGAGAAATATAACACACACACTGAGGTTACATACTGGAGAGAAATATAACACACACACTCAGAGGTTACACACTGGAGAGAAATATAACACACACTCAGAGGTTACATACTGGAAGAAATATAACACACACACTGAGGTTACACACTGGAGAGAAATATAACACACACTCAGAGGTTACACACTGAGAGAGAAATATAACATCACACACTCAGAGTTACACACTGGAGAGAAATATAACACACACAGTCAGAGGTTACACACTGGATAAATATAACACACACACTCAGAGTTACACACTGGAGAGAATATAACACACACACTCAGAGGTACACACTGGAGAAAATATAAACACACACACACTCGGAGTTACACACTGGAGAGAAATATAACACACAGTCTGAGGTTACACACTGGAGAGAAATAACACACTCAAAGGTTACACACTGGAGAGAAATATAACACACAGTCTGAGGCTTACAACATGGGAGAAATATAACACACTCTGAGGTTACACACTGGAGAAAATACACACACACGTCTGATGGTATACTATGAGAGTGTTTCTCTAGTTCATACACACAAACACACCCACATTTTCTGGTGAGCGTATATATATGTGCAGCAGCTATAAGCTTCTGTGGACCCAATCCTCTCTCACTCTGCATTTTCCCATAATAATATATTTAACCATGGCAGGGAACTACAGGATGTGGTGTGTGTGTGTGTGGTATGTGTGTGTGTGTGGTGTGTGTGGTGTGTGTGTGTGTGTGTGTTGGTGTGTGTGTGTGTTGTGGTGTGTTGTTTGTGTGTGTTGTGTGTGTGTGTGTGTGTGTGTGTGTGTGTGTGTGTGTGTGTGTGTGTGTGTGTGTTGTGTGTGTGTGTGTGTGTGTGTATACAGTCGGTAGTGGGGGTCAGCCAATTCCATCTGAGGAACTCAAGCAGGACCCTGGATTAGGATAAATCACGCCCACCCCAGGGATTTCAGCACACCCTCCCACTAAAATTTACTGAGCTTTGCAGTGTGATAAAAAAAGCGACAGGGTGCCGCCACAACACAGCAAATACAGAACCTTAAACACACAGACTCCCACCATATTAACATGTAACGGATCAAATTTCACTAAATCCATTGTCCTCTATTCAAACTTCAAAACATAATTACGGAGTTTAATTATGCAAAGGTTCAGGAACATTTCATGTCGCTTTTGAAACAATCTGCATATTCCAGTATCATTTATCCAACAGGGGTGGCACCTTCTGGAACAGTGAGCTGCAGAGCAGGGTTTAACCTGAGGATTAAAGACTCTCTCTATCTTTCTCTTTATTGTGTTAGCAGATAGAGGATGGAACCAGGTATCAGAGCATCTCCTGATTAAGATAGAAACCCCTGCATGTGGTTTTAAGGCAGTGCTCTCCCTCTCTCAATCCCCCCTGCGCTTCCATTTTTTCATCCCCCTCTCCTCTCCATTTGTCCCTGCTTGGGGAACTGGGTCTCATTTAGTCTCACTAAGGTCAGGTGAGAAGAAACCATTAGCCACTTCAGCAGGAATCGCTCTGCCTTTCTCTTTCACTGTCTCTGTTGCTGTATTTTTCACTCACACAGACACACACGCCAATATGTTATTGACTACGAAAATTCTCTACGTTTTCCCCCACCTCTATACTGAAAAACGTCAATGTTCAGCTGCAAGGACATGTTCTCCATGAGGTAAATTAAAGTATTGTATGATATAATAGTTGAACATGTACAGTAAGAGAGACAAGAGGAAGGGGAACATTGTGGGAGGAGGTAGCAGGACAGCCACCATTTTAGTTGCACTTCTTCTCAATGCTCTACACACGTCTGGTTGTCTGCGCGTACACGTGTGCGCGTGTGTCCGTGCGCGCATTTACACGTCCAAGGTCAGGCAGTCACAGCTCGGTTCCCATCCTCTCCTCGCTCTCTTCCTGTCTGATTCCCTCTCTCTCCCTCCCCCCTTTCTCTCTTTATTCATTTGTCCCTTCCCCCTCTCCCTCTCTTTCTTGCTATGCAATTTTTCACTCTAGCTATATTGAAAAGTGTGTGTGGTGTGTGTATGTGTGTGTGTAAATGTCCTCCTGTCTTTGTGTAGTGGTGTAAGGAGATGAATAGAGATTTGGTAGGGGAGCCATTTTGTGTAGACTGCTGTGTAGAGCTGGAGTCAATTATTAATGGGGAACACGGGACCGAAAAACATGTTCCCTCAGCTAATGGCTGTATCTGTTTCTCCCTCTCATTGTTTCACTTTCTCCTTGTGTCCCTCTAAATGTCTTTTGTCTTTCTYAAAGGCAGTCTMTCTGTCTCTGTCTGTCTCTTTGCCTGTCGTACTTACAGCCATGAACCCATACAGACACACTGCCCTCTAGGTAAGCATGGTTCATAATTACAGCAGGTCAAAATCATTACAGAAGTTGATATTGTGTTTGGGGTATACATTCAAAATCTCTCAAAATGTTTCAAGCAAACTGTAATCTCATTAGATTAGAGTATAAAGAGATAAACCAAACCAACATTCAGATTGGGGAGGGAGGGAGGGAGGGAGGGAGGGAGGGAGGGAGGGAGGGGGGAGGGAGGGAGGGAGGGGGGAGAGGGAGGGAGGGAGGGAGGGAAATAGAGAGGAGGGATGAATGGATTAGAAGGATTTGCTCTAGCCAATTAACTCACAGTAACCCTGCTGTAATTATGAGGGAATCGGTGTAACACTAATGACACGAGGATGTTACACTCGTATTAATCTGACACACAAACACATTAATGTACTCGTAGAATGAGACTTATACTGTAGACAGACACATAAAACATTAAAACATTAAAGACACATTAATGTACTTGTAGAATGAGACTTATACTGTAGACAGACACATAAAACATTAAAACATTAAAGAGCCTAGTGCTGAGCCTAGTGCTGAGCCTAGTGCTGACCCTAGTGCTGACCCTAGTGCTGAGCCTAGTGCTGAGCATAGTGCTGACCATAGTGCTGAGCCTAGTGCTGACCCTAGTGCTGACCATAGTGCTGAGCCTATGTGCTGAGCATAGTGCTGAGCATAGTGCTGAGCTTAGTGCTGAGCCTAGTGCTGAGCATAGTGCTGACCATAGTGCTGACCCTAGTGCTGACCCTAGTGCTGAGCATATGCTGACCCTAGTGCTGACCCTAGTGCTGAGCATAGTGCTGACCCTAGTGCTGGACCATAGTGCTGAGCATAGTGCTGAGCTTAGTGCTGACGCCTAGTGCTGAGCCTACTGCTGACCCTAGTGCTGAGCATTAGTGCTGACCTAGTGCTGAGCAGCAAGT
>NC_036848.1:10897616-10900559 GCF_002910315.2 Salvelinus sp. IW2-2015
CCTGACCATTTGCTGACCCTAGCTTAACCCTAGTTGCTGAAGCATATTCTGACCCTATTCTGACCATAAGTTAGGGACATAAGAGCTCAGCAATAGGCTGACCCTAGTGCTGACCCTATGCTAGAGCATATGCGACCCTAGTGCTGACCCTAGTGCTGAGCATAGTGCTGACCCTATTGTGCTGACCATAGTGCTGAGCTACTAAGTGCTGACCCTAGTGCTGAGCATAGTGCTGAGCATAAGTGCTGACCCTAGTGCTGACCATAGTGCTGAGCATAGTGCTGACCCTAGTTCTCTCTCCCTATGCTGAGCATAGTGCTGACCCTAGTCTGACCTAGTGCTGAGCATAAGTGCTGACCCTAGTGCTGACCATAGCTGAGCATAGTGCTGAGCTTAAGTGCTGACCCTAGTGCTGACCATAGTGCTGAGCATCAGTGCTGACCCTAGTGCTGAGCCTAGTGCTGAGCCTAGTGCTGACCCTAGTGCTGAGCATAGTGCTGACCCTAGTCTGACCCTATCTGAGCTTGACATGACCTAGTGCTAGTATGCTGAGCTAGGCTGAGCCTAGTGCTGACCCTAGTGCTGAGCTGTGAGCCTAGGTGCTGACCCTAGTGTACTGACCATATGCTGAGCATAGTGCTGACCTATTGCTGAGCCTAGTGCTGAGCATAGTGCTAGCATAGTGCTGAGCATAGTGCTGACTAGTGCTGAGCATAGTGCTGACCCTAGTGCTGACCATAGCTGCTGAGCATAGTGCTGAAGCTAGTACTGAGCCTATGCTGACCATAGCTGCTGACGCATAGTGCTGAGCATAGTGCTGAACTTTAGTGCTGACCTAGTGCTGAGCCTAGTGCTGACCCTAAGTGCTGACCTTAATTGCTGAGCATAGTGCTGACCCTAGTGCTGACCATAGTGGCTGAGCATAGCTGCTAAGCATAGTGCTGACCCTAGTGCTGAGCCTAGGCTGACCGATGCTACCATAGTGCTGAGCATAGTGCTGACCCTAGTGCTGACCTAGTGCTGATAGTGCTAGCAGTGGACCCTTGCTGCTATGCGACATAGTGCTGAGCATTGCTGACCTAGTCTGACCTCTAGCTAGTGCTGAGCCTAGTGCTGAGCTAGTGCTACCAGTGCTGACCCTAGTGCTGAGCCTAGTGCTGACTGCTGAGCCATGCTGAGCCTAGTGCTGAACCTAGTGCTGAAAGCCTAGTGCTGACCCTAGTGCTGAGCCTAGTGCTGACCTAGTGCTGACCCATGTGCTGACATAATGCTGAGAATAGTCTACATAGTGCTGACATTAGTGCTGACCCTAGTGCTGACCAATAAGTGCTGAGCATAGTGCTGACCCTAGTGCTGAACCATAGTCTGAGCATAGTGCTTACCTAGTGCTGACCATAGTGCTAGCATAGTGTGACCTAGGCCGACCATAGCTGGCATAGTGCTAGCTATAGCTGACCCTAGTGCTGACCTAGTGCTGAGCATAGTGCTGACCCTAGTGCTGAGCCTAGTGCTGAGCCTAGTGCTGACCCTAGTGCTGAGCATAGTGCTGACCACTAGTGCTGACCCTAATACTGAGCATATAAAGTGCTGAGCCTAGTGCTGAGCCTAGTGCCGCAGAATAGTGCTGACTATGTGCATGACCATTAGGCTGACCCTAGTGCTGAGCTAGTGCTGACCCTACTGACTTGACCATAGCTTGAGCATAGTGCTGAGACTAGTGCTGCCTAGTGGCTGAGCATAGGCTGGCAATCCAACTATTGCTGAAGCCTAAGTGCGACCATAGTGACTGACAAACTCTAGATAGTGCCTGATGCCATACTGCTTACCCTCATCTAAGCTACGTGCTACTGTCGCTGATCTATCTCAGCTAGGCTACCTGTGCTGCCTAGTGCCGACCTAAGTCTGACAAGGCTGACCTCGTACTACCATGGCTGAGGCAGGAGTCCTGAGACATAGTCTGCGCATATGCTGACCCTAGTAGCTGACCATATCTAACCCTAGTGCTTAGAGACTCAGCTGAGACCTAGTGCGACCTATTGCTGAGCATAGTGCTAACCACTAGTGCTACCCTAGCTGAGCATAGGCTGAGCCTAAGCCTTACTCATATGCTGAAGCATAGTGCTGGCTTATTGCTGACTCATATGCTTACCCTAGTCTTTAGCCTCAGTGCGACCCAGTGCTACCCATAGGACTAGCATAGTGGACCATATGACGAGTCATAGTGGACATAAGTGCGAGCATAGTGCTGAGCCTCTGCTGAACTAAGTGACTGTAGCTAGTGCTACCCTAGTGCTGAACTAGGTTGAGAACTAGTGCTGTTAACAGTTCAGCCTAGTCTAGGCCTAAGTGCTGCACCAGTTAGCACTAGCTAGTTGAGACTAGTGCATGAGACCATAGTGCTGAGCCTAGTGTTGAGACTAGTGTTGATACTAGGCTAGGCCTAGTTTGCTAGCCCTACGTGCTGACCCTATGTGGACTAGTTTGAGACTACTGCTAGACATAGTGCTAGCCTATGCTGAGCCTAGTTGCTGACCCAGTGTGAGACTATCGAGCCTAATGCTGCACCACAAGTGCTGAGCCTAGTGCTGAGCCCAGTGTTGAGACTAGTGTTGAGACTAGTGCTGAGCCTAGTGCTGACCACAGTGCTGAGCCTAGTGCTGAGCCCAGTGTTGAGACTAGTGTTGAGACTAGTGCTGAGACTAGTGCTGAGCCTAGTACTGAGCCTAGTGCTGACCATAGTGCTGAGCACAGACAAAATCACTATTTTAGTAGTTATTTTAAGAAGATAAGGCACACTTTCAAGACTGCTACAACTATCAATTGGGTAGAGCTACCTCACGCACTGTCTTAATCAGTGCGTAATAGTCATGTAGTAGTAGTCTATGTGTTGTGTACATCCCTCTCTCATGCAGTCTATGTGTTGTGTACATTCCTCTCTCATGC
>NC_036848.1:10900584-10914117 GCF_002910315.2 Salvelinus sp. IW2-2015
CTGAGAGAGGAATTGTTACAAACCACACGAGACGATGAGAGAGGAATGTACATCAACACATAGACCTGCATTGAGAGAGGGAATGTACACAACACATAGGCGTTGACGAGATGTACCAACAATAGGACCATGAGGAGGAAATGTTCACAACACATAGACCGCATGAGAGAGGATGTACACAACACATAGACGCATGAGAGAGGAATGTACACAACACATAGACTGCATGAGAAGGAATGACCAACACATAGACGCATGAGAGAGGAATGTACACAACGACATAGACTGCATGAGGAGGAATGCACACAACACATAGACCGCATGAGAGAGGAATGTACACAACATAGACTGCATGAGAGAGGAATGCACGACAACACATAGACGGCATGAGAGGGAATTACAAATAGAGCATGAGAGATGTACACAACCATAGACGATGAGAGAGGAATAACAACACATAGACCGCTGAGAGAGGAATAACACAGATAGACTGCATGAGAGAGGAATGTACACAACACATTAGACTGCATGAGAGAGGGATGTACACAACACATAGACTACTATCATGACTCTTACGACTGATTAAGACAGTGCGTGAGGTAGCTCTACCAATTGCATAGTTGTAGCAGTCTGAAAGGTGTGCCTTATTTCTAATAATACTAAAATAGTGATTTTGTCTGTGCTCCAGCACTATGGTCAGCACTGAGGCTCAGTACTAGGTCAGCATCAGCATATCTCAGCACTAGTCTCAACACTGAGGCCAGCACTAGGTCAGCACTGTGGTCAGCACTAGGCTCAGCACTAGTCTCAACATAGTCCAAACGGGCTCAGCTAGCCAGCACTGTGGTCAGCACTAGGTCAGCACTAGTCTCAACACTGGGGTCAGGCACTAGGCTCAGCACTAAGGCTCAGCACTAGTCTCAGCACTAGTCCTCAGCACTAGTCTCAACACGAGGGCAGCATAGGCTGAGCACTAGGTCAGCACTAGCTCAACACTAGTCTCAACATAGGCTCAGCACTAGGCTCAGCACTAGTCCTCAACTACTAGGTCTCACCTGGGGCCAGCACTAGGCTAGCAACTAGTCCAGCACTAGTCTCAGCCTAGTCTCAACACTAGTCTCAGCACTAGGCAGCACTAAGGCTCTAGGAGACTACTCAAGCACGCAGCCTCAGCACTATGCCAGCACTATGGTCAGCTATGCTCAGCATATGGTCAGCACTATGCTCAGCACTATGGTCAGCAATAGGGTCAGCACTAGGCTAGCACTAGGGTCAGCACTATGGTCAGCACTAAGCCAGATATCCTCGCACTATGGTAGCTAGCTCAGGCACTATGCTAGCACTAGGGCTCAGCACTAGGGGGTCAGCACTAGTCTCAGCACTACGTGTCTCAGCACTTAGGCTCAGCACTGGCTCAGCACTAGGGTCAGCACTATGGTCGAGCACTAGGGTCAGCCTATGGCTCAGCACTATGCTCAGCACTCTGCTAGCACCATGGTAGCATAGGTCAGCACTAGGTCAGCACTAGGTGTCAGCAACTAGTGCAGCACTAGGGTCAGCACTAGGCTCAGCACTAGGATCAGCACCAGGCTACAGCACTAGGTCTCAGCACTAGGCGTATAGCACTATGGGTCACAACTATGCTCAGCACTAGGTCAGCACTAGTCATGGTCAGCACTAGGCTCAGCACTATGCTCAGGCACTATGCTCAGCACTAGGCTCAGCACTATGCTCAGCACTAGCTCAGCATATGCGTCAGCACTAGGTCAGCACTAGCTCAGCACTAGGCTCAGCACTGATGGTCAGCACTAAGCTCAGCACTATGGCTCAGCACTAGGCCTCAGCCTAGCTCAGCACTAGCTCAGCACTAGGGTCAGCACTAGGGTCAGCACTATGTCAGCATGAGGTCAGCACTAGGCTCAGCACATAGGCTCAGACTAGGGTCAGCACTAGTCAGCACTAGGGTCACACTAGTCAGCACTACTCAGCACATGCTCAGCACTATGGTCAGCCTCTAGGTCAGCACTATCTCAGCACTAGGGTGCACTTAGGGTCAGCACTATGCTCAGCACTATGGTCAGCTACTAGGCTCAGCACTATGCTCAGCACTATGTGTCAGCACTAGGGTCAGCACTATGCTCAGCATACGTAATGTCAGCAGATGCTCAGCACTATGCTAGCACTAGGTCAGCACTAGGGTCAGCCTAGGCCACACTAGTCAGACTAGGTCTCAGCACTAGGGTCAGCACATAGGTAGCACTAGGTCAGCACTAGGTCAGCTAAGCACACTAGGTCAGCCTAGGCTAGACATGGTCAGCACTAGCTCAGCACTATGCTCAGCACTATGCTCAGCACTATGGTCAGCACTAGGTCAGCACTATGCTCAGCACTATGCCAGCACTATGGTCAGCACTAGGTCAGCACTATGCTCAGCACTATGCTCAGCACGATATGTCCAGCACTAGGGTCAGCACATATGCTCAGCACTATGGTCGCACTAGGCAGCACACTAGGCTCAGAGCATAGGGCAAGCACTATGCTCAGCACTATGCTCAGCACAGATGGTCAGCACTAGGGTCAGCACTATGCTCAGCACTATTGGTACAGCACTAGGTCAGCACTGAGGCTCAGCACTATGGTCTGCAGCTATGCTCAGGCACTAGCTCAGCACTATGCTCAGCACATGTCAGTATAGTCAGCACTAGCTCAGACTTGCCCAGCACTATGGTCAGCACTAGGGTCAGCACTATGCTCAGCACTATGCTCACACTATGCTCACACTAGCTCAGCACTATGCTCAGCACTATGGTCAGCATAGGGTCAGCCACTATGCTCAGCACTATGTCAGCAACTAGGTCAGCACTAGGCTCAGCACTAGGGTCAGCACTAGTGGTCAGCACTATGCTCAGCACTAATGCTCAGGTCAGCTAGCTCAGCACTAGGCTCAGCACTAGTCTTCAGCACTAGGTCAGCACTAGGGTCAGCACTATGCTCAGCCACTAGGTCAGCACTAGCTCAGCACTAGCTGCAGCACTAGGTCAGCACTATGCTCAGCACTAGGGTCAGCAACTAGGGTCAGCACTAGAGCTCAGCACTAGTGCTCAGCACTAGGTCAGCACTAGGGTCAGCACTATGCTAGCACTAGGTCAGCACTAGGGTCAGCACTATGCTCAGCACTAGGTCAGCACTAGGTCAGCACTATGCTCAGCACTATGGTCAGCACTAGGTCAGCACTATGCCAGCACTATGTCAGCACTAGGGCAGCAATGCTCGCATATGTCAGCACTAGGGTAGCATGATAGCTCAAGCACTAGCTCAGCACTAGGGTGCATATGCCAACTTGGGCAGCACTAGGTCAGCATATGCCAGCACTATGCTCAGCACTAGGTCAGACTAGGTCAGCACTATCTAGCTAGGTCAGCCTAGGCAGACGATGTCAGCACTAGGCTCAGCACTAAGCTCAGCACTATGCTCAGCATTGTCAGCATAGGTCAGCACTAGGTCAGTACTATGCTCAGCACTAGGTAGCACTAGTCAGCACTATGCTCAGCACTATGGTCAGCACTAGGTCAGCACTTATGCTCAGTCACTAGGCTCAGCACTAGGGTCAGCACTAGGCTGCACTAGGCTCAGCACTAGCTCAGCACTAGGCTCTTTAATGTTTTAATGTTTTATGTGTCTTTCTACAGTATAAGTCTCATTCTACAAGTACATTAATGTGTCTTTAATGTTTTAAATGTTTTATGTGTCTGTCTTACAGTATAAGTCTCATTCTACGAGTACATTAATGTGTTTGTGTGTCAGATTAATACGAGTGTAACATCCTCGTGTCATTAGTTGTTACACCGATTCCTCATAATTACAGCAGGTGTTACTGTGAGTTAATTGGCTAGAGCAAATCCTTCTAATCATTCATCCTCCATCCTATTCCCTCCCCCTCCTTCCCTCCTCCTCCCCTCCCTCCCTCCCTCCCTCCTCCTCCCTCCCTCCCTCCCTCCAATCTGAATGTGTTTATCTCTTATACTCTAATCTAATGAGATTACAGTTTGCTTGAAACATTTTGAGAGATTTTGAATGTATACCCCAAACCAATATCAACTTCTGTAATGATTTTGACCTGCTTGTAATTAGAACCATGCTTACTAGAAGCAGTGTGTCTGTATGGGTTCATGGCTGTAAGTACGACAGGCAAAGAGACAGAAGAGACAGAAGACTGCCTTTAGAAAGACAAAGACATTTAGAGGGACACAAGGAGAAAGTGAACAATGAGAGGAAACAGATACAGCCATTAGCTGAGGGAACATGTTTTTCGGCCGTGTTCCCCATTAATAATTGACTCCAGCTCTACACAGCAGTCTACACAAAATGGTCCCTACCAAATCTCTATTCATCTCCTTACACCCTACACAAAGACAGGAGGACATTTACACACACACACACATAACACACACACCACTTTTCAATATAGCTAGAGTGAAAAATTGCATAGCAAGAAAGAGAGGGAGAGGGGGAAGGGACAAATGAATAAGAGAGAAGGGGGAGGGAGGAGAGGGAATCAGACAGGAAGAGAGCGAGGAGAGGATGGAACGAGCTGTGACTGCCTGACTTGACGTGTAAATGCGCGCACGGACACCGCGCACACGTGTACGCGCAGACAACCAGACGTGTGTAGAGCATTGAGAAGAAGTGCAACTAAAGTGTGTCCTGCTACCTCCTCACAATGTTCCCCTTCCTCTTGTCTCTCTTACTGTACATGTTCAACTATTATATCATACAATACTTTAATTTACCTCATGGAGAACATGTCCTTGCAGCTGAACATTGACGTTTTTCAGTATAGAGTGGGGAAAACGAGAAGAATTTCGTAGTCAATACATATTGGCGTGTGTGTCTGTGGAGTGAAAATACAGCAACAGAGACAGTGAAAGAGAAAGCAGAGCGATTCCTGCTGAAGTGGCTAATGGTTTCTTCTCACCTGACCTTAGTGAGACTAAATGAGACCCAGTTCCCCAAGCAGGACAAATGGAGAGGAGAGGGGGATGAAAAAATGGAAGCGCGGGGGATTGAGAGAGGAGGAGCACTGCCTTAAAACCACATGCAGGGGTTTCTATCTTAATCAGGAGATGCTCTGATACCTGTGTCCATCCTCTATCTGCTAACACAATAAAGAGAAGATAGAGAGAGTCTTTAATCCTCAGTTTAAACCTGCTCTGCAGCCTCACTGTTCCAGAAGTGCCACCCTGTTGGATAAATGATACTGGAATATGCAGATTGTTTCAAAAGCGCTATGAAATGTTCCTGAACCTTTGCATAATTAAACTCCGTATTATGTTTGAAGTTTGAAATAGAGGACAATGGATTTAGGTGAAATTTGATCCGTTACATGTTAATATGGTGGAGTCTGTGTGTTAAGGTTCTGTATTTGCTGTGTTGTGGCGGCACCCTGTCGCTTTTTTTATCACACTGCCAAAGCTCAGTAAATTTTAGTGGGAGGGTGTGCTGAAACTGGGGTGGGCGTGATTTATCCTAATCCAGGTCCTGCTTGAGTTCCTCAGATGGAATTGGCTGACCCCACTACCGACTGTATACACACACACACACACACACACACACACACACACACCCACACACACCACACACACACACACACACACACACCACACACACACACACACACACAACCACACACACACACATACAACACACACACCACCATCCTGTAGTTCCCTGCCATGGTTAATTTATTATTTGGGAATGAGAGTGAGAGAGGATTGGGTCACACATGTATAGCTCACATGAGTGGGTTGGTAGCTAGAAGCTTGCATAAGCTCAGACTATATATTTCCAGTTAACCCATGTGATAGTTTTGTGTGTGTCAACTGGGTTATGTCTCTCTGTTACTCGAGTGTGTGTGTATACTTTCTCCATGTTAACTCGAGTGTGGTATATTTCTCTCAGTGTGTACTGAGTTGTGTGTTATTATTATCAGTGTGTATCTGACTGTGTGTGTTATATTTCTCCAGGTGTAACCGCATTGTGTTGTAGTATATTTCTCTCCAGTGTGTATCATCTGATGTGTGTTATATTTTCTCTCAGTGTGTAACCTCGAGTGTGGTGTATATTCTCTCCAGGTATGTACCATGTGTGGTGTTATATTTCTCCAGTGTGTAACCTCTGAGTGGTGTGTTATATTTCTCTCCATGTGTAACCTCAGTGTGTGTGTTATATTTCTCTCCAGTGTGAACCTCGAGTGTGTGTGTTATATTTTCATTAATTTACTCTGTTAGTTATAATTTCTCTCATGTTAAATTTATTTTAATTTTTTTTTTTTATTAATTGCTTATATTTATAATTTCTCTCCAGTATGTAACCCTGAGTGTCTTATACTTTTTTCCAGTTTACCTCAGTGTTGTTATATTTCTCTCAGTTGTGTAACTCTGAGTGTGTTGTTATATTTCTCTCCAGTTTACCTCAGGTTGTTTTTTCTCCAGTATTAACCTCTGAGTGTGTGTGTTATATTTCTCTCCAGTATGTAACCTCATGTGTGTGTTATATTTCTCCAGTATGTAACTTGAGTGTGTTGTGTTATATTTTTCTCCATTATTTAACCTCAGGTGTGTGTTATATTTTCTCCCAGTATGTAACCGTCAGTGTGGTGTGTTAATTCTCTCAGTATAATCATGTGTGGTTTATATTTCCATTGTACTCAGTGTGTTGTTATATTCTTCCAGTATGTAACTAGTGTGTGTGTTATATTATTAGTGTGTACCTCTGAGTGTGTGTGTGTTATGATTTCTCCATGTTAACCTCGGTGTGTGTATATTTCTCTCCAGTATGTAACTCAGTGTGTGTGTTATATGTAATCTAGTGTGTCCTTGAGTGTTTGTGTTATATTCTCTCCAGTAGTGTAACCTCAGTGTGTGTGTTATATTCTCCCAGTAGTGTGTAAACTCTCAGTGTGTGTGTTATATTTCTCTCCAGATGTAACCTATTGTGTGTGTTATATTATGTGTAGTGTGTAACCTCTGAGTGTGTGGTGTTATATATTCTCTCCAGTGTGGTACACTAGGTGTGTGTGTTATATGTTACTCTCCAGTGAGTAACTTAGGTGTGTGTTTTTATATTTATCTAGTGTGTAACCTCTGAGTGTGTCTGTTATATTTCTCTTAGTGTAACCTCAGTGGTGTGTTATATTTCTCTCGGTATGTAAACTCAGTGTGTGTGTTATATTTCTCTCCCGTGTGTAACCTCAGTGTGTGTGTTATATTTCTCCAGTGTGTACACTCAGTGTGTGTGTTATATTGTCTCTGTGTCTAGTGTGTGTTATTTTCTTAGTGTGTAACCTCAGTGTTGTGTGTTGTGTTGTCCGCTCAGTGCTGTACTCAGTGTGTGTGTTATATTCTGTCCAGTGTGTACCTCAGTGTGTGTGTGTGTGGTTGTTCCAGCTCAGTGCTGTAACCTCAGTGTGTGTGTTATATTTGCTTCCAGTGTGTAACCTCTGAGTGTGTGTGTTGGATTTCCTCTAGTGTGTAACCTCAGTGCTGTGTGTGTTTGTTCCCAGCTCAGGTGCTCGTACCTCAGTGTGTGTGTTATATTTCTCTCCAGTGTGTAACTCTGATGTGTGTGTTATATTTCTCTCAGTGTGCTACACTGAGTGTGTAGTGTTCTATTTCTCATTAACCCAGGTGTTGTGTTTTTCCCTGTGTGGTTGTGTGGTCTATGTGTTGTGTACATTCCTCTCTCATGCGGTCTATGTGCATCGCCGAGAAGAATAGGTGCAATGGTTTCTGGTCATTGAAGTTATTTACCACGTTTTCTCCACTGAACCAGGTAGAATATTTCCCCATTGAAAACTCACTACAACGCCCCGCAGTTCGGTCTTGATTTGATGTCTCTCATGCTTGATAGGATTTCTCTCTCGAGAAACAGTGTGTTGAGCTCACACAAAAAAATTGAACTAAATGGGAATTCAAGTAATTGAACTGACGTTGGTTAATTAGGTCTTTAATAATCGAGGGGGAAATAAACTTTGGTTAATCGCTCAGCACTAGTTGACCCTGATAAAGCAGCATGTCTCTGAGCAAACATTAGGACGGACGGACAGACAGACGTTGTTTACAGGGAGCTGTGAAAGCSCCGTCAGTTCTGTCATCTCTCATGTCCCTCATCACTTTCACAATGCTGTCCGCCACGGCCGGAGGGACAGACTTCTGTGTGTGTGTGTGTGTGTGTGTGTGTGTGTACTATGAGATGGCCCGGGCGCAGTGCAGAGGGCGATGTGGTTCGCCTGGCTCGTTATGGCTGGCTCTGCTCGTTAACTTGGTCCCTCCCTCTCATTAGCATGCTACTCGTTTGAGTCAGGCTCAGACCATACCCACAGCAGCTAGTGGCCCAATGGCTCATGGGTAATGTGATCCCTGAATTGTGCATTCCCAGTGTCCCGACGGGCCATATTTCCACCTGACTGCCTTCCCTTTCATCCCTCTCTCCATCCCTCCTTCAGTCCCCTCAGTCTTTCACTGACCCCTTGTTCACCCCTCGCTCTCTGTCTGTCTACTACTGTCCAATGGCCAAGCTGATAGAAGACTGTCAAACGGATGCTTATAAATAGGATAATATCTGGTTTAATTGTAATGTATTGACAGAAGGAAATGACTCTGTAGTTCAATGGGGTTTGTTAAACAAGCAGCATCATGAGAGGTTCCTTTGGTAGAGGGCAATGGGTAGAGTAGTTTAGGATTTAAGAGGGATTAGAGGAATGGAATACTGGTGAAATGTGAATGATCATTGTTATGGACAGCGGACACTTATTGAGGAATGCTAAAAGGATATATGTGCTTACCTCTGCATCCCAGTCCTAAGTGAGGCAGAGTAACGCCAGTCTGAATTCGGCACCTTGGGCTGCAAGAGAGAGAGTGAGAGAAAGGGATTGAGTCTTAAGTACTGCAAGAGATCACACAGGCAAAACCCAATATCTTCTCATTAATGAATCATGGCGTGAACCACAAGTATGTGCGCACACACACACATACACACACATCATAACAGTGACAGCTTGCCTCTGCCTGTGGAGAGAAATTAATTCTGAGTTGCGCTGGAGCTCCCTGCTCCTCCCCTCCTCCTCCCTCCCTGTCCTCTGTGAGAGTGATGACTTCAAGAGATAAGCCTGTTCACAGACTGCCCACACCAGACCGGTCCAGTGACCCTGCCTCTCTGCCACAGGCCCTCAGGCCACCCTCACCCTGGGTCAAACCACTCAGCTTCCGGTGGTACGCTCCGTTACCATGGAGACGCAGTGGAATTCTCACATGGCAGTTTGTGTTGATGGACTCCATCAGGGCTGCAGCTCTATCTCTCTCACTCTCTCTCTCGGTCTTTCACACTTTCACTCTTTCACTCTGAATCTCCTTCTCCTTCTGAATCTCCTTCTTACTATTTTCTTTCTGACTTCTCTTGTACTAGGCTTGGTTCAGATCTCTCTCCTTCTCTCCTTCTCTCTCTTTCTCTCTCCTTCTCTCTCCTTCTCTCCCCTTACTTTCTTTCTTCTCTCTCCTTCTCTCTCTTTCTCTCTCCTCTCTCTTTCTCTCTCCTTCTCTCTCCTTCTCTCCCCTTACTTTCTTTCTTCTCTCTCCTTCTCTCTCTTTCTCTCTCCTTCTCTCCCCTTCTCTCCCCTCACTTTCTTTTTCTCTTCCCTCTCTTGTCTTACTCTCTCTCTCCTCCTTTAATCTCTCTCTTTCTCTTTCCTCTCATCTCCTCCTCTCTCCTCCTCTAACCTGCTCCCTTCTCTCTCCTGCTCCCTACTCTCTCCTCTCTCTCATCTATCTCTCTCTCGCTCTCTCTTTCTTTTCCTTCCCTCCTCTGATCTAAACCTTGAGTGTCACTGTCACAGAATCAGCCTGAGCTGGTCCCACAGACCTCATCATGGTAACCACATGGATCCCCCTACCCCACCCCCCTCGTCTCTCTCCATTCAAGGTCACAGGTGGAGACCTAGAGGCGAGGGGGAGGTGATGGGGAGGTGAGGGGAAGGGTAGGGAGAAGCGATATCAGTTTAACGCCCTCAGGTCTGCACCTGGACAGAGAATATGTGACATCACCATCACAACAGAGCCGTGAGAGAGGCACATGAAAGGGTCATAACCTCTGTCTGCAGGAAAATCACATTATAGTGTAGTGACATCATCAGGTGAACTATGAATACCAGCCAACACCTGGGGAACTAGCCACCAAACCACCATTTTACCCTAAAAGGTCAATGAAAAAAATGTAAGCGTCATAAAGTAATAATTTGAATGGACACCTTTCCAGAGTTTCCATGTACTACAAATGTGTGGCTAAAGGATGGAATTTCTCCTCCATCTGGCAGATGACCCATTTCCCATTCCAAACCTTCACCATTACAGATTCAAAACATCTCTGTTTGGGAGTCTATTAGATGCTTGGTGTGARGTGGTTGTTGAGCGGCTTCACTGCAAGTATATTATATGTTTTAAATATTCAATWAAAAAACATCTCTGTTCCAGGACCAGTAGTAGGAACAACCTCTAACTTCTCCACAGTGTTGACCCATTTCCTGTGCTGTCCACAAGACAGATGTTAACTTCCTGGCGATGGAAAATCGACCATAGTCTCTCCACACAACACATTCATGACGCCAAAATCTAATATGTGGGCCTAATGAGAAGGTCTTGGTATCCCTCCAGGAGTCATTCAGACAGCCCATCACATCATCCACATCCACAGGGAAACAAACAACTACAAACAACTACAAACAACTATTTCAACACTCCAACCACCTGTGATACTTACAGTGAGAGACTGACTTCACAGTCCACACTAACGCTCACAAATAAGAGTGTTAGAGAGGGGAGATGGTTAAGGAATACAAACGCCATCATTAAGCATTTACCCTGTTGTACCAGAATGGCCGATGGGGGAGTGGTCTGGCCGTCCTTATGGTGTCTGTATGTGTAAATGAGAACAGACACACACTAACACTGCAGGTTAGAGACGAGCATCTGGACCCTAAACACATCCACAGTCTGATGCACTCCCACAGGAGGACACACGCACACACACACACACACATGGGCTTGGAGTATATCAGCACCGTATCTGAGAGAGAGCAAGATAAATAGAATGAGAGAGAGAGAGAGAGAGACAGGGACAGAGAAAGAGAGAGAGAGAGAGAGAGACAGAGAGAGAAATCTACGAGGCGAGCGGGGAGTGTGATCGGGGAGGTGAGTGGGAAAGGGGTAGCGGAGAACAGGCGATATCCAGTTTAACGGCCCTCAGCGCTCTGCACCTGGACAGAGACTATGTGGACATCACCACTGTCACAACAGAGCCGTGAGAGAGTGCACATGACAAAGGGTCCATACACCTCTGACCTCGCAGAAATCACATATAGTGGTAGTGGACATCTTATCATGGTGAACTATGAATACCCAGCCCAACACCTGGGGAACTAGCCACCCAAATCCAGCTGCATTTAACCCTAAAGGTCAATGAAAAAAAAACTTAAGCGTCCATAGAAAGATAACTTTGAATCCGGAGCACCTTTCCAGAGTTCTCCATGTACTACAAATGTGTGGCTAAAGGATGGAATTTCTCCTCATCTGGCAGATTGACCATTTCCGCATCAAACCTTCCACCCCATTACAGGATTCAGAAACATCTCTGGGTTTGGGACGGTCTATTCAGATCGCTTGGTGTGAGTGTTGTGGTGCAGCGGGCGCACACCGCGTCGCTCACCTTCACTGCAAGTATTATATGTTTTAAATATTCAATAAAATAAACATCTCCTGTTTCCACGAGCACGTAGTCAAGGAACCAACCTCTAACATTCTCGGTTGCACCGGTTGAGCGCCACCTTCTCCTGGTGTGCCTAGACAGATGCTAACCCTTCCTGGACGAAATGGAACACCTCGCCCATAGTCCTTCCCACAACACATTCATGACGCCAAAATTAATATGTGGGCTAATTCGTAAGGTCTTGGTATCCCCTCCAGGAGTTCATTCAGTACAGCCCATCACATCATCATCCAAGGGAAACACCACACAACAACTACACACAGACAGCTACACACACTTAGACAAGCTAACACCACAGACCCACAGCGTACCACACACACAAGCTACCCACCACCAACAGCTATCACACACAGATCAGCTACACACACGACAGAGTACACACAAGGAGACACGGCTCAGCCACAACACAAAGATGGACCACCACCACAGAGAACAGCCTCAACACAACACAGACAGCCTATACAGCGCACACAGGTAGACCAGCTACACACCCGACACAACTCCTCTACAGCAGGAAAGCAGGGAACACATTTTTTTGGCCCCAAATCTGAGAAACCATATTTGTATTCATTTGCGTCAAATCCACAAAGAAGCTACACCTGTTATGGAGAGTGATAAACTCTATACTGGCTCTCTGCAAATCCAAGGCATAAAATATTTGTCTAGCACACCTGAGAATGGCGATAGCCCACATCACAACCTACAATACCCCTTCAACAGGCATATTTCAACCCCCTCCAACCACCTGTGATGACGTGGTACCAGTGAGAGTACTGACTCAACAGTCCACACTAACGCTTCACAAAATAACGTTCGAGCGTTCACACACTGAGGAGGGAGATGGTTCTTTTAAGGAATACCACACACAACGCCTCTGAGCCATATCATTGAAGCATTTCACCCTGTTCGTACCCAGGACAAACATGGCCGAGACCCTCCTACTCATGGGGACGTGGACTCTGGCCGTCCTTATGTGGTCTGTATGTGTAAGATGAGATGAGCAGACAAACTGCCTCCTCCGCAGCTCTCTCCCGCGCCGTCTCTCTGCCTACACCAGCGGTTACACATGCAGGTATCAGCAGACAGAGACACAATCCTCATCTGGCACCCCGCACTAAAACATCACAGTCTGATGGATCTTCGCTTCCATCAGGAGGCCACAACGGCCACCCACGACACACCATGGGCTTGGAGTGTATATCATGATTCGCCTAAGGTAATCTGATGAGGCTAGCGAGCAAGATAAGATAAGAATTATGAGAGAAGAGAGAGAGAGAGAGACCGAAGACAGAGAGAGAGAGCAGAGAGAGATGAGAGAGAGAAACGACAAGAGAGAGACAGAGACATGAGACAGACGAACGAGAGAGAGAGAGAGAGAATCGAGAGAGAGGGGAAGAGAGAGAGGGGATGAGGGAGAGAGAAGAGAGGAGAGAGAGGAGAGAGGTAGAGACGAGAGAGAGAGGAATGAGATGAGAGAGAGAGGGAAGAGCGGTAGAGAGTAGATTGAGAGAGAGAGATTTATCCTATGGTTTTCGTGTACTTCGCTTCCCTCCCTGCCTAGCTGTGTGGACATCAAATTAGGTGCTGGGTTTGGATTGCATCTATCTCACCTCCCCTCGGCCTCTTTCTTTTTCCCCTTCCCCTCTCCACTCTCCTCTCATTCTTCCTTCTGTTCTCTTCTCTTCTCTTCCCCTCTCTTTCCTCGCTCTCGATATGCCC
>NC_036848.1:10914142-10915393 GCF_002910315.2 Salvelinus sp. IW2-2015
CTCTCTCTGAGTAGAAACCCCTCGCATGGATACAGTGTGCGCACCTCCGCCATCGAAGCCTCGTCCAATGACCTTGCTTTCCCCGGCCCCGTCCTCACCGAACCGACCAATCCCACGGTGGTATAGAGAAACACGTCGCTGCCGGTTAATTACACGGCAAGAACAAACATGAATGGCATTTAATGAGGAAAAGGCCAGGGGATAGAGGAGCAATTACCTGAACATTGTTGTATGTCTCCCTTTTCATCTCCCTCCTATTTTCCTCTTTAATCACTTTTATTTTCTTTGCTCAGACCACCCATACATATGCAGGTGTTGAGAATAACGACCAGGACACCATAGAGCTATTTCTGAATGAAAGCCTTAAATGATGTCTGAATTTAACATTAGCTGTTAAATAAGTTGTAGTAATGGTCATTTTCTCTACTGTGTCTCTATGACAACACTGCAGTCATAACAGTTTCCTAGAAACAGTGAGTCAGTCAACAGTCACCAGTTTCCACGTCACACCTGTCAGTAAGAACGAACCACTCCAATAATGATGTAAAGCCACCAGAAACATACTAATGGTTTTTATCTATTTTTCCCTGCTTCTCACATGATGGCAAACGAATGAGAAAACCCACTGAACTGAAAATGGGTCTTTAATCCAGCTCCGAGTGTCTGCCTCTCATCCCATCTCTAGCCCACCGAACCAACTCAAGGCAATRGTTTTGTGCCCTGAGCGCGACTGACCTGTGGGGGATTTTAATGCAGTAYGACCCATGACTCTTTAAGCTGGACAGAACAACACTAATGCCCAGACTATCTCTCTGCCCAGKGACAACCGCACCAGACAAGTCTGTGCCTATTGGACCACAACTAGTGGACCAATCCTATTGACTGGCTGAGGTCGTACTAGACCAATCACACTAACCCTTTACACTTTAACCTTCAACATTCCAATCAAGTTCCCAACAGCTATACCACTACCCCTGGACCAACCATGGATCCCATTTCCATATGTATTTTCTACATATGGATCCAGCAGTAGAGTTCACAAAGGAGTGGGGAAGGGAGTAGGAAATGGAGAGAGATGTTTACTCTGAATATCCATGTTGAAAAGTGTTCTGATGACAGCTCTTTAAACGACTGCAGAGATGCGAGGCGCTTAAACCTCTGATACCCTGACTCAACAGAAACAACCACCAGCTCTCTGAAGACACACACACACACACACACACACACACACACACACACACACACACACAC
>NC_036848.1:10916097-10933175 GCF_002910315.2 Salvelinus sp. IW2-2015
CGGGGTGATATACAGAAGATAGCCCTATTTGGTAAAAGACCAAGTACATATTATGGCAAGAACAGCTCAAATAAGCAAAGAGAAACAAAAGTCCATGATTACTTTAAGACATGAAGGTCAGTCAATGCGGAAAGTGCAGTGCAAAAAACCATCAAGCGCTATGATGAAACTGGCTCTCATGAGGACCGCCACAGGAAAGGAAGACCCAGAGTTACCTCTGCTGCAGAGGATAAGTTCATTAGAGTTACCAGCCTCAGAAATAATAGAAGAGACTTGCTTGGACAAGGAAACCGAGCAATGGACATTAGACTGGTGGAAATCTGTCCTTTGGTCTGATGAGTCCAAATTTGAGATTTTTGGTTCCAACCGACATGTCTTTGTGAGACGCAGAGTAGGTGAACGGATGATCTCTGCACGTGTAGTTCCCACCGTGAAGCATGGAGGAGGAGTGTAATGGGTGTGGGGGTGCTTTGCTGTCTGTGTTTTATTTAGAATTAAGGCACACTTAACCAGCATGGGTACCACAGGATTCTGCAGCGATACACATCCCATCTGGTTTGCGCTTAGTGGGACTATCTTTTGTTATTCAACAGGACAGTGACCCAACACAACCTTCAGCACTAGTAAGGGCTATTAGACCAAGAAGGAGAGTGATGGAATGCTGTATCAGATGACCTGGCCTCCACAATCACCCAACCTCAACCCAATTGAAGATGGTTTGGGATGAGTTGGACAGCAGAGTGAAGGAAAGCAGCCAACAAGTGCTCAGCATATGTGGAACTCCTTCAAGACACCCCTACCTTGTCACAACAAAACTAATTGGCTCAAACGCACTAAGAAGGAAATCAATACCACAAATTAACTTTTTACAAGGCACAACTGTTAATTGAAATGCATTCCAGGTGACTACCTCATGAAGTTGGTTGAGAGAATGCCAAGAGTGTGCAAAGCTGTCATCAAGGCAAAGGGTGGCTAATTTGAAGAATCTCAAATATAAAAGATTTGTTGAAAACMTTTTGGGTTACTATATTATTTAATGTGTTATTTCATAGTTTTAATGTCTTCACTATTATCCTACAATGTCGACTCTACAAGGTGTCTAACGCATTCTACAGGGATGCTGGCCCATGTTGACTCCAATGCTTCCCACAGTTGTGTCAAGTTGGCTGGATGTCCTTTGGGTGGTAGACCATTTTTGATACACACAGGAAACTGCTGCACGTGAAATAAACAGCAGCGTTGCAGTTCTTGACACACTTAAACCGGTGCACCTGGCACCTACTGCCTTACCCTGTTAAAAGGCACTTCAAAATGTGGTCTTGCCCATTCACCCTCTGAATGGCACGCATACACAATCCATATCTCATCTGTCTCAAGGCTTAAAAATCCTTCTTTATTAACCTGTCTCATTAACACTGATTGAAATAGATTTAAGGTAACATCAATAAGGGATCATAGCTTTCACCTGGATTAACCTGGTCATACTATGTCATGGAAAGAGCAGGTGTTCCTTACATTTAGTACACTCAGTGTAAATGATTTATGCAAATTCTAAATCCTTCATATCTGCCAAATACGTTTTTTTTTTTTTATTGGATAAAAAAGAGCCCTGCTTAAAGGTAAAATCCACTCAAAAACGTTTGTTATTTTTTAAAATTAGTCCACTGATGATACAGTCACAACATCTTTTGCATGTCAGCAGTCAAGTTTTTAAGGATTTGGGCATCAAGCAGCAAAGTGTAACTTTACACACCATCACGATGACGCAAAATGCTGATGTGGCCGGTGACACTTTGCTTCTTCAGCGTCCAATATCTTGAAAACTTGACTGCTGACATGCAAAAGATGTTGTGACTGTATCAATAGTGGACTAATGAAGAGGACTTTCCCTTTAATATTGCATAAACCCAACAAAAAAGATGGAATCCCTCACACATCCCTCACGTTCCTTGGAACTCTAAATGCCAAACACCACTGTTCCACAAAACATTGCCTGTGGAGAAAAACCCAAATACCAAAAAAACAATGCATGAATAGCTTCTCAGTGTATTGTGGAGGGTGTGTTGTTGGGATGGGATGACAGGACACACACAGAGATACACACACACACACACACACACACACACACCTGTATGGCGGTTGCATCTGGCATGCTGAGCCTGCGTACAAACATCTGGCTCTGTCCACTCTGGCTGGTAACGTATCCCCCGGAGCCCCAGGTGCCGCTGTGGGGCCGGCCCGTGTTATAGAACATAAAGGTGTCACTCCCCGACGTGGCTGTCATGCATGTCTTATAGCAGTACGTTTTGGTCATGGAGCCGTTCCCCCGCACCTCGATGTAGTGAGGTTCAACCTTCAGGTCTCTCCTCAGAGCAACATTGTTGTTGGGTTGACCCTGACCTCCTCCACCTCCCCCACCACCGCCACCTCGACCCAATGACCCTCCACCCCCACCAGCCAAGGTGCCGCCCTCGGGGACACTCTTTTGGGACACACAGCAGGGCGAGCAGGAGCCGGGCTGGGTGCAGTAGGCGTGGCAGCGGACGATGGCCAGCACCACAATGGTGACCAGGAACACAAAGGTGGTGGCGCTCAGGGCCACYATCAGGTAGAGGGTCACGTTGGAGAACAGCAGCGGGCTGTGAGGCCTGATGATGCGTTTGGGGTCGGGGGTCAACTTGGGTGGCAGCTCCATGACGTGCACATTGATGGTGGCGGTGGAGGAGAGRGGCGGGAGGCCATGGTCYRGYACCAGKACGGTSAGCAGGAAYGAGGTGGAGTTMTCCTCGCTGACACGCCGCYTGGTGCGMATCTCCCCCGTGTGCTCYTGGACTTTAAACAGGTCCAGCTCGGAGGTGGTCTGCTCCAGGGCGTACACCAGCCAGGCGTTCTGACCRGCGTCRCCGTCCCARGCCACCACCTTGGTCACCAGAGCCCCCGCCTCRGCATTCTTCATCAGCGTCTCYGTGGTCCGCGTRCCATTGGCTGGAGGATGGACTATCCTYGGGGAGTGGTCGTTCTGGTCCATYATGTAAACYTAGACMGTTGCRACYCGGCTGAGGGGKGGCACGCCACCATCCTGGGCTTTCACCTGGAAGTGGAACTCTCTGAGCTTCTCYAAGTCGAAGGCTCGCAGGGCATAGGCCTCTCCCGTGTCGGGTTTGATGCTGACGTAGCTRGCKACYGGGATMCCGTGGTTGTTGTCATTGAGGACGGTGTAGGTGATGCGAGCYTTCTCCCCYGCGTCTGCYTCCAMWGCCTTRACKACYCACATRGASGCSCCYGGRGCYTTYTTCTCRYTCATGTACACRGTGTAGGAKGTCTGTTCGAAGCGYGGAGGGTTGTCATTGACATCSGCCACGTCAACTTTAATGGWCATGTGTGAYGASAGGGCCGGGGTRCCRCCYTCYATGGCGGTTACRGTGACYTTGTAGGTGGAGATGGTTTCTCGGTCCAGGAACGCAGCAGTGACCAAGGTGTAGTGGTTCCGGAAGGACTTGATCTTAAAGGGYASYCCAGGTTGGATCTCCAGGGTCACCTGTTTGTTCTGGGCGGAGTCCCGYTCATTAASYCTGATCAYYGCCACCACSGTGTCKGCCCGWGCYTCCTCACGGACRGGGCTGGAKAGAGAMGACAGCACGATRTCWGGYATYTTGTCYTTCACATCCAAAACCTCRACKACCACTTTACAGTGGACGYCCACCGCAGAAGGYCCCCTGTCCATAGCTTGTATGTACATCTCATAGGAGTTAGTCTCCTCATAGTCTATGTTGTTCTTCACTCTGATCTCTCCTGTATCTGTGTCCATGGAGAACATTTGTCTCACCCTCTCTGGGGTGTAACTGCTAAAAGAGTAAAACACCTCCCCGTTTGTGCCTTCATCCSGGTCTGTGGCGTTTAACTTTATCACRAGAGCYCCCTTGGGCGAGTTCTCRYACAGTTTCACTTTGTACACGGAGTTGTCGAARYCYGGCACYTTGTCGTTGGAATCCAGGACARGKACGTTGATTTTGGCTGTYCCRGTGCMCGCCGGYGTGCCTCCYTCGACAGCWGTCAGTATSAACTGATGAGARGGTGTATGCTCYCGGTCAAATGGCTTTTTGAGCACGAGCTGGATGTTCTTGCTATTTGCCGCGGGCTTGTTTGAGTCCAGCGCGAGGTGCTCATTGTTGCTGAGCCGGTAYAGGCGAACTGAGTTGGAGCCTTCATCTGCATCCTGTGCGCCCTCGATGGGGAACCGGGACCCAGTTATGGCGGACTCTGAAATTTCCAGCTGGTACTCGTCCCGGGGGAACTGTGGCGAGTTGTCATTCGCATCCAGAATCTCCACCTCCACYTTYTGCACRTCGAGCGGGTTCTCAACCKCCACRTCTAGGTTGAGSYAACAMGTGCCYCTGAATTCACACAGRGTCTCRCGGTCGATGCGGTCACTCACCGACAGCTTGCCATTTTTATGATTTATGTTGAAATATCTCCMTGCGCTGTCCGWSGTGATTCMGATGCGTCGGGAYGAGAGCTTTRGCAGGTCCAGACCCAAATCMCGAACAATGTCGCCGACCACAGCCCCATTCTCTAGCTCCTCCGGAATGGTGTATCGTATTTGTGCATTTGTAAGGCCACTGAGTACAAAAATTACCAAATAAAAAGTAAAAGGCACATTCTGAGTTATGCTGTAACCGCATCGCACCACCACAGCCATTGCAAGCAGGCAGGATCCGCAGACGGATTAGAGAAAGCTTTCCATGCGTCCCCACACGCAACATTAAAAACGGGGGGAAGAGTCCTTGAGTTACCCCCTACTATGTGCAGGACGACCAAAGCATCCTCTCCGGTACATGTGCTTGTTTTAAATAGCGTTTTTCCGTTACATCCATGTTTTCCTTTGTCCGTTTGGCTACTGCTTTTTTCTCTTCTCTCTCCGCGCGGCTGAAAATTGTTCTCCTCTCACGGGTGCTGACTATCGCTCTCCCTCTCATCTCCTCTCTCTCCTTCCCCCTCCCTCTCTCCCTATCTGTGCAATGGTGTCTGTTGGAAGCGGGGGAGGGGGAGCAGTGCTCTCAAAACGTACTGGCTGCATTTCACCGATTGAAAACAACGTCAAATAAAAAGAAAAAACACATTAATACCTTGAGAATAGCAATAATAGCAATAATTGTATTGCAATTCATAATTATTTTTAACCGTCGGTCGTTTTTCTATTTTTAAGAGAGCGCGCTCGAGCAGGCTGTGTTTTTTTTATCAGAGAGGGAGAGAGAGTGAGCGAGCGAGTGCCACCGCCCTTTTCATTGTGTGCGGCAGATACATTGCTGATCTGATTTAACCGTACGCCCAGGCGATTACTTCTCTCTTTTCATTGATCCAAACCTGCCATTAAGCCAAAGCTCTGGYCCCAAACGAATACATAGAAATAAAACGAATAACGGACATATAATCGAAAAGTCTATGGAAATAGATCAATAAATTCACTAACAAATGAAATGTATTTGTGCAGCAATTATCATCATAAAAGTAGTCGTTACATTTGAAGTATAATCACGGCAGTTTATTGAAATATTTGCATTATTGTAGAGAAGAGAGGCTCTGTCCTCAATGGAATCAACAGGGCAGTGCAAATCAAGTTAGGCTGAGCATTAAAATATGGAGTTAACCAACAGAGACAATAGAACGAGAAAAACAATAAAAACAATAAAAAATGAAAGCTGTATGTATCCCTCTCCTCCTARTAGGTACAGCAGCTCTCAAAACAAAGCATACTGTGCCCAGTGCTCTCTCGCTGTCCCACGAGCCATAGTGGTGAAATATTGCTACTCGCGCCCTCCTCTCACTTACTGCCCTGGGAGTGACAGCTGGGTTGATCGTATATTAGGACTACAGGGGTACTTGACTGCCGCTTCAGTTTCGCATCATATTACTCGCAGTACACAGGACCACCCCCTTTAGGCCTATATGTTATCATATGAAGCATGTTAACTCGGGGTGAGCGGGCGAAACGAACCAGGTCACCAACAAGATGCTCGAGACTTAGCCCCTCGCCATATCTGTCAAAACAAACTAGCATGCCCTCTTCTGTCAGACCCAAATTGCTGGAATAATACAGAGCTCGTGCACGCTGCAGATGCGGAAAGCACAAAGAATTTAGACTCATGTCGATTTGTTGACAAGCAGTTCTCCATTTCCTTTCGAAAGTCTCACTTGTCCCAAACATCTAAGCTATAGCCCAATACAATTCAGCAAATAAAAATGTCCACCTGGTGTAAAAGACCGACTTAAAGACAACTAGGGCTAACTGTTTGCCACCCCAAAAATATTTTGAATCCATGAGTGCTGGGARGGCTTTTACAGACACCTTAACTCCTGACAGTTTCAGAGATTGCTTTGGGGGCAGTTCACACCAAGCAATGGTAATGTAATAGTCTGGCAGACATTAATAGACACACACTGCCCTGTCTCCTGGCGCCTTGATATACTTTCATTAATCCATTAAAAAGTGGACCTCAGGTTTATAGACGATCGTGACGTGTTTTACTTTCTTGAAAATCCTGCGCCACCGACCCTTCTGACTTGGCAATCACACTGTACACCGACTGTCTGGCTATATTAASCCTCCTGCTGTGTTCCGGTCGAATTGGACCGATTTACAAGTTTTCTCTGAAAATAATTCATTTAATCTGATTGTCATAAGGTTCCACAAGGCATCTGAACACACAAAATACATTTTGATGATTRTCATTACATTTTAAGTGTTTTATTWAACTTTTGTACACTTGTAGTGTTCCCGGTCAAAAATGACTGGTCATTAGAAATGAATYGGTGAGACTACAATTAGTGTATACAATTGAGTTCAGGCACATGCCCATTCATCAGATGGACACACTTCCTCTTCCAGACCCCCACATGCATGTGTGTTTGAGCACACACACACACACACACACACACACACACACACACACACACACACACACACACACACACACACACACACACAACACACAGTCTGTACAGCTAACCTGTGGGACATACAAATTCAACCATTCAAATCCTATTTTTCCCTAACCCCTAACCCTAAACCTAACCTCTAATCCTAACCCGTACTCTTACCCTAACCCTAACCCTAACCTAACCCTAACCCTAACCCTAACCAAAAAACTAAACTTTTCCTAACCCTCAAAACCTAACCTAGACTCCTAAGCCTAACCCTACAACTAACCCTAGCTCCTAACCTTAATATTTAACTTAATTCTAACCCTAACACTAATTCTAACCTTAACCTTAAACCCCCTAGAAATAGCATTTGACCTTGTGGGGACTAACAACATGTCCCCAGCTGGTCA
Source organism: Salvelinus sp. IW2-2015 (assembly GCF_002910315.2). Lineage (NCBI taxonomy): Eukaryota > Metazoa > Chordata > Actinopteri > Salmoniformes > Salmonidae > Salvelinus > Salvelinus sp. IW2-2015. Next base: position 10,923,429 of record NC_036848.1, read on the forward strand.
ACTTTTTGTTCGTTTACTATTCTTGTAGAGACTTCTGGTCCCCACAAGAATAGTTAAACACGTCCAGACACACAGACACACACACACACACACACACACACACACCTTCTTGGCTTCCATGGCAACCCCCACGGGAACCCCCAATATAAGCTTTCCCCCACACGAACCACACCTGTTGGCATTCTCACAAACAATCGCAACATTGTTTCAAGAATAAATATAATGTTTCTCGCATCTCTGGTATATAACGTTTTTTTGAGGCCTTGCTCACAATTCATTCTGTGGCAGCACAATGACCAAACGATATACTGTACGTGAGGCTCTTGATCATATCTTTGATCATGACACTGGTGAGGAGGAGAGTCCTTGTTAAACTTTGACACCAAGTAGTCTGTGATAAATAGCGCAATATGTTTKATCTGAGTATTGGTTGAGTCAAAATAGTATTGATTATTGGTTGAGTCAAAATAATCCATACATAATGCTTTTTTTTTACTCAAAAACGAGTTGTATGAGCTCAAGTCAATGAGGCCTAAAAGCCATAAATAGCAATTAGAAGTTCAAAACGTGTAACGTTCACAAGAACTTAAGTTGAAAAAAGGATCTAACACAACCTTAGGTGATAATATATGTTTTATTAMGGATGTATAATCAGCTGTAATGGGGCGGTCATTTTGAACCGGGAACACAGAATTAATGAACATGAAACGAACACAACATGAGGGTTAAATACATTTCAAGTACAATATAATTGCACAACCAACGTATGTTCATCAAATGTTGTAGTGGTGTTAAGCCTTTGCTGGTTTTTCATTTAAATTCGACTCAATATCTCAAACACCTCAAACATCTGCCCATGTGGCCGAGATGTTTCATATGCGCATGTCTGGCCGCAGGTGGTCAGATAGTAGCGTTAAATGCCCAAATCATCCCGCTCAGACTTTCCTCCTAATTAGTACAGTCTGAACCCATGTACCCCTATTAAAATCCAATTTAAATCGGATTCAATTCAATTAAGAGGGGGCATCTAGTACAAACGCGACCAGTACGACAAAGTGAGAGGGAGCATCTTTCGACACTAATTTCATTTCTACGCCAGCGGCAGCGGTTCATACTGAATTGAATCGCGGCTCTCGTCTCATCTCCGAGCCCTTTACCTCTGGAAAAGCTCAATAGTTGGATAACACTCAGACAGACAGTATACTAGACAATCGGCTTTCACACCATTCACATTGATTGAGTCATGCAGTGAGTGCAGTGCCATTCAAAGCACCGCTAGGAAGGACATTGTGACCTAAAAGGTGATGTCATTGAATGCTGGTCTCATCATATGGATTTATGCAATCCAAAAGGAGACTGTCTGAGATCTATTAGCATTTCCTGGAGCCCAATTAATGTAAAAAAAGACAAACAAAATTACAATATTGGCTTAGATAGACTGCCTTTGGTCATTCATTGGTGTGTATATCTATCTCTGAATAAGTCAAACATTCAGGTTAGTAAGTATAGCCTGAGTGGTATATCTGTATGGTAGACTGAGCATGAAGTTGTTGTGCTGTGTCTATTTGGGATGTGGCCTGAGAGAGCCCCAGTGCCAGCCTGATTCACCCGGCCACCGGGCCACGCTACGCGCCCACYCAACCCGTCCCTCTCCCAGTGCGGCTCCAGCTCTCCTCCACCGACCCCTCTGCCTACAGCTGTGAAAGGCGCTGGAAGCCTGCGAGAACGCCGCTCAGCGGTGAGTCACACCGTTGTTAGGAGTGGATGGATAGATAGCTGAGAGACTCTTCTTCACACTCCAAAGCCAGACTGAGGGGGTGGTGAACTGGGGAGCTGGAGAGATACAACTGAAGAGAACAGAGATGGAACGGAACTTCCGTTAGGTTCGACGGGCCTAGAGGGAACTTTTCCTTTGTGCAGAGATGGACGTTTTGTGATTTTTTTTTACACATCAACTTACTCCAATTTAACTCCGCGGTGGAGATGAGACAGCGTGGGTCTCGTGTCAGTCCGTTCTCGTGAGTCTCAGAGGTATGCGAGTAGCAGAGCTCCAGACGTTTAGCAGATTCTCCCGGTGGTGCGCGCAAGCTTTGTGTTTAAGGCAATTTGAGACAGAGATGAAAATAGGAGACTATTATCTCGTCAATTGCACACGCCGTCGGATGTACACCTGTCCTTTTCCAATTCGCTCTGTTGTCTCCACTCTCTCTCTCTGTATATTGAGCTGTACACGGGCAGGTAACTGATCTCTCTTTCTCTGTACCTGTTAGAGTCCCGCCCATCTGTCCCGCCGTTAATTGCGCGCAACAGAGCTGTGGGTTGTTTTATTTTCACTCAAGGGGCTCGAGATTAAGTTATCTCAATTCCTTCTCCGGAAGACTAACAGACATCTGTATCGCAAGAACAAACACGTCCTAATGCTCTTAAATGGATCCCTCTCTCTGTCTCCCTCTATCCCATCTTTCAATTGTCACCTACCCTTACCCTTACCCTTCCCCACTCAATTCAATTCAAGATGCTTTATTGGCATGGGAAATATATGTTAACATTGCCAAAGCAAGTGAAGTAGTTATAATATACAAAAGTGAAATAAACAATAAAAATAAACAGTAAACATTACACTCACAGAAACAGTAAACATTCCACTCTCACCTCACTCTCACCACCCCCTCTCTCTCCCCCTCCCAACTGCCTCACACTCCCCTTCTCAGAGCATCTATCCCCCCTCTCTCCTGTCTCACCTCTTCTTCCCCGTTCCACCCCCTCCCTCCTCTACCCCCATCTCTCTGTGACATCCGCTGCTCCAGCTGGGAGAGCTGTGGCCGAGGGGCACCGGAACGTCTGAAGTGGAAACACAGGAGCTAATGTCTCCGCTGCTGCCTCTGCCTCTACACTACACTGTCCCGTCTTCTCTAAAAAAACACCTCAGAGAGAGAAAGGGAGCAGGAAGAGAGAGGGGGAGGGGAGAGACAAGGAACAGGGGAGCAGGTGGATAGAYAAGGGAGAGAGACTAACAGACGAGCTCGACAGCAGATAAAGGGAGAACTCTGAGTACTCGCCCTATCATCTCTTTTTGGAAATAGAGGAGCCTTTATGAAAAGTGGAATATTAACTACCTTCTCACCATCCATTATGCAAGATGGCGGACATATTAATAAAACGCTCTCCAGTAACCCTCTCTATTAATACGCAGTAATCGTCCCTGTTTAAAAGCCATCCTTTCACTCCCTAAGCGTCTGTTATCCCATGTGGAAGACCGCCATTTGTGAGTCAGATTTCCCACACACGACTGGGACCGGGACTGACTGGGCTTGGGGAAGAGTCTGAATGAGTGTCTGGGCTGGAGCCGCTCTCTCTCTCTCTCTCTGAGAGTCTTTCTTTGTTATTGTCAGCTGCTGTCTCGTCTGGTGTGCTCAGGGCAAGGAGTGATGACCTCATACATGTTCCGCCTCACTCTCGCCACACCAGACGGAGTCCGAGCTCTGAGTCGTCTACTGTTCATCATGCAGACACACAGACAACATGGTTATTACAGCGTGATTTTTTTTAACTACAAAGTTAATACTTAGTGTTTAGGCCCCCCAGTGAGACACATGGCTTTTACATGACAATTGKTGCCATATGACACATATAATATAGGGTAACACAGACAACATGGCCTCCTAGGACTTTTGCTTTTAGAAAATACATTAAAGAAATTAGGAAAATACAAAAAATATATTTCTCTCTTTCGATCTTTCATTATTTTACACATYGAAATGCCTGCCTGCTGTTGTGTAGGAWGACAGTAATCACAGTGTCTGTGWTGCAAGAGGGAAAGGCCAGYYCGATAAAGAATCTGCATRMACAGACAGAAAATGACAAAACATKAATTTCCTCAGAGAAAATGATTTAGGTTATAGCAGGAGAGGCTGACAACCATGAAATACATAGAATAGAAGTGCTGACAATCTAGCAACAAAATCACACTTTTATATCAACATTTTATTTTCAGAATARCCACACCATCACGGAGAATTAAATAAAATGCTTGCTTTTCAGTGCATAAGCGTTCGGCCAAATCACATATGGAGATGGAGATGATTCCATTATAACAATTAAAAAAATTGATTTTGGCCTGTACTACTAAAACGCATAGAAACTCATTGAATAACACATTCATATGGCAAACATATAGTCAAAACATAAATCATAAGAAACAAGGTTTTGAAGTGTCTATCCTAAATCTAGGAGATATAAAAAAATATATAGATATTTTTTTGCACATATTTAACCCCTTTTTAAGGGTAGATGTAAAACTACCTTCATTCATTTTTTTAACCAGTACAGTTACATTCAGACGAGTTTTGTGACACTTGTGGGGGCCGTAGAGTAAAACCGAGAAGACCATAGTGTTCGTGAGAATCTCCCCGTTCCACAGTGGGGTCCATTAGTTTGTAGTCCAAACGGCTCGGAATCCGTCAGATGAAGGCCATAAAAATGGTCAAAGACACCCTAGTCATAGACTGTTCTCTCAGCTACCGCACGGCAAGCGGTACCGGAGCGCCAAGTCTAGGTCCAAAAGGCTTCTTAACAGCTTCTACCCTCAAGCCATACGACTCCAACTTCAGACGAGTCTCCTGACACTTTTTTGTAGGTCAATCTGTTCGATGCTACAGACGTTTACGTGAGAAGACCGATTTTCGGGATGGCTCTGTCACCTTTCAACGCAGATGCGGAAGTGCGACTAGCGGATGTGGTAATTTTGAGACTCATCCCTTGCAAAAAAAAACATATATCTATCTTAAACTGACGGATTTTGATGGGGATTTTATTTGTTATGTAACTGAGATTGACTCACCGGTGCGTCAATCGACTAGGGGATTACTTGATAGGTACAATATATGCCATGTTGTGAGGAACAGGAGGGAGAMAAATGTTTTTCAGGAACTAAACGTATTAGAATCTGGGCCACAGAGAGCGAGAGAAAATCAAAGGGGCGGTGGGGTTCTGTCTCAGTGCCAAGAGCACTGCAGCTTGCAGCCAGTACAGGATGAGAGAGAGAGACAGTAGTACTGGGACCTCTATTGGTGTAAGGGGGTACTGCAGAGACAGTGGACTCCATCTACTGACTGCCATCGTTAAGCTATGTCACTACTGAAACCTGATTGCAAGCTGCTGAGTGTGCTTGTGTGCCTGTGTGTGTGTGTGTGTGTGTGTGTGTGTGTGTGTGTGTGTGTCCCAAGCCGCAGATCGCCTCCTTTCCTCTCCTTCAGTGTCTGACGGTGTGACTGTGAAGGGCAGATTCAGGCCCCCTCCAGAGGAGAGAGATGGAAACAAAATATGCTGATGAGAGAATCTGTTTCCAAGGACAACACCCTCACTCTGCAAGAGAGTATGTCTCTACCACAAAGCATTAGTAATCACACAAGCCAGATCTCGCAGATTGATCACAACACTCTGAGGTAAAAATTATCAACCATTAAGCACAAAATCAGACCTAACCATCAGACATCCTACAGTCCTTCAGAAAGTATTCATACCCCTTGACTTCTTCCACATTTTATTCCACATTTTGTTGTGTTACAGCCTGAATTTAAAATGGATTGCATTTAGATTTTATATCACAAATTAATTAAAAAAGAAAAGCTGAAATGTCACGAGTCAGTAAGTATTAAGCCCCTTTGTTATGGAAGCCAAAATAAGTTCAGGAGTAAAAATTCAGTCAGGTCAGTATTCAACGTTGGGAGAAGACGTGGGAACCAGCCACTATGGGCAACAGTGAGCACTGTGACCTTCAAGTAGGCTTTGGTTTTGCTAGGGCGTTGTGGACAGGGATGGCGGATGGGCGAGATAGGAGTAAGCATCTGCCTCTGTTTTTATAGATATATTTTTAAGCCTATCCCAAACCTTAACCCTAACCTTAACCATTCGAATGCCTAACCTTACGATTTCTGAGTTAATGTCTGAAGACAGATTTCATTTACACAGGCATCAGGAATCATCATCTCAGTGACTGAAACCCTAGACTGTGTCAGCCAAATTTAAAACACCACCAAAAAGTACAGACACCCACTTTCTCAAAAGGTGATGGAGAGTTGGAGGTAGACCAATGGAGATAAAATGTCTTCTCTCTCTCAAAGTAACCGAACAATGCAAACCTACAATCCATTCCGGTGTAGACTAAGATTGGATTAAGTGGTCCACTCACCGGATGGTATCCCATGCTACTGTGGGAACCTGTCTAGCAAGATAGTTCAAACTAAGGTCCAGTCACTGTTACATGTAATGCTGCTAGATTTACATCCATAATTCATAAATGGAGAAAATATTGCTTTAATAGCCTAGCCAAAGCGACACTGAGGAGTGCTACAACTAAGAACCATCTCAGTGCACCAGTAATAGACTTAGGCCACCATAATCCTCAAATGCATTATTCATTATCATTGTTGAGTCTCTGAAGCTCTGAATTAGACTGGGCAGTAACAATTCTGTGTTGTTATCGTCACTGTGAAATATGGATACAAGTATGAGCTCCAGATGTTGTAGGTCAGGAATGTCTGGGTTGGTAAATCAAATTTGTATTGCTGTTGCAACGTTTTAGGGTGCTCGCAATACTTAACCTTGGAACGATACAGAGAAGTAACCAATCACTTCGACATTTGACGTTTGGAACAACTTTGAAATGTGACGTTTGAGAAACATGGATGAACGTCTAGTTCTGACGTGAGACTGTGAGAGCTGGTTGTAAAAAAATCCTTAACAAGTCACATGATATGTTCCATGGACTCACTCTGTGTGCAATAACAGTGATTAACATTAATTGCACTTTGGATGGTGTATCAATACACCCAGTCACAACAAATATACAGGCGTCCTTCCTAACTCAATTGCCGGAGAGGAAGGAAACCACTCATGGATTTCCCCAAGAGATCAATGGTGACTTAAAACAGTTACAGAGTTTAATGGCTGTGAAAGMWGAAAACTGAGGACGGATCAACAATATTGTAGTTACTCCACAATACTAACCGAAATGACAAATTGAAAAGAAGGAAGCGTGTACAGAATACTATTTTTCCAAAACATGCATCSTGTTTGCAATGGGAACTCCTTCAAGAATGTTGGAAAAGCATTCAAGGGGAAGCTGGTTGAGAGAATGCCAAGAGTGTGCAAAGCTGTCATCAAGGCAAAGGGTGGCTATTTTAAGAAAAATGTTTTGGTTACTACATGATTCCATATGTGTTATTTCATAGTTTTGATATCTTCACTATTATTCTACAATGTAGAAAAACGTAATTATATAAAGAAAAACCTTTGAATGAGTAATTGTTCTGAAACTTTTGACCGGTAGTGTATATATACAGTATATTATATATTTTTTGCGAAAAATGTGGGGTCAAAGCCCCACTCCTGGAATGACGGGTCGCCTCTGATTCCAGGTGACTACCTCATGAAGCTGGTTGAGAGAATGCCAAAGTTTGGTAAGGCGTCATCAAGGCAAAAGGTGGCTACTTTGAGGAATCTCAAATATAATATATACTATATATTTGATTTGTTTACTAACAATGATTCCATATGTTGTTATTTCATAGTTTTGCTGTCTTCCTATTAGATTCGAACAATGTTAGAAATAGTTAAAAATAAAGAATAATATACCCTGGGGTAATGAGGTAAAAAGCGTCGTGTACCAAACTTTTGATCTATATGGTATGTAAGAACTTGTGTATTTCTTTTCTAATAAATTTGCAAAATGCCCTAAAACTTGCGTTATGCGGGAAATTGTGGAGAATGGGTGAGATAAAAAATCTATTTAATCTCTTTTTGGATTCAGCTGTAACAAAAAAAGTATAATAAGTCAAGAGGGTATGAATACTTTCTGAAGGCACTGTACTCATATTAATACATCCAGAGCAGAAACATATATCTTCAACACCTCCCGGTGCACTGAGATGAGATCAAAGACAACTATGCGGCAAAACTATTAACTGCATTGCATCATGTCTGATTAATAACATTCTACTACTCTAGCAGCATCAGCACTTTAACTTTTTAAAACCATGTATTATTAAAGACTGCATATACTTCTACCAAGAATCTCCATCTAAAGACTCAGGAATCTAAGGCCCTATTCGAAAGTGTTGTGCGGGTTTACCCCTGTGTATTTAACTAATTAATAACATGCTTTAGAACCTCTTCATCTCAGATATCAAATCGTAGTTTCAATAGAGATGATGATTCCTTTCCCATGTATAAAGAATGAGGGGGAGAGACTGCTCTGGATGTGCTTGGCTATGCCTTCCCCAGTGTACCTCCCTTTCAGTGTAAAGGGCATGACAGAACTAAAAGCCATGTAAACCTCTCCCATGGAGTCCTGGAAGGGTTAAACAGCACTTGTCCCTGTTCTGCCTGAAAATAAATCAAACATATTCATGATGTGGTAAACAAAGCTATCTGAGACAGCAGGCAGCCACCGATCCCCTCTATCGCTCCACTCAGAACCCCGGCTTTGTATCCATGCTGGGTGGATGGGGAAGAACCCTGTGCTTCTGAGCATGACAAAGCTAATCTAATGACTGCACAACAGCCTTACGCCATAAAGGCTGTGTGTGTGTGTGTGTGTGTGTGTGTGTGTGTGTGTGTGTGTGTGTGTGTGTGTGTGTGTGTGTGTGTGTTCAGTCATTTTATCTGTGACCAATTCTCAACCCTTAGTATGTCCGCTTACCTGGGAAACACATATTTAATTTTTTTCTTCCTCCTCATCCTGACAGCCTCTCCTTGTCTCTCTTTGACATGATCTCACACTCCCTGGTCAAACCTGTACCCTTATTGCTGTCTTCCTCTCCCTCCCTCTCTCTCAATCCCCTTTCCTCTCTATTCTCTCACCATGACTTTATTCCTTTCCACTCTCTCTTTGTCCATCTTTGAATGTGATAAATGAGAGGATGGCTTAGTGGGGGTGGATGCACATTTGCAGCTCTCTCTCTCTCTCTCTCTGAGAAACAGACTGGTGCACTATCAGTAATGAGGATCATCTCCATGGCAACCTCCATGGCAACCTCAGCTGAGCTCCCATCCCCTTGCCAAAACCCACACCCAGGAGGGAGGGAAACAGGAAGTGACGTTTTAACACAAAACACAAACAAAACTAGGACAAGGAGTAGACTGTCTGGAGGGGCCCAATTATCATTAGCCCAATCACATTGACCACGATTCAATCAACATCTGAGCCAGATCTCTGGGGGTAAGGGTGGGGTGAGGAGAACKATTCTAAGTCATGTTTTTGGGTCACAATAGTTGATCCCATCTGGATGGTTACTGAACCCAAATGACTTACAGCAGGTGAATAATGGCCCTGCTGTGTAGAAATACCATCCAGTTCAGATGTGAAGCATTCAGCTGGCTACCTCATCCCGGATAATGTACTTAGATAATCAATAATGTAATGCTTTTTGCAACACTGGGGCCAGCAGAGCAGAGGAAGAGGCTTTTAGCCAACACACATTAACATACAGTCACTGCAATACACATATTAATAAAGAACTGACAAACAGCTAAATACATGACTACATACACTGCTGCTATTAGAAGAAAAAAAAAACACACCATATATACTGCAATACTCTGAAATACAAATAATATCTATTGCTATGAAGCACAACGCACACACTCACAGATACTCAGAGAACACACTGACAAACACACACTCACACATTCTCAGAGAACACACTGACAAACACACACTCACACATACTCAGAGAACACACTGAC
>NC_036848.1:10933998-10947348 GCF_002910315.2 Salvelinus sp. IW2-2015
AGTTGTTTGTTTGTCAGTGTGTTTCTGAGTAGGTTGAGTGTGTGTTTGTCAGTGTGGTTTCTGAGATGTGTGAGGTGTGTGTTTGTCAGTGGTTGTCTTTGAGTATGTGTGAGTGTGTGTTTGTCAGTGTGGTTCTCTGAGTATGTGTGACTCACACATACTCAGAGAACACATTGACAAACACACACTCACACAAACTCAGAGAACACACTGACAAACACACACCCACCCACACACAGAAGTAGTGGTGATCTGAGGGATATGAATAAGCCCCTCGACCTCATTCCCCTAGCCCTTTGTCCCGCCTCCCCTGTTTAGCTGTGATTGACAGCTGGATTCCTGCCGGTGATGTCAGCCCCGCCCAGCCCAGGGTGTACCTCGCTGAGACGCCAAGGCTCCGAGAGATCCCTGCTGCTGCAGCGCAGAACGGAAAATTACCAGCGCCTCCCCCTCCTGTTCTCTCTCTCTCTCTCACTCTCCCTCTCTCTCTCACACACACAGTGAGCAGCAGTCTACACAGCGCATACTGAACCACTCAAAAGCAAAGAGACAGCTCCAGGCATTATTACTGGAGCCATGCTGGAGCCATACTGGGCCCAAACGCATCAGCGAGAGAGATAGCATGGTAATATAGAGAATCTGTTATTTATTACTCTGACACCTCGTGATCTTCCTAACACACCCTGGCCCACTTCCACATGCACAGCACTGCAACATTCAGAACCCCTGTGTGATCATAGAGAGCCCCAAAGCACATGGAGAAGACTAAAATATGAACCAACCAAAAGATCACACAGTGGCTCTGAGCTTGTATTTTACTTAGTTGTTTATACTGACCCACCACTCACTAAAATGAGGTCAGTGCATTATCTAATAGTATGAAAGAATGTATTAACAAACAGGATACATCATAGCGCTTACTGTGAGGCAGTGCCTAAGAGCACACAATATTAACAAAACCACTAGAATGCCACTGGTTACAAACAAGCACCACTTTAAATGGCCAAAAGAAAGCTAAATCCACACAAGTAGATAGCGTTTGCAGTTGATATACACAGTTTGTGGTCAAATAAAAGGGTCTGAGCAGCTTACATGCTGAGCGGATCAAGCCGCCCTGACATACTTAGTGTATGTTAATGAAAATGGGGAGAATCCTGGTTACAGCATGCTGAGGCAGAGAGTGCGCATGTCTGGGGAGAGGGATGATATTTCACCATTCCTCCTCTCAGTTGCTACCCACACACTTCCACAGATACACACACACTCCCACAATACACACACTTCCACAGATACACACACACTTCCACAGATACAGATACACACACACTTCCACAGATACAGATACACACACACACTCCCACAGATACAGATTTTACACCCACCTTCCCACAGATACAATACCACACACACTTTCCACAGATACCAGATAAAACAACACACTTCCCAGCATAAATCACCACAACACTCCCACACACACACACATCCCACAAATACAGATAACACACCACTCTCACTAACACACACACACACTCCCAAGTACAATACACAAAGATACAACATACACAACTCCCCACCCAATAAGCATCACACATAACCACAAGATACAGGATAAACTCACAACAAATAACACACAACTCCCTCCAAAATCACACACACACCTCCTAACACATCCAGATACACACACACTCCCACAATACAGATTAACAACAGAAACACACACAACAACAAACAACACAGATACAACACACATTCACACACACGCCGAGAATACAAGGCCGATGGACTGATAGAGGGAGGGGAGAGGGAAGGAGGGGGTGGGGAGAGATAGGGAGACAAAGAGATAGATATACTGTACATTGATATTGAGGGAAATACCTGAGACTGATGGAAAGCAACATGATACGTAAAAAAAGATACACAGAGATGGACTGACAGAAAGATAGACAGAGAAAGAAAGAGAGATGGATACAGAGATGGACTGACATAAAGGGGGAGGGGAAAGATAGAGAAACAGTGAGAATGGAGGAAAGGAAAAAAATATGAATGAGACAAGGTGACATAGACCGAAATACAAATCAAATCAAACTTAATTTGTCACATTTGCCGAATACAACAAGTGTAGACCTTACCGTGAAATGCTTACTTACATGCCCTTAACCAACAGTGCAGTTCAAGAAGAGTTAAGAAAAGATTTAACAAATAGACTAAAGTAAAGAATTCTAATAAAAAGTAACACAACAAGAATAACAATAACGAGACTATATACAGGGGGTACCGGTATCGAGTCAGTGTGCGGGGGTACAGGTTAGTTGAGGTAATTTGTACATCTAGGTAGGGGTGAAGTGACTACACATAGATAATAAACAACGAGAAGCAGCAGTGTACAAAAGGGGGGATCAATGTAAATAGTCTGGTGGCGATTTAATTAATTGTTCAGCAGTATTATGGCTTGGGGGTAGAAGCTGTTAAGGAGCCTTTTGGTCCTAGACTTGGCGCTCCGGTACCGCTTGCCGTGCGATAGCAGAGAAAACAGTCTATAACTTGGGTGACTGGAGGCTCTGACAATTTAATGGAATTTCCTCTGACACCGCCTATTATATAGGTCCTGCATGGCAGGAAGTTTGGCTCCTTACACGGTCAGATACCGAGCATTTGCCATACCAGGCGGTGACGCAACCGGTCAGGATGCTCTCGATGGTGTAGCTGTAGAAACTTTTGAGGATCTGGGGATCCATGCAAATCTTTTCAGTCTCCTGAGGGGGAAAATGTTTTGTTGTGCCCTCTTCACGACTGTCTTGGTATGTTTGGACCATGATAGTTTGTTGGTGATGTGGACACCAAGGAACTTGAAACTCTCAACCCGCTCCACTACAGCCCCGTCGGTGTTAATGGGGGCCTGTTCGGCCCGCATTTTCCTGTAGTCCACGATCAGCTCCTTTGTCTTGCTCACATTAAGGGAGAGGTGATTGTCGTGGCACCACACTGCCAGTTCTCTGACGTCCTCCCTGTAGGCCGTTTCATCGTTGTCGGTGATCAAGCCTACCACTGTTGTGTCGTCAGCAAACTTAATGATGGTGTTGGAGTCATGTTTGCCCACGCAGTTGTGGCTGAACAGGGAGTACAGGAAGGGACTAAGTACACCCCTGAGGGCCCCAGTGTTAAGGATCAGCGTGGCAGACGTGTTGTTGCCTACTCTTACCACCTGGGGAAGGCCCGTCAGGATGCCGAGGATCCAGTTGCAGAGGGAGGTGTTTAGTCCCAGAATTCTTAGCTTACTGATGAGCTTTGTGGGCACTATGGTGTTGAACGCTGAGTTGTAGTCAATGAACAGCATTCTCACATAGGTGTTCATTTTGTCCAGGTGGGAAAGGGCAGTGTGGAGTGCGATTGAGATTGCGTCATCCGTGGATCTGTTGGGACGGTATGCGAATTGGAGTGGGTCAAGGGTGTCTGGGAGGATGCTGTTGATGTGAGCCATGACCAGCCTTTCAAAGCACTTCATGGCTACCGACATGAGTGCTACGGGCGGTAATCATTTAGGCAGGTTACTTTTGCATCCTAGGGCACAGGGAATATGTTGGTCTGCTTGAAACATTTAAGTATTACAGACACGGTCAGGGAGAGGTTGAAATGTCAGTGAGGACATTTGACAGTTGGTCCACGCATGCTTTGAGTACACATCCTGGTAATCCGTCTGGCCCAGCGGCTTTGTGAATGTTGACCTGTTTAAAGATGTTGTTCACATCGGCTACCGAGAGCGTTATCACACTGTCACCCAGAACAGCTGGTGCTCTCGTGCATGCTTCAGTGTTGCTTGCCTCAAAGCGAGGATAAAAGGCATTTAGCTCGTCTGGTAGGCTTGCGTCACTGGGCAGCTCGCGTCTGGGTTTCCCTTTGTAGTCCATAATAGTTTTCAAGCCCTGCCACATTCGACGAGCGTCAGAGCCGGTGTAATAGGATTCAATCTTAATCCTGTATTGACGCTTTGCTTGTTTGATGGTTCGTCTGAGGGCATAGCGGGATTTCTTATAAGCGTCCGGATTAGTCTCCCGCTCCTTGACAGRGGCAGCTCTAGCTTTTAGCTCGATGCGGATGTTGCCTGTAATCCATGGCTTCTGGTTGGGATATGTACGTAAGGTCACTGTGGGGACGACGTTGTCGATGCACTTATTGATGAAGCCGATGACTGAGGTGGTGTACTCCTCAATGCCATTGGATGAATCCCGGAACATATGCTAGAAAAACAGTCCTGTAGTGTAGCATCCGCGTCATCTGACCACTTCCATATTGAGCGAGTCACTGGTACTTCCTGCTTTAGTTTTTGTTTGTAAGCGGGAATCAGGAAGATAGAATTATGGTCAGATTTGCCAAATGGAGGGCGGGGAGAGCTTTGTATGCATTTCTGTGTGTGGAGTAAAGGTGGTCTAGGATTTTTTCCCCCTCTGGTTGCACATGTGACATGCTGGTAAAAATTTGGTAAATCTGATTTAAGTTTGCCTGCATTAAAGTTCCCGGCCACTACGAGCGTCGCTTCTGGGTGAGCATTTTCTTCTTTGCTTATGGCCTTATAGAGTTGGTGCTAGCTCCATTCTGTGGTGGTAAATAGACGCTATGAATAATATAGATGCCAACTCTCTTGGTAGATAGTGTGGTCTACAGCTTATCATACGGTACTCTACCTCAGGCGAGCAATACCTCGAGACTTCTTTAATATTAGACATTGCGCACCAGCTGTTATTGACAAATAGACACACACCCACACCCCTCGTCTTACCAGACGTAGCTTCTCTGTTTTGTCGGTGCATGAAAAATTCCGCCAGCTCTATATTATACGTATCATCGTTTAACCACGTCTCAGTGAAACTTAAGATATTACAGTTTTTAATGTCCCGTTGGAAGGATAATCTTAATCGTAGGTCATCAATTTTATCTTCCAATGATTACACGTTAGAAAGAAGAACGAACGGCAGTGGGAGTTTACTCGCTCGCCTACGGATTCTCAGGAGGAAGCCCGATCTACGGCCCCTTTTCCTGCGTCTTTTCTTCAAGCAGATTACGGGGATCTGGGTCTGTTCCACTGAATGCAGTATATCCTTTTCGTCGGACTCGTTAAAGGAAAAAGTTTTTCCCAGTCCACGGTGAGTAATCGCTGTTTTGATGTCCAGAAGTTCTTTTTGGTCATAAGAGACGGTAGCAGCAAGATMATGTACAAAATAACTTTTAACATATGTTACACAAAACGCTAACAAAACAAACAAAATAGCACATTTGGTTGGGAGAATGTAAAAAGTCAGCCATGTCCTTTGGTGCCATCTTTTCAAGGGAGAGAGATAGAGAGACAGGGGAAGGGCAGAGGGATAGAGAGAAATCGATATTAAAAGTTGGGAACCCAAGAGAAAAACAGAGGCCATGAGATTGAGAGAAAGGCACAGTGAGCCAGGGAAATGTAGAAAGAAGGGGAGAGAAAGAGGGAGATATATATATATTTTAAAAAAGGGTAGAGAATGGAAGAGAAGGATTACTCATGCATTAAAAAGAGAAAGCAAGGGTTGTTACAGCAGACATCTTGCAGGGCGTGGGAACAGCATAAATAAGAGCAGAGAGAAAAGCTTCTTCTGTCATCCACATACCTCCTGGGGACTCAGAGAGATAGACAGACCCCTGACTGTGCCAGGCCAGCTCACTCGCACACAGAAACACATACTCCGCCATAAAAATGATGGTCTGTTTGTTTCAATTGCTATATCCGTTAACCTGGGTGGTGTTGGTGAAAGATTCAACAACATGCAATCATGATCTATCAATCGACCTTGTGAATGTAAGGGATTGCCTTACTGACTGACAGAGGAGCCTATTTTCAATGTTCAGAGAGGGAGTGATGGACTCAGAAGATTGTACTGAGTAGTAGCATTCCGAACATGGGGATAGGCATTGACATGATATAATTACAAAAAAACAATAAACCTACATCCTGTGAAAGTATTGGTTCCTTCACAATTGAACAACCAATAATCCATCAAAGAAATAAAACAGCTGACATTCTGATTCTGCTTTCATTACAAAGTTCACAATTTGCCCTTTCCCAATCAGTCTACAACTCTCTCCGTGGTAAAAAAWAWWAATAATAATAATTGCAATAGAATCAATACAAAAGTAGCTTTCAACTAGTTTCCACCAGCGTCATGAAGAGCCATTCATACCTCACAGAGGAATAAACACTTAGCACGAATATTTAGTTCTGAAAGTTTAGCCCGCCTTCAGCACCTTGGAAAGCAACACTCGATCTATTTACCTAGGAGGCCATACGGACAGTGCAAAACAAAGCCAATGTGACAACTCTCGAGTGGTCGGCTGATTTCCGGAAAAGAGACATTTCGAAAACCATAATCTTGAAGGCATCACATTAAAATGAGCAATACAGGTTTAATTTAATAGAAAATAGGTCCGTTTATGTATATAGATCTTACCTTATCTTTATTAGGAAGCGTTTGTGTTCTGTTAAACGTGTCATTTTCATTAATACTGATCAGTTCTGCATCTGCAGGTGGATACGGAGCGGGGAAAACCACTACGTCACTCTTCAGTGTGTCTGAACTGTAACACACGTCATACTGCTGAGTAGATTTAGAGTAAGACCAGCTTCCGTCAGGGTGTGTGGTGATCACTGGGGCGCTGTACCTTCTGAAACTGTCCTCTGTCCTGTGGCATTTTACAACAGGCTATTAAAAACTGATGAGGCTCAGTAAAATATCACTGACACCGAGGCAATGGCGATCAACAAATACAGATTCAAATCAGAGAGGTTCTCCTCCTTTCTCGGCACATTTCTGAATTGAGTGTGGATTTCACCTGTACTTTCAACCACCACTACATCAATAGACACAGTCGCTGACAGTGAGGGTTCTCCGTTATCAGAAACCAAACCG
Organism: Salvelinus sp. IW2-2015; assembly: GCF_002910315.2. Lineage (NCBI taxonomy): Eukaryota > Metazoa > Chordata > Actinopteri > Salmoniformes > Salmonidae > Salvelinus > Salvelinus sp. IW2-2015. The sequence continues at coordinate 10,940,925 of NC_036848.1, forward strand.
ACCAACGGGTGAGTTTTCAGGTCATTGTCACTCATCTCTCTCTTAGTCCTTAGTTCCCCGGTGCTGGTTCCGATTCGGAAGAGGTTGGTTCCCTTGGGCTCAGAGATGTGATAAGAAAGCAGCGCATTGTAGCCAGAGTCGGCGTCTACAGCCCTGATCTTGGCCACAAAAGTAGCCCACTTCAGCAGAATAGGGAACGTTCTCAGTGTTAACGGAGCCGTGTTCAGAATAGGGCGCGAGAATCCCAGGACTGTTGTCATTCTCATCCAGGATAAACGTTCACAGTCACGTTGCTGCTGAGTGGAGAAACACCAGAGTCTGTGGCCTGAACTTTGAACTGGAAAGTTGTGTATCTCCTCATAGTTAAAAGAGCTGCAGACTGAATTATATCTCCATTATCTGAGTTTATATTTACAGAGATGATATTGAAAAGCTTTATCTAATAACGAATACGTCATCTTTGCATTTTCATCTGAATCTGGGTCAAAAGCAGACCATCGTATAAATGACGTCTCCTACCGGACTGTTCTCTTTCACATAAACATTAATCACGGGTTCTGAGAGTGAGGAGCGTTGTCATTCACATCAGAAACGTGTACAGTAATAACGCTGGTGCTGGAGAGAGGCGGAGTCCCTTCATCCGTAGCTGTGATGGTGACATTGTACTGAGAAGCGCTCTCTCTGTCAAGAGGTCCATCAACCACTAAGGAATAATGATTCTTGTATGAGTTGTTTATCGTGAATGGCACAGAGCCTAGTATTTTAACCTGTACACGCTTTTGTGCCTGCGTCATTGTCTTTCGCGTTTATCAGACCAACGTTGTCCCTAATGACGCATCCTCTTTCACAACGTTAACTAAAGAAGTGATAAATAGCTCTGGTGTATTGTCATTCACGTCAGTTATTTCAACCAGGACTTTACAGTGAGATGCTCTAGGATTGTGTCCCCTGTCTTGAGCTTGGACACGTATTTCAACAGCATTGTTTTTTTCGTGATCCAACTCGCTTTAACCGTTATTTCACCGGTAGCTGCAATAATGGCAATGCGGCAATGTTATTATCACTGTTTTGGTTAATGAAAATATAAACAATTTCCCCATTCAGATCTTCATCTGCGTCATCCGCTTGGCCGTGATGACGGCTGCACCTATAGCGTATTCTCAGGAATACGAGCTTTATAAAGTGTTTTTTTGAAAATGGGTATATTATCGTTAACGTCTTTCACATTTAACAATGATAAGTGATGTCCCGGATCTAGGAGGTTTTCCTCATCTACTGCGGTCAAGTGAGCTGGATAACGGGCTGTTTTTCTCGGTCTAAAGCTTTCTGCAGCACTAACTCAGCAGACACACTCTGCTCTCCACACCGCTCTGTACATCCAGGGAGAAGTGTTCATTCGCGTCAGGTGTAGCTGTTTACTGAGTTAGTCCCTACATCCGTGTCGTAGGCGCTTTCAACGGAAATCTCTCCCCTGGAAATGCAGATTCAGATACATTCAAATATGTTTTAGAGGATCAAACGACGGCGATTGTCATTTATATCCAAAACATTCACTTCAAATCTGTATAGATTCAATGGCAAAATCTCAATGGCTTTCAGTTCTAACCAACACTTCGTGCTCTAGCACAGAGCTCGTCTCTGTCTATTCTCTCTCTCACGACAGAATTCCTAGTTGTTTTTATTACATCAAATACTACTCTGATTGGTCCGGATATCTTAAACCCAGATATTCAAGTTGCTGCACGTCTAGATGCAAATCCTTCGCCAAATGTCCAACACAGTGCCTGTGGTTAGTGATTCCTCTGATATGGAGTAGACGATCTGTGCTGACGCGATACTCCAAAGATGACATAAGGGAGGAGATAGAGAATCGCCGAAGGAAACATAACCCATTTTGTGGTCATTGTGTCGGTATTCCGTTCACGAAACATTATGTGAAGAACAGAGGCTATCACCGCATAGATGCGTAAACCAAAACAGAACCAGACGAGAGCCACGGTGTTCTGCTGCTCACCCGAACAAAGCCTTTTTTTTCAAACAACGACAAAGTCCTGTGTAGGCGCGAGCTCGCACGCGGAGCGAGGCTTTATCCTGCGTGAGCGGATAGCGATAACCGTGTGGATATATAAAAACAATCAATATTTTCTGTGGAAGTGGAGACCAAACACAGTAATCTCCCCCAAAAGTAGTGACACAAGATGACCAATTATGACCTTGTGAGATCTCTGATCAACATGATTAGGGTCTGTACTAAACATACACAACAAATTTACAATGTCATTAGCCTACAGTTAACAGTTAAAGGACGTGGTGCTTTTCAGAACCATGGACAGCAAGGCCGCAGCTTCTTCACCGCACGCAAATAGTAAGCCGATTTACAACAGGTGAAAACTTTGAAATGTCCAGTATTACAATGATCATTTAAATATGAGTGACAAAAAAAGAAAATAACAATGTCATAAGGACCTATAGAAGACCTATAATGGAGTCTTACGGCACACATTTCGTTCACTGAACTGTATTCTACTTCTCTTTGTGGGGTAATGTCTGAGTTCTTGTTAAACGTGTCCATTTCCGTTAATACTGATCAGTTCTGCATCTGCAGGTGGATACGGAGCGGGGAAAACCACTACGTCACTCCTTCAGTGTGTCTGAGCTGAAACACCGTCATGCTGCTGAGTAGATTTAGAGTAAGACCAGCTTCCGTCAGGTGTTGTGTGGTGATCACTGGGCGCTGTACCTTCGAAACTGTCCTCTGTCCTGTGGCATTTTACTGCTATTAAACTGATGGGCTCAGTAAAATATCACTGACCGAGGAAATGGCGATCAGCAAATACAGGTCAAATAGAGAAGTTCTCCTCCTTTCTCGCCATTTCTGAATTGAGTCTGGATTTCACCTGTACTTTCAACCACCACTACATCAATAGAACACAGTCGCGTGACAGTGAGGGTTCTCCGTTATCAGAAACCAACACGACCAACGGGTGAGTTCAGGTCATTGTCACTCATTCTCCTCTTAGTCCTTAGTTCCCAGTGCTGGTTCCGATTCGGAAGAGGTTGGTTCCCTTGGGCTCAAAGATGTGATAAGAAAGCAGCGCATTGTAGCCAGAGTCGGAGTCTACAGCCCTGATCTTGGCCACAAAGTAGCCCGCTTCAGCAGAATAGGGAACGTTCTCAGGTGTTAACGGAGCCGTGTTCAAATAGGGCGAGAAATCCAGGATGTTGTCATTCTCATCCAGGATAAAACGTTCACAGTCACGTTGCTGCTGATGGTGAGGAACACAGAGTCTGTGGCCTGAACTTTAAACTGGAAAGTTTGTATTCTCCTAGTTAAAAGACTGAGACTGATTATATCTCCAGTATCGAGTTTATTATTTACGATGATGATTTGGAACACTTTTATCTAATAATGCATATGTCATCTTTGAGTTTTCTTCAGATCTCGATCAATAGCTGAAATCGTAAAAATGACGTCTCCTAAACATGCTGTCCTCTTTCACATAACATAATCACGGGTGAGAAGAGAGGAGCGTTGTCATTCACATGAAACGTGTACAGTAATAACGCGGTGCTGGAGAGAGCGGGGTCCTTCATCCGTATGTGCTAGTGACATTATACTGAGAAGCGCTCTCCCTGTCAAGAGCCCGTCGACCACTCGAATAATAGTTTTTATAGTTGGACTTTAATTTAAAAGGAACAACCCAAGAAGTTTAGAGTAAGTTAGCCATTTTCCCCTCCGTCTTTATCTATCCCTGTTACCAGGCGACCACGGTCCTATCTCAGCATCCTCTTTACTGGCTCATAAGTGATGTTACTGTGATTTCAGGAGCATTGTCATTGACATCAATAATTCTACTAACACTTTACAATAACCACTGCGAGGCGAGAGCCTTGGTCCGTTGCTTGTACACGTATTTCATATGCAGCGTTTTTCTCGTGATCAATATCCGTTTTACAGTAATTTCACCACTTTGCGAATCTAAATGAAAAATCATCTGCAGAATTCACATTTCCACGTTTCATAAACTATATGCAATGTCAGCATGTGTACCTTCATCTAAATCCTAGCCTCTAGCATACTATTGTTGTCCCTACAGATACATTTTCATTACAGCGGACTTGTAAAGTGCTTTAGCAAATGTTGGCGAGTTACATTGACATCAATCAGGTAACAATGACTGTACGTTCCGGATCTGGGAGGTTTTCCTCCATCTACAGCGTGAGTGTGAGCTGGATAACGGGCTGTTTCTCTCGGTCTATAAGCTTTCTGCAGCACTATCATGCAGAACACACTCTGCTCTCCACCGCTCTGTACATCCAGGGAGAAGTGTCATTCGGGCTCAGCTTGTAAGCTATTGTACCTGAGTTTTACTGCCGTATCTGCGTCATTCGCAATCGTAGAGGATATCGCTCTCCAGAGGAGGAAGACTCTGATATGTTAAATATATGAAAGCTTTCTAGAAATGTCGGTGCATTTCATTGATGTCTAATATATGTATTTCAATACGTGAATAAGCACAGGAGGCTCAATATGGTTCTATATTTAAGGAGCACTTTGCGTATTCGGACAAATCTGCTCTCTATCTGTCCTCTCGTTAACGTACAGAACCCCGTTTTCAAATTCGCCTCAAAATACGTCTTACTCTGTCTGATACATCTAACCCCTGACTCCAGGTCGTGAACATTAAGGTTTAAATCCTAGCGAGATTCCCACAAACGTGCCTTTGTCACCTCCTCTGAAACGGAGTAAGAGATCTGCGCTGCAGACCAGTCAAATAAACAAAGCAACGCGACGCACTGAACCCAAACGCGTTCTCTTTGTCTTCGACGACCCATCGCTGCTTGGGCAAAACAACTGAATCCAAGTAATGGTTTTGTACCCATGAAAACTCTCGAGTATTCCGTTATATGCCAGAGATCCTGTACAGCCCAGCCCTCTCCGTCTCACCACCATTCGAGAGTTTCTCTTCACAATACGCTCGAGACTGGTGGCGCTCGACTCTTTTTCATTCAGAGAGGAGGAGTTATAGTATCTCGATAACTTCTCTCCCATTTATGGTCCATAGTGACACCGTGTGTTACTTTTATACATATATTATTCTTAACATTACAATGTATTTTTTTTACAGTTTTTTTTTTACAATACTGAGATAACCTGAAGTAGACAARCTCGTGTTGATCATTCACTCACAGAAAGGCCTATATATGTAAAAGTCAAACTGTTCTGTTAAATGGAAAACAAATGGGAAGCATTAGAAAAGTAAATCAACCTCATGTAATGAAATAAGTGTKATCTAGTGTCATCTTCGGATAACAATGGCAGAAGCTATAAGAATCAATGAATTAAACAAACACGAGACATTGATCACACCAGCAGCATGCTGGCCTATCAATCTAAAATGAACGCTCATCAGCAGAGCGCGAGAACGGTTTCAGCAACATGGACAGCACTTGATAAGCGTTCACGCTTGCTGAACAAACCTTTTGACAGGGTTGAAATGGATAAAGTTACAGTATGCACCTATAGGCTTGTAATGTCAATGGCAATTGTGCAGTCTATCATCAAATCTGAAACATGACGTAAATGTATATTTGCCATGCGTTGTAAACTTTCGTGCCTATTTTCTCACAATACCTAATATACGTAGAACTTTGTTGGGATTTGACACATTAACACATTCGTGAAGCGCAACACGATTGTACAGCGTAGCAGGAAGTAATTTACACCTTGAACGCTTGGCGCTAAGATTAAGCACTGAAGTTTAGCGCCTTTTCAGGCCATGGACAGCAACACTAGCTCAATCAAGCCAGGAGGCCATACGCACTGGTCAAAACAAATCCAATGTGACAACTCTCGAGTGGGGGGCTGTTTTCAAGGTAAGACTAACTTATAAAATAATATTATTTGACTTCTAGGAGTTCAAAGGAGAAATACAGATATAATTCAATAAAAAAATAGTAAATAGATAGCATGACGACCATCACTTCTGAGCACGCATGAATGTGATGTTTCATATGAAAAGCTACAAAACATAGTCAGGGCAYAAAAAGCGTATTCAGTACATTACATGAAACAACAGACAAAAACAGGTAGCCAAGACGGTGATAGATTTCAGAACCATGGGCAGCGCCTATATGTCTATCTTGACAGCGAGCAAAAGTGTACGGCATTTTCCCAACTTGAACCGGCAGAAAGATGTCTATTATTTAATTGAACATGCAAATGAGATAGAGAAGAAAAGTTCAACTTCATCCAAAGACATTGAGAAACACAACAAAGCAACAAAAAAGGCTAATTAAATGATGGATTTCTGGGTTAAGTGAAACTATAGATCTTACCTCCTCTTTGTTGGGTAATGTCTGAGTCCTGTTAAACGTGTCATTTCCGTTAATACTGATCAGTTCTGCATCTGCAGGTGGATAC
>NC_036848.1:10948023-10949137 GCF_002910315.2 Salvelinus sp. IW2-2015
GGGCGCGAGAATCCCAGGACTGTTGTCATTCTCATCCAGGATAAAAACGTTCACAGTCACGTTGCTGCTGAGTGGAGGAACACCAGAGTCTGTGGTCTGAACTTTGAACTGGAATGTTTGTATCTCCTCATAGTTAAAAGACTGCAGACTGATTARATCTCCAGTATCCGAGTTTATTTTTACAGATGATGATATTGGAAGGCGTGTTTCTAATAACGAATACGTAATCTTTGCATTTTCATCTGAATCTGGGTCAAAGGCAGACATSGTATAAATGACGTCTCCTACCGGACTGTTCTCTTTCACATAAACATTAGCRACGGGTTCAGAGAATCGAGGAGCGTTGTCATTTACATCAGAAACATGTATTGTAATATCGCTTGTGCTGGAGAGAGGCGGGGTCCCTTCATCCGTAGCTGTGATGGTGACATTATACTGAGAAGCGCTCTCTCTGTCAAGAGGCCCGTCGACCACTAACGAATAATCGTTTTTGTAGTTTGACTTTAGTTTAAAAGGAACAGACCCAACAATCTTACAGTTGGTAAGTCCGTTTTTACCTCCGTCTATATCAGTTACTGTCACCAAGGCAACCACTGTCCCTATCTCAGCATCCTCCTTGACAGGGCTCATGAGTGACGTCACGGACACCTCAGGAACATTATCATTGACATCAATAACTTCAACTAACACTTTAGAATAACCACTACGAGGTGAATGTCCTTGGTCCGTAGCTTGCACACGTAGCTCATATGCTGCGTTTTGTTCATGATCCAATTTAGATTTTACAGTAATTTCGCCACTTTGTTGATCTATAGAAAACACATCAGCCGAGTTAACACTACCACGTTTGCTAAATGAATAAACAAGTTCACTATTCACACCCTGGTCTAAATCTGTAGCTTCCATCTTTAATATTTTTGTCCCTAKAGATACATTTTCATTAACGCGGACCTTGTAAAGTGGTTTAGCAAATGTTGGCGTGTTATCATTGACATCTATTACGTTGACAATGATCTGTGAAGTCCCGGATCTAGGAGGTTTTCCTCCATCTACAGCGGTCAGTGTGAGCTGGATAACGGGCTGTTTCTCTCGGTCTAAAGCTTTCTGCAGCACT
>NC_036848.1:10955077-10961801 GCF_002910315.2 Salvelinus sp. IW2-2015
ACCATGGACAGCACACTGTAAGATTTCACCATTTCCTCAACGTTCACCACTTCCTCCTCAACGTTGGAAACAAATATCTACTGTTGAAAGGGATAAAGATAAAGTATGCACCGTTTAAGCTGACAATGTTAAGGGTAATTGAGTAGCCTATATTATCAATCTGTAACATGATGTATGTGTATTTCCTATACGTCGTAGAAGCTTCTGCCTATTTTCTCACAATACTATACTTACTACAATACCCTACCACAGCGTCAAAGAAAGACATTCATATGTCATAGAGCAGGGGTATTCAACTCTTACCCGGGGTCCGGAGCATGCTGCTGTTCTATTCTACCCGATAATAAATTGCACACACCTGGTGAACCCAAGTCGAAATCAGTCCCTGATTAGAGGGGAACAATGGAAAAAGGCAGTGGAACATGCTTCGAGTTTCAGAGTTGAGTTATGAGGGTCAAAGAGCACTGAACGCTTGGTGCGAATCCTTCAGCTCTGAAGTTTAGCCCGCTTTTCGAACCATGGACAGCAACACTCYTTCAGTTAGACAAGGAGGCCATGCGCACAGTGTAAAACAAAGCCAATGTGACAACTCTCGAGTAGAGGGACGTTTTTAAAGTAAGATGAACTTAGAAAACAATATTATTTGACTGCAAGTTCAAAATAGTAATACATTGATCATTTAAAAGCAAAATCGGCCCAGTTATGTATAGATCTTACCTCCTCTTTGTTGGGTAATGTCTGAGTCCTGTTAAACGTGTCATTTCCATTAATACTGATCAGTTCTGCATCTGCAGGTGATACGGGAGGGGGAAAACCACTACGTCACTCTTCAGTGTGGCTGAGCTGAAACACCGTCTACTTGCTGAGTAGATTTGAGTAGTAAGACCAGCTTCCCTTCACGTCAGGGTGTGTGTGATCACTGTCACTCGGGCGCTGTACCTTCTGAAACTGTCCTCTGTCCTGTGGCATTTTACAGCTATTAAACTGATGAGGCTCAGAAAAAATATCACTGACACCGGAGAAATGGCGATCACAAATACAGGTTCAAATCAGAGAAGTTCTCCTCCTTTCTCGGCACATTTCTGAATTGGGTCTGGATTTCACCTGTACTTTTCAACCACCACTACATCAATAGAATAGACACAGTCGCTGACAGTGAGGGTTCCCGTTATCAGAAACCAACACGACCAACGGGTGAGTTTTCAGGTCATTGTCACTCATTTCCTCTTAGTCCTAGTTCCCGTGCTGGTTCCGATTCGGAAGAGGTTGGTTCCCTTGGGCTCAGAGATGTGATAAGAAAGCAAGCGCATTGTAGCCAGAGTCGGCGTCTACAGCCCTGATCTTGGCCACAAAGTAGCCCGCTTCAGCAGAATAGGGAACGTTCTCAGTGTTAACGGGCCGTGTTCAGAATAGGCGCGAGAATCCCAGGACTGTTGTCATTCTCATCCAGGATAAAAAACGTCACAGTCACGTTGCTGCTGAGTGGAGGAACACCAGAGTCTGTGGCCTGAACTTTAACTGGAAAGTTTGTATTCTCCTCATAGTTTAAAGACTGCAGACTGATTATATCTCCAGTATCTGAGTTTATTTAACGAGTGATGATATTGGAACCACTTTATCTAATAATGCATATAATCTTTGAGTTTTCTTCGGAATCTCGATCAAATGCTGAATTGTAAAAATGACGTCTCCTAACCGACTGTTCTCTTTCACATAAACATTATCACGGGTTTCTGAGAAGGAGGAGCGTTGTCATTCACATCAGAAACGTGTACAGTAATAACGCTGGTGCTGGAGAGAGGCGGGGTCCTTCATCCGTAGCCGTGATAGTGACATTTACTGAGAACCTCTCTCTGTCAAGAGGCCCTCGACCACTAAAGAATAATATTTTTATAGTGGACTTTATTAAAAGGAACAGACCAGAAGATTTAAGTGTTGAGCCATTTTCTCTCTTTTATCTTCACTGTACCAAGGCGACCACGTCCCTATCTCAGCATCCTCTTTCACTGGACTATAGTGATGACTGGATTTCGGAGATTGTCATTGACATCAATAACCCTCAACCTAATACTTTATTCTACAGGCGACTTTATTCTACTGGAACACGGAATTCAGCGGGAAAACTCCGTATCGTCACGTACTCAAGGCGAACATGCCCCAATGCCAACGTCACTGGACTCCAAAGAAGACAACAGAATTGTCATTGACATCAAATAACCTCAACTAATACTTTGCAGTGGGTGCTACGAGCGGAGTGCCTTTTTCTTTAGCTTGAACACGAATCTCAAAAGCGGAGTTAATCTCGTAATCTATACTCCCCTTCACAGTAACTTCTCCAGTTTCAGAGTTAACGGTTAAAAACATCGGGGGCATTTAAACTCCCGCGACCAATAAGAGAATATTCTATTTCACTGTTAATTCCCTCATCTAAATCTGTGGCATTGAGTGCTGCAACAATAGTACCAAATCGCACGTTCTCAGTAACACGAAAATTGTTAAAGCTGTTTGTTTAAAAACTGGAATATTATCGTTAACGTCTTGCACATGATTAATTATAAGTAACGTCCCTGATCTAGGGGGTTCCTCCATCTATAGCGGTCAGTGTGAGCTGGATAACGGGCTGTTTCTCTCGGTCTAAAGCTTTCTGCAGCACTAACTCAGCAGACACACTCTGCTCTCCACCGCTCTGTACATCCAGGGAGAAGTGTTCATTCGGGCTCAGCTTGTAGCTGTAACCGAGTTACTGCCCGTATCTGCGTCAATTCGCTATGCTAGAGGATATCGCTCACCGGGGTATGAAGATTCAGCTATGTTGAGTATATGCAATTCTCGAGGAATGATGGTGCATTGTCATTGAGTCTAAAATAGTGACATCAATACGGTGGAGAAGCATAGGGTGGCTCAGTATGGCCTGTATGTTTAAAGAGCACTTTACCGTATTCGGACAAAGCGCTCTCCCTGTCTATCCCTCTCGTTTACATACAGAATCCCTGTTTTTCAAATTTGCCTCAAAATAACTCTTACTCTGTCCTGATACAATCCTTAAACCCTCGACTCCAGTTCGTGAACATTAAGGTTTAAATCCTTAGCCAGATTCCCCACAAACGTGCCTTTGTCCACCTCCTCTGAAACGGAGTTAGAGATCTGCGCTGCAGACCAGTCAAATAAACAAAGCAACGCGACGCACTGAATCCAAACGCGTTCTCTTTTGTCTTCGACGACCCATCGCTGCTTGTACAAAAATGAATTAGTCCAACAGAAAATAGTGGCATATGGTTGAAAACTAAAAAATCCCTTATAGAACCGTGAACAGCCCAGCCATTTCCGTCTCACCACCAATCGAGTGTTTCTTTTTGACAAAGCTCTCGGGACTGATGACGCAAGTTCTTTTTCTCATTCGAGAGGAGGAGTCATATAATATAAGCGACAACATTAATTTCTGTGGTCTATAGCGACACCATGTGTAATGTTGTACATAGTCTATATTACTCATGTTAAATAAGAATGTATACTTATTTCACGTGTTATTATCATTTCACTTGTTAGAATATCGAGACAAACTCCAGTAGACCACATCGTGTTGGATTTTCACTACCCAAAATGCCTGCGTGTTAAACGGAAAAACGTTCTATTCAATGCAAAACACAGGGAAAGTAGGTGAAGAAATGTCAACCTAATCTAATGAAATAAATATTCAGATTGTCATGTTCTGATAACAACGACAGAAGCCATACCAATCAAGGACGAGTGAAAACGCAAAAGGGACATTGATATGCAAAGCTCAAAGGGTTAACAGTGTGATAGTGTCAAGATTGCTGAAACACTTTTCTCTAACGTAAATTTCACTTTGCATCTATTGCATTACACCAGTGACAAGTATTCATCTAAAAAGAACACTGCCTCTCATCAGCAATGAGCAAGAACTGTTGCAGCACCATGGACAGCACTTAGTAAGATTTCAGCTTTGGAAACAAGTAGACACGGTTGAAATGGATAAATATACAGCACGGACCTTTAAGCTTACAATGTCAATGGCAATTGTTTCGCCTATAAGATCAAGCTGCAACATGATGCAACTGTATATTTATCCATTCGTTGTAAACCTTCCTGGCTATTTTCTCAAAATACTCTACATACACCTTTTCTGGGATGTGACATATTAAAACAATCCTGAAGCACAAAACTAGTGTACAGCGTCATAGAAATCCATTCATACGTTAAAGCGCATTAAACACCAGGCGCTTCAGCTTTGAAGTTTAGCTCGCTTTCAGAACCATGGACAGCAACACTCGCTCTATCAAGCCAGTAGGCCAGGGTACCCCAACTGATGGTTTTAGTTGTCCCCTCAACTTTTCAGAGATTTTCTTTTTTCTTCACATTTTCATTGTTGGACATAAAAGACTGTAACGACAGGAAATGAGCTCCAAGTGATTTTAATTGAAGAAATCTGTTCCCAAGTATTCTCACACATAAAAGAGAGACGTGACCGTATACAAATGTAAGCAAGGTTTGAAGTGATTATGTTTCAGTCAAACATTATATCTGTTTGGGCTACTTGCAGTCAATATGCAATCTACAAATTATTTGCAATCATAAATGGCTGGTTCGAGCCGTGAATACTGATTGGCTGACAGCCGTGGTAAATCAGTCCGTATACTACCACGGGTATGACAAAACATTTATATTTACTGCTCTAATTACATTGGTAACCAGTTTATAAAAGCAATACGGCACCTTGGGGGGTTGTGGTACATGGCCAATATACCACGGCTAAGGGCTGTATCCAGGCACTTAGCGTTGGGTCGTGCATAAGATCTAACCTTAGCCTTGGTATATTGGACATATACCACACCCCCTCAGGCCTTATTGCTTAATTTTGATCCGGCCCCGATCGTCTGATCAAGAAACAAAATCGTCCAGAGGCTGAATCTAGTTGATGATCCCTGCAGTAGGCCATAGGCGGAGTGTAAAACACATCCAATGTGACTACTCTACTCTCTGATTTCAAGGTAAGAGAAACTGAGAAATGCATATTATTATTTGAATGCAAGGCATTCAAAAGATGAATATAGATGCTGTACATTTTTATAGAAAATAGGCCTGTTTAGGTGTAGATCTTACCTCCTCTTTGTTGGGTAATGTCTGAGTCCTGTTAAACGTGTCATTTCCGTTAATACTGATCAGTTCTGCATCTGCAGGTGGATACGGAGCGGGAAAACCACTACGTCACTCTTCAGTGTGTCTGAGCTGAAACACACGTCATCTGCTGAGTAGATTTAGAGTAAGACCAGCTTCCGTCAGGGTGTGTGGTGATCACTGGGCGCTGTACCTTCTGAAACTGTCCTCTGTCCTGTGGCATTTTACAGCTATTAAACTGATGAGGCTCAGAAAAAATATCACTGACCCCGAGGAAATAGCGATCAACAAATACAGGTTCAAATCAGAGAAGTTCTCCTCCTTTCTCCGAACATTTCTGAATTGAGTCTGGATTTCACCTGTACTTTCAACCACCACTACATCAATAGCACAGTCGCTGACAGTGAGGGTTCCCCGTTATCAAGAAACCAACACGACCAACGGGTGAGTTTTCAGGTCATTGTCACTCATTTCTCCCTTTAGTCCTCAGTTCCCAGTGCTGGTTCCGATTCGGAAGAGGTTGGTTCCCTTGGGCTCAGAGATGTGATAAGAAAGCAGCGCATTGTAGCCAGAGTCGGCGTCTACAGCCCTGATCTTGGCCACAAAGTAGCCCGCTTCACAGAATAGGGAACGTTCTCAGTGTTAACGGGGCCGTGTTAAGAATAGGGCGCGAGAATCCCAGGACTGTTGTCATTCTCATCCAGGATAAAAACGTTCACAGTCACGTTGCTGCTGAGTGGAGGAACACCAGAGTCTGTGGCCTGAACTTTAAACTGGAAAGTTTGTATCTCCTCATAGTTAAAAGACTGCAGACGATTATATCTCCAGTATCTGAGTTTATATTTACAGATGATGATATTGGAACACTTTTATCTAATAATGCATATGTAATCTTTGAGTTTTCTTCGGAATCTCGATCAATAGCTGAAATCGTAAAAATGACGTCTCCTAACAGACTGTTCTCTTTCACATAAACATTAATCACGGTTCTGAGAAGAGAGGAGCGTTGTCATTCACATCAGAAACGTGTACAGTAATAACGCTGGTGCTGGAGAGAGGCGGGGTCCCTTCATCCGTAGCTGTGATAGTGACATTATACTGAGAAGCGCTCTCTCTGTCAAGAGGCCCATCGACCACTAAGGAATAATAGTTTTTATAGTTGGACTTTAATTTAAAGGAACAGACCAAGAAGTTTAGAGTAAGTTAGGCCATTTTTCCCTCCGTCTTTATCTATCACTGTTACCAAGGCGACCACGGTCCCTATCTCAGCATCCTCTTTCACTGGACTCATAAGTGATGTTACTGTGATTTCAGGGCATTGTCATTGATCAATAACTTCTACTAACACTTTACAATAACCACTGCGAGGGAGGAGCCTTGGTCCGTTGCTTTACACGTATTTCATATGCAGCGTTTTTCTCGTGATCCAAATTCCCTTTAACAGTAATTTCACCTGTGTCTTGATTCAGGGCGAACATATCAGCAGGATTTGTATTCCCCCGTCAATAAATGAATACACAAGTCTACCGTTGATTCCGTCATCTAAATCAGGCACTGAGTGTTACCACTGTAGTCCCAAAAGGCAGCA
>NC_036848.1:10961826-10965437 GCF_002910315.2 Salvelinus sp. IW2-2015
GGCTCAGAGATTGTATAAGAAAGCAGCGCATTGTAGCCAGAGTCGGCGTCTACAGCCCTGATCTTGCCACAAAGTAGCCCCGCTTCAGCAGAATAGGGAACGTTCTCAGTGTTACGGGGCCGTGTCAGAATAGGGCGCGAGAATCCCAGGACTGTTGTCATTCTCATCCAGGATAAAAACGTTCACAGTCACGTTGCTGCTGAGTGGAGGAACACCAGAGTCTGTGGCCTGAACTTTAAACTGGAAAGTTTGTATCTCCTCATAGTTAAAAGACTGCAGACTGATTATATCCAGTATCTGAGTTTATATTTACAGATGATGAATTGGAACACTTTATCTAATAATGCATATGTAATCTTTGAGTTTTCTTCGGAATCTCGATCAATAGCTGAAATCGTAAAAATGACGTCTCCTAACAGACTGTTCTCTTTCACATAAACATTAATCACGGTTCTGAGAAGAGAGGAGCGTTGTCATTCATCAAAAAACGTGTACAGTAATAACGCTGGTGCTGGAGAGAGCGGGGTCCCTTCATCCGTAGCTGTGATAGTGACATTATACTGAGAAGCGCTCTCTCTGTCAAGAGGCCCATCGACCACTAAGGAAAATAGTTTTTATAGTTGGACTTTAATTTAAAAGGAACAGACCCAAAAGTTTAGAGTAAGTTAGGCCATTTTTCCTCCTCTTTATCTATCACTGTTACCAAGGCGACCACGGTCCCTATCTCAGCATCCTCTTTCACTGGACCATAAGTGATGTTACTGTGATTTCAGGAGCATTGTCATTGACATCAATAACTTCTACTAACACTTTACAATAAACCACTGCGAGGCGAGGACCTTGGTCCGTTGCTTACACGTATTTCATATGCAGCGTTTTTCTCGTGATCCAAATTCCCTTTAACAGTAATTTCACCTGTGTCTTGATCAGGGCGAACATATCAGCAGGATTTGTATTCCCCCGCAATAAATGATACACAAGTCTACCGTTGATTCCGTCATCTAAATCAGTAGCACTGAGTGTTACCACTGTAGTCCCAAAGCACAATCTCGGCACACTGGCCAATAACGGCTTGCTAAATGTGGGTGAATTATCATTAACATCTATACATTCACAACAATCAAGTCCCGATCTAGGAGGTTTCCTCCATCATAGCGGTCAGTGTGAGCTGGATAACGGTGTTCTCTCGGTCTAAAGCTTTTTGCAGCACTAACTCAGCAACCACTCTGCTCTCACCCCTCGTACATCCAGGGAGAAGTGTTCATCGCTCAGCTTGTAGCTGTTTACGATGTACTGCCCGTATCTGCGTCATTCGCAATTGGTAAAGATATCTCTCCCCAGGGTATGAAGATTCAGATATGTTAACGTAGAAAATTTTATTAAATGATGGAGAATTGTCATTTATGTCTAAAATAGTGACTCATACGTGGAGAAGCATAGGATGGCTCAATATGGCCTCTTATTAAAGAGCACTTAACCGTATTCGGACAAGCTCCTTCGTCTATTCTCTCGTAACGAATAGGATCCTGTTTTCAAATTAGCCTGAAATACCTCTTGCTCTGTCCTGATACATCCTCAGACCCCTCGACTCCAGTTCCTGAACATAAGTTTAAATCTTAGCGAGATCCCACAAACGTGCCTTTGTCCACCTCCTTCTGAAACGAGTAAGAGATCTGCGCTGCAGACCAGTCAAATAAACAAAGCAACGCGACGCACTGAATCCAAACGCGTTCTCTTTGTCTTCGACGACCCATCGCTGCTTGCAAAAAATGAATAAATCCAATAGTAAATAGTTACATATCCATTAAATCTAACAGAAATCCGTCAGATAGATCCTGTACACAGTCCAGCCCTCTCTGTCTCACCGCCATTCGAGTGTATCTCTTCACTATAATTTCGGGACTGTTGACGCTGTCGCACTTATTCAGAGAGGAGGAGTCATTGAATATCAGCGGCTACATTCATTTCTGTGGTCTATAGTGACACCATGTGTTACTGTTACACATAGTCTATATTACTCATGTACAAGAAGAATGTTTATTATTAGACTTGTTAGAATAGTGAGATAAAGTCCAGCAGACAACATCGCGCTGGATATTTTCCACACGAAAGGCCTATGTGTTTAAATGGACGACCGTCCAATGCAAAACCCAGGGAGCGTGGCAAAATAAACAATCTCATCTAATGAGATAAATATTCACGTCGTCATGTTTTGATTAGAATGACAGAAACTATAACAATCAAGGACGAGTAACGCGGAGCAAAGCCACACAAGGGACCGTGACATCTGAAAAGCTATAGGGTTAACAGTATAATACCAAGACAGCGAAACAAATTATACAAAGCAAATTAGCACGTTGCATCAGTTCCAATACATCAGTGACAAGCATCAATCTAAAAATAACAGTCCCCAAATCAGCAATAATGGTTTCAGCACCACGGAGAGCACTCGGTAAGATTTCATCGCCTGCTGAACATAGAACGTTGGAAACAAATATATACTGTTGAAATGGATAAAGATTAAGTATGCACCATTTAAACTGACAATGCTAAGGGTAATTGCGTAGCCTATATTATCAATCTGTAACACAATGTGTATATTTCCCATACGTTCCAACCTATGTCATCAGAAAAGATACATACAATTTGCTGAGGTTTTACACCTTCACGAGGCACAACAATATTGCACAGCGACATAGAAAGCAATTCACACGTCATAGAGCATTAAATCTACAGCTCTGAAGTTTGGCGCGCTTTCAAAACCATGGCCAGCAACAATCGCTCTATCAAGCAAGGAGGCCATACGCATAATGGACAACAAAGTCAATAGGACAACTTTAGAGTGGAATG
The DNA here is from genome assembly GCF_002910315.2 of Salvelinus sp. IW2-2015. Taxonomy (NCBI): domain Eukaryota; kingdom Metazoa; phylum Chordata; class Actinopteri; order Salmoniformes; family Salmonidae; genus Salvelinus; species Salvelinus sp. IW2-2015. The sequence goes on from NC_036848.1 coordinate 10,964,677, forward strand.
CTGTTTTTGAAGTGGAAGAAACAATATTATTTACTGCAAGGAGTTCAAATGAGTAATGCAGGTATGATGCAGGTATGATGCAATAGATACATAGGCTCATTTGTGTACAGATCTTACCTCCTCTTTGTTGGGTAATGTCTGTGTTCTGTTAAACGTGTCATTTCCGTTAATACTGATCAGTTCTGCATCTGCAGGTGGATACGGAGCGGGGAAAACCACCACGTCACTCTTCAGTGTGCACTTTACCATATTCGGACAAAGCTCCTCTCTGTCTATCCTCTCGTTAACGAAGAGAATCCCCGTTTTCAAATTCGCCTCAAATACGTCTTACTCTGTCCTGATACAATCCTTAAACCCCTCGACTCCAGTTCGTGAACATTAAGGTTTAAATCCTTAGCGAGAATTCCCCACAAACGTGCCTTTTCCACCTCCTCTGAAACGGAGTAAGAGAGTCTGCGCTGCAGACCAGTCAAATAAACAAAGCAACGCGACGCACTGAATCCAACGCGTTCTCTTTGTCTTCGACGACCATCGCTGCTTGTACAAAATGAATTAGTCCAACAGAAAATAGTGGCATATGCTTGAAAACTAAAAAATCCCTTATAGAGACCGTGAACAGCCCAGCCATTTCCGTCTCACCACCAATCCGAGTGTTTCTTTTGACAAAGCTCTCGGGACTGATGACGCAAGTCTTTTTCTCATTCAGAGAGGAGGAGTCATATAATATAAGCGACTACATTAATTTCTTGTGGTCTATAGCG
>NC_036848.1:10967369-10969087 GCF_002910315.2 Salvelinus sp. IW2-2015
GTCTGAGCTGAAACACACGTCATACTGCACGCCTGAGTTAGATTTAGAGTAAGACCAACTTCCGTCGGCTTTGGATGGGTTTGCACACCATGTGTAATGTTGTACATAGTCTATATTACTCATGTTAAATAAGAATGTATACTATTTCACGTGTTATTATCATTTCACTTGTTAGAATACTAGGATAAACTCCAGTATCGTGTTGGACATTCACTACCCGAAATGCCTGTGTATTAAAAGGACACGCGTTCTAGTCATGGCAAAACACAGGGAAAGTAGGTGAAGGAAAGTCAACCTAACATAATGAAATATGTGTTCAGATAGTAATGTTTTGATAACAATGACAGAAGCCATAACAAAGGCACACATTGATGTACAGAGCTCAAGAGGTAAACATTGTGATATTGTCAAGATTGCTGAAATATTTTTCTCTAACGTAAATGACCACTTTGCATCTATTCCATTACACCAGTGACAAGAATCCATCCAAAAAAGAACAATGCCCCTAATTAGCAAAGAGCAAGAACGGTTGCTGCACCATGGACAGCACTTGGTAATACTTTACCTTAGGGAAGAAATATACACTTTGAAATGGATAAATATACAGCACGGACCTTTAGGCTGACAACGTCAATAGTAATCGTGTATGATTAAGCTGCAACATGATGTAACTGTATATTTCCAAAACATTGTATGTACACTGTCTATTTTCTCAAAATACCCTACATACAATGTGTAATGTGATTTGACAGATTTCACATTCAGATTACACATTCCTGAAGCGCAACACTATTGTACAGCGCCATAGAAGTCAAATCATATGTTATAGATCATTAATACGAATCCTCAGCTCTGAAGTATAGCATGCTTTCAGAACCACGGACAGCAAAACTCGCTCAATGAAGAAAGAAGGCCATACGCACAGTGCAAAACAAAACCAATGTATGGATGGATTTTTTCAAGGTAAGAGTAACTTATAAAACAATATTATTTGCCTGCAAGGAGATCAGTGGAGTAATTCAGATATAATTCAACAGAAAAATAGTCAATAGATCTTACCTCCTCTTTGTTGGGTAATGTCTGAGTCCTGTTAAACGTGTCATTTCCATTAATACTGATCAGTTCCGTTCTAGCATCTGCAGGTGGAATACCGGAGCGGGGAAACCACTACGTCACTCTTCAGTGTGTCTGAACTGTAACACACGTCATACTGCTGAGTAGATTTAGAAGTAAGACCAGCTTCCGTCAGGTGTGTTGGTGATCACTGGGGCGCTGTACCTTCTGAAACTGTCCTCTGTCCTGTGGCATTTTACAGCTATTAAACTGATGAGGCTCAGTAAAAATATCACTGACACCGAGGCAATGGCGATCAGCAAATACAGGTTCAAATCAGAGAAGTTCTCCTCCTTTCTCGGCACATTTCTGAATTGAGTCTGGATTTCACCTGTACTTTCAACCACCACTAACATCATAGACACAGTCGCTGACAGTGAGGGTTCTCCGTATACAGAAACCAACACGACCAACGGGTGAGTTTTCAGGTCATTGTCACTCATTCTCCTCTTAGTCCTGTTCCCCGGTGCTGGTTCCGATTCGGAAGAGGTTGGTTTCCCTTGGGCTCAGAGATGTGATAAGAAAGCAGCGCATTGTAGCCAGAGTCGGCGTCTACAGCCTGATCTTGGCCACAAAGTAAGCCCGCTTCAGCAGAATAGGGACGT
>NC_036848.1:10969274-10971208 GCF_002910315.2 Salvelinus sp. IW2-2015
GGAAAGTTTGTATCTCCTCATAGTTAAAAGACTGCAGACTGATTATATCTCCAGTATCCGAGTTTATATTTACAGATGATGATATTGGAACACTTGTATTTAATAATGAATACGTCATCTTTGCATTTTCATCTGAATCTGGGTCAAAAGCAGACATCGTATAAATGACGTCTCCTACCGGACTGTTCTCTTTCACATAAATATTAATCACGGGTTCTGAGAAGCGAGGAGCGTTGTCATTTACATCAGAAACGTGTACAGTAATAARGCTGGTGCTGGAGAGAGGCGGGGTCCCTTCATCCGTAGCTGTGATGGTGACATTATACTGAGAAGCGCTCTCTCTGTCAAGAGGCCCATCAACCACTAATGTATAATAGTTTTTGTAGTTCGATTTCAGTTTGAATGGAACAGACCCAATAAGCTTACAATTGGTGAGGCCGTTTTTACCTCCATCTTTATCAGTTACTGTCACCAAGGCAACCACTGTCCCTATCTCAGCATCCTCGTTGACTGGGCTGATGAGGGACGTCACTGATATTTCAGGGACATTGTCATTGACATCAATAACTTCAACTAACACTTTGCAATACGTTTTCCGTGAGGAGTGCCCTCGGTCCATCGCCTCAGCCCGAATTTCATAGGCGGCAGTTACCTCATGGTCCATAGTTTTCTTAACAGTAATTATACCTGTATCTGAATTTATAGCAAATGTATCGGAGTGGCTTAAACTACCTCGACCTATTAGTGAGTACATAATCTCGCTATTTACGCCCTCGTCAAGATCCGTCGCGGTGAGAGTTATTATTGCTGTACCAGATGAAACGTTTTCAGGAACACTAACCTTATAAAGCGGTTTGCTAAATGAAGGTGCATTATCATTAACGTCTTCCACATTTACTGTGATCAGTAATGTCCCGGATCTTGGAGGTTTTCCTCCATCTARAGCGGTCAGTYTGAGCTGGATAACGGGCTGTTTCTCTCGGTCTAAAGCTTTCTGCAGCACTAACTCAGCAGACYCACTCTGCTCTCCACCGCTCTGTACATCCAGGGAGAAGTGTTCATTCGGGCTCAGCTTGTAGCTGTTTACCGAGTTACTGCCCGTATCTGCGTCAGCGTTCATTCGCAAGTTGGTTAAGGATAGCCTTCTGTAGGTCCTGATGCGTCCTCCCTCTGGAGGGCAGATAGGATTTGTTCAAAAGATTCAGAAGGTTCTGTACTGTCGTGCCGTTCTCATGATATGTTAAACTTTCGTAGACCATCGATTACTGCACCAATCATCCCTGTTCTGTGCTAATTTGAAAAACAAATTCCCTGACGGACGAAATTGTCCATTTATTGGTAAAGATAGTGACGCCAGATAATGCCTCAGGCCTACCTCCTCAAGCATGACAATAGCTTGTGGAAACCGAAGTCTAAGGGATAAGGGGCCAGTTTCCCATGGGCACAGTACCGTGCAACGCGCTGGCATGATCAGAAGGCCTGAGCCATCAGAGTTCGATCTTTATCGCTTTCATTTCAAACCGAGAATCTTGTTTTCCCATGGTCTGTACGTACATACTTTAGGTGCCTTTTAATGGCACCAGCTATATTGCGGTATCCGGAGTACAAAGCTTCCCTCTACTAGGACCGCGGTTTCTTAATTCATTTCCCTTCTTCCTCTCCTCTCGTTACATTAGAGGAGCACGGTACCTTGGAAAAGGGATCTGGTTTTTCATTCCCATCAAATTTGCCGTGGGACTTATAACTACTCTTGCCTTGCTCTGGTCCCTATGATAACAAGTCCCTTTCTTGCTCCAAATGATCGTTTACGTTTAACATGTCAGTCTGACAGTGCCCTAGCGTGGACCTTCCAGAAGTTCCCTCCCACGCCTCACCCTTAGGAACTGTAAAAGAGAAGGTGTTTAAAAAACAAGTCCCCTTAGTCGGATGAGATA
>NC_036848.1:10971233-10978870 GCF_002910315.2 Salvelinus sp. IW2-2015
ACAATCCTCAAACCCTCGACTCCATCTAATAAGTTTAAATCGTTAGCGAATTCCACAAAAAACGTGCCTTTTGTGCACCTTCCTCTGAAAACAATTTTAGAATCTGCTCGCTGCAACCAGTCCACATAACAAGCTGTTGTACAACCGCGACGCATCCAAACGCGTTCTCTTTGTCTTCGACGACCCATCGCTGCTTGGGCAAAACAACTGAATCCAAGTAATGGTTTTGTACCCATGAAAACTCTCGAATATTCCGTTATATGCCAGAGATCCTGTATAGCCCAGCCCTCTCCGTCTCACCACCATTCGAGAGTTTCTCTTCACAATACGCTCGAGACTGGTGGCTGACGCAGTTCTTTTTTTTMWGAGAGAGAGAGAATTAGAGTCTTAGGATATTAATGACTTCTCTATCTGTGGTCTATAGCGACACCATGTGTTACTATTTATTTGTTTCGTTTCATTTTATATACCATAGTATGACTTATTGCGATAGTAACCACATATTAAAAGATAACTGAGAGAAACCAGCGAGCAACGTTGACTCAAATGTTAATCAATCCCTTCATGCATCAAACAGTTCATTTCGAATACACGTACTCATGATAAGTAGTACCGATGTGGGAACAAACAATGGGGAACACTTAAAATGAGTATTGCTAGTCGTACACAGTGGCGGAGTTGAAAGTGGACATGATCAAAGCTTTCGAGCAGTCAAGAAACCAAATAAAGTATTATCGACTTAAAAGAAACGGAATCACAAAATATACAAATGGATTGTTAGATTAAAAATACACAAATAACTTGAATGAATGCATTGCACTTTCAACAACGAAAAGCACGTATCAAAATAGGCCTCTGCCCCTGAAAACCATTTCAGCAACTTTGACAGATTCCGGAATTTCACAGCAATGTCGAAACAACAATTCGTCTGACGTCATGCCAATATATAATACATGTTTTCAAACGATATATTACAACACAGCTACTACCATATAAACTAACTGACCTCATGATACCATATAAGCTTTTGACAAATGTCTGTCATTTTGACAACTGCTACAATACGGAACTTTCTTGCGTTTTGAGACAAAAAAGAAAAAAATTGTCCATAGATCTTACCTCCTCTTTGTTGGGTAATGTCTGAGTTCTGTTAAACGTGTCATTTCCGTTAATACTGATCAGTTCTGCATCTGCAGGTGGATACGGAGCGGGGAAAACCACCACGTCACTCTTCAGTGTGTCTGAGCTGAAACACACGTCATACTGCTGAGTAGATTTAGAGTAAGACCAGCTTCCGTCAGGGTGTGTGGTGATCACTGGGGCGCTGTACCTTCTGAAACTGTCCTCTGTCCTGTGGCATTTTACAGCTATTAAACTGATGAGGCTCAGTAAAAATATCACTGACACCAAGGCAATGGCGATCAACAAATACAGGTTCAAATCAGAGAAGTTCTCCTCCTTTCTCGGCACATTTTTGAATTGAGTCTGGATTTCACCTGTACTTTCAACCACCACTACATCAATAGACACAGTCGCTGACAGTGAGGGTTCTCCGTTATCAGAAACCAACACGACCAACGGGTGAGTTTTCAGGTCATTGTCACTCATTCTCCTCTTAGTCCTTAGTTCCCCGGTGCTGGTTCCGATTCGGAAGAGGTTGGTTCCTGTCTCTTATACACATCTAGATGTGTATAAGAGACAAGATCTTACCTCCTCTTTGTTGGGTAATGTCTGAGTCCTGTTAAACGTGTCATTTCCGTTAATACTGATCAGTTCTGCATCTGCAGGTGGATACGGAGCGGGGAAAGTCTCTTATACACATCTAGATGTGTATAAGAGAGAAGCACTCTCCCTGTCAAGAGGCCCGTCGACCACTAAGGAATAATAGTTTTTGTAGTTCGATCTCAACTTAAAAGGAACAGACCCAACAAGCTTACAGTTGGTGAGGCCGTTTTRCCCCCCATCTTTATCAGTTACTGTCACCAAGGCGACCACGGTCCCTATCTCAGCGTCCTCTTTGACTGGGCTCATGAGTGACGTCACCAATATTTCAGGGACATTGTCATTGACATCAATAACTTCAACTAACACTTTACCGTGTGCACTACGGGGGGAGGAGCCTTGGTCTGTCGCCTGCACTCGAATTTCATATGCAGGACTTCCCTCATAATCCAAATTTCCCCTGACCATAATTTCACCTGTTTCTGAATTTATATCAAATAAAACAAACGGGTTCAAGTTCGCGCGTTTGATAAAGGAATATTCAATCTTACCGTTAAACCCTTCATCTAAATCTGTGGCAATAAGTTTTATTACTACAGTTCCAAACGGAGCATTTTCATCTACTCGGACCTTATACAGCGGTTTGCTAAAAGTGGGAGAATTATCATTTGCATCAATCACATTGACAATGATCTGTAAAGTCCCGGATCTTGGAGGTTTTCCTCCGTCTATAGCGGTCAGTGTGAGCTGYATAACGGGCTGTTTCTCTCGGTCTAAAGCTTTCTGCAGCACTAACTCAGCAGACACACTCTGCTCTCCACCGCTCTGTACATCCAGGGAGAAGTGTTCATTCGGGCTCAGCTTGTAGCTGTTAACCGAGTTACTGCCCGTATCTGAATCAACTGCGAGCGGAAGCAAATATCGTTCGCCCTTTGATGATGACTCAGATATATTAAATGTGTGCAATGTTTCATCAAAGGCCGGCGCATTGTCATTGATGTCTAAAATATTCACCTGTATTCGGTGGAGAAGCATAGGATGGCTCAATATGGCCTCTATGTTTAAAGAGCACTTAACCGTATTCGGACAAAGCTCCTCTCTGTCAATTCTCTCGTTAACATACAGATTCCCCGTTTTCAAATTAGCCTCAAAATACATCTTGCCATGTCCGGATACAATCCTCAGACCCCTCGACTCCAGTTCCTGAACATTAAGGTTTAAGTCCTTAGCCAGATTCCCCACAAAAGTGCCTTTGTCCACCTCCTCTGAAACGGAGTAAGAGATCTGCGCTGCAGACCAGTCAAATAAACAAAGCAACGCGACGCACTGAATCCAAACGCGTTCTCTTTGTCTTCGACGACCCATTGCTGCTTGTATAAAACAAATTATATCAGAATTAAAGTCACATAGGGCGTATCCATTAAAACCACAAAAATCCGTTATGATAGAGATCCACACAACCCAGCCATCCGTCTCACGATCATTCGAGTGTTTCTCATGACAATGCGCTCGGGACAGGCGTCGATTGTATTTTATTCAGAGGAGGAGTCTTGGATTATCAGTGACTTCTCTCCGATCTGTGGTCTACAGCGCCACCATGTGTTGCTTTTTGATTGTTTTTATTGATATCACTGACTTTTGTGATGGTAGTCAGGAAATGCCAAATATGACTGTATATTAATCAGTGACCAATGTCTCAAATCTGAAACCATCACGTGATTTCGTCCAATTTGAATACACGTGCTCCTGATAAGAACTGCATAATGTGAAGTGAAAAACATGTAATGATTAAATGACTGTACTTAGTCAGGTAGAAACAGTGTTGATAAAGGTTTGTAAAAGGACAGCTGTTAGGGAGTCAATAAACTCATTTGATTGTCAATATAGGAAACTGCCAGATGTCGTTTTCAAGGGGGAGAGAAGTAGAGAGATAATAATAATAACATCTGCATAGTAAGCAGTAACTTACTTATTATGACTGTTATTGTTATTACTGTTATTGTTATTAGTATTATTATTGTTGTTTATCATTCCAAATAGTAATGGTATGGGTGGTAATGGTAATGATAGCAGTTTAATGATGGTGGTGGTGGTAGTGGTGCATTACACCATACATTACATTCGACTATTCACTGGTTACCATTTTATTGTTACTATTTTTATATTTAATTTTGTATTATTATTTACTGCCATTCTATATTATTATTTGTCATTGTTTTAATTGTATTACAATGTATATTGTATACATTGTTGCTTTGGCAATATTGACACAATGTTTTTCATGCCAATAAAGCAGCTTGAATTTGAATTTGATAAAAAATATCATTTAATCAAATTTTTTACAACACTAGAAGAGTCACATTCCACTGTCAATACATAATAGCAAAAATACAAATAGTCCTTTACCACCCAAAACAGAAGAACAATGAACGTTTCAGCACCATGGACAGTGACCTCCCGTTCACGGAAAGGTTATTGTGCACATTGACCTAGCTATTTATGCTAATATATATATAATTTTATGACATCAAACACTAAATTGACCATGAAAACACATGTATCATACCTATGAATGAAACATATCTAAATATTAGTGCAGTCTATTACTCTTACCTCCTCTTTGTTGGGTAATGTCTGAGTCCTGTTAAACGTGTCATTTCCGTTAATACTGATCAGTTCTGCATCTGCAGGTGGATACGGAGGCGGGGAAAACCACTACGTCACTCTTCAGTGTGTCTGAGCTGAAACACCGTCATACTGCTGAGTAGATTAGAGTAAGACCAGCTTCCGTCAGGGTGTGTGGTGATCACTGGGGCGCTGTACCTTCTGAAACTGTCCTCTGTCCTGTGGCATTTTACAGCTATTAAACTGATGAGGCTCAGTAAAAATCTCACTGAACCAGGAAATGGCGATCAGCAAATACAGGTTTAAATCAGAGAAGTTCTCCTCCTTTCTCGGCACATTTCTGAATTGAGTCTGGATTTCACCTGTACTTTCAACCACCATACATCAATAGACACAGTCGCTGACAGTGAGGGTTCTCCGTTATCAGAAACCAACACGACCAACGAGTGAGTTTTCAGGTCATTGTCACTCATTCTCCTCTTAGTCCTCAGTTCCCCAGTGCTGTTCCGATTCGGAAGAGGTTGGTTCCCTTGGGCTCAGAGATGTGATAAGAAAGCAGCGCATTGTAGCCAGAGTCGGCGTCTACAGCCCTGATCTTGGCCACAAAGTAGCCCGCTTCAGCAGAATAGGGAACGTTCTCAGTGTTAACGGAGCCGTGTTCAGAATACGGCGCGAGAATCCCAGGACTGTTGTCATTCTCATCCAGGATAAAAACGTTCACAGTCACGTTGCTGCTGAGTGGAAGGAACACCAGAGTCTGTGGCCTGAACTTTGAACTGGAAAGTTTGTATCTCCTCATAGTTAAAAGACTGCAGACTGATTATATTCTCGTATCTGAGTTGATATTAACCATTGTAGACAGCGGTGCTGATTTGCCGTTTCTCTCTAATAATGAGTAGGTCACTTGGCCATTTTCATTGACGTCAGACATCAAGTGCAGACACGGTTTAATGACATCTCCTACCGGACTGTTCTCTTTACATAAACATTAATCACGGGTTCTGAGAAGCGAGGAGCGTTGTCATTCACATCAGAAACGTGTACAGTAATAACGCTGGTGCTGAGAGAGGCGGGTCCCTCATCCGTAGCTGTGATGGTGACATTATACTGAGAAGCACTCTCCCTGTCAAGAGGCCGTCGACCACTACGAATAATAGTTTTTATAGTTTGTCTCCAGTTTAAATGGGACTGTATTCACATATCACAATTCACTATTCCATTTTTGCCAATCATCTTTATCGAGGACTGACACTAGAGCGATTGGCAGTGCCCATCTTGGCGTCCTCCTTCACTGTGTCTAAGAGTGACGTCACAGTGAGCTCAGGGGCATTGTCATTCATATCCTAAACCTCTATCAATAATTTAGAGTGAGACGTCATGGGGGTTTGTGCCCCATCATGAGCTTGTATACGGAGCTCAAAAGCATTGTCTTTCTCGAAGTCAATATTTCCTTTTACTGTTATCACTCCAGTCCGTTGATTCATTTGAAAACATGTTCAACACATAATCTTGGTCTTTTTTGTTCTAGGAGTAAATGATTTCACCATGTGTTCCTTCGTCTGCGTCTGTCGCATTCAGAGTTATTACTGTCGTGCCAATTGGATGTTTTCAAAAACACACGGTCTTATACAAATAACTGCTAAAAACCGGAGCGTTATCATTGATGTCCAAAACATTAACTACAATCTCTGATGTGCGCGACCTCGGTGGGTTGCCACCATCAATAGCGGTCAGTGTGAGCTTTATAATAGACTGTTTCTCTCGGTCTAACGCTTTCTGCGCACTAACTCAGCAGACACACTTTCTCCTCCCTTATGCACCGCCTAAGAGAAAAATAATCATTTGTGCTCAGCTTATATGTGCCCAATGCATTTTTACCACTATCGACATCTTGAGGCTTCAGACAGTGGGAACCTCGCCGCCTGGTAAAGTGTTTCTGTAAGATCTAAGACCTGTGACTTCGTACTACAACGACGGAGCATTATCATTAACATCTAAAATAGTGATTTCTAAACGGTAAAGCTTCAACGGACTGTTTATAACGGCCTCTACACTGACGGTACATTTCGGAGCCTTCACACAGAGCTCRTCTCTGTCTATTCTCTCATTCACATAGAGAACACCAGTCTTTAGATTTACCTCGAAATACTTTCTCTTGGACCCGGTGACAATCTGAAACATACGCGACTCCAAATCCAGGACATTGAGGTTTAGATCCTTAGCGATATTTCCCACAGAAGTCCCCGGGTTGACCTCCTCTGAGACGGAGTAGGAGAGCTGCCCAGACACCGCTTCCCGGGAACACTCCAGCAGCACAAGCACTACATACGTCACAACAGAGCTGCTTCTGTTCGGTAAAAACATKATTCCATCGAACGTCAGCAACGCATAGATCCGAAAAGATTAGTATCCTTGAAAAAATCTTAGCATAGAAAATATATATATCAAATCCAGCTGAATTTCTAAGCGGTAAACACCGGTATGGCCTGAGACCACCGTCTCTCTCTCGTCTTGCGTCTCTTTTTAACAAAGCCCCCAAAAATCTCCTCACTCTCTGAAACTGGGAGGGACCTCGAGACTCGAAATAATATCTCAATGCCACGGTCAACAGTGACGCCACGTGGGGAATGTACCAGCTTACAGCAACTCAGAAGATCCCAACACATTCCATGACACCCATCCAAACACAATAGAAGCATGACGACCATCACTTCTGAGCACGCATGTATGTGATGTTTCATATGAAAAGCTACAAAACATAGTCAGGGCAYAAAAAGCGTATCCAGTACATTACGTGAAACAACAGACAAAAGCAGGTAGCCAAGATGGTGATAYATTTCAGAACCATGGGCAGCGCCTATATGTCTATCTTGACAGCGAGAAAAAGAGTACGGCATTTTTCCAACTTGAACCGGCAGTAAGATGTCTATTATTTAATTGAACATGCAAATGAGATAGAGAAGAAAAGTTCAACTTCATCCAAAGACATTGAGAAACACAACAAAGCAACAACAAAGGCTAATTACTATTAAAAAGGATGGATTTCGGGTTAGGTGAAACTATAGATCTTACCTTCTCTTGTTGGGTAATGTCTGAGTCCTGTTAAACGTGTCATTTCCGTTAATACTGATCAGTTCTGCATCTGCAGGTGGATACGGAGCGGGGAAAACCCTACGTCACTCTTCAGTGTGTCTGAGCTGAAACACACGTCATGCTGCTGAGTAGATTTAGAGTAAGACCAGCTTCCGTCAGGGTGTGTGGTGATCACTGGGGCGCTGTACCTTCTGAAA
>NC_036848.1:10984642-11005106 GCF_002910315.2 Salvelinus sp. IW2-2015
GTGCTTGGTTCCGATTCGGAGAGGTTGGTTCCCTTGGGCTCAGAGATGTGATAGAAAGCAGCGCATTGTAGCCAGAGTCGGCGTCTACAGCCCTGATCTTGGCCACAGTAGCCCGCTTCAGCAGAATAGGGAACGTTCTCAGCGTTAACGGAGCCGTGTTCAGAATAGGGAGCGAATCCCAGGACTGTTGTCATTCTCATCCAGGATAAAAACGTTCACAGTCACGTTGCTGCTGAGTGGAGGAACACCAGAGTCTGTGGCCTGAACTTTGAACTGGAAAGTTTGTATCTCCTCATAGTTAAAAGACTGCAGACTGATTATATCTCCAGTATCCGAGTTTATATTAACCATTGTAGACAGAGTGTGTAATTTGCTGTTACTCTCTAATTATAGAGTAGGTCACTTGGCCATTTTCATTGACGTCAGAATCAAGTGCAGACACGGTTTTAATGACATCTACCGGACGTTCTCTTTCACCTAAACATTAGCACGGTTTGAGAAACGAGGCGGAGCGTTGTCATTCACATCAGAAACGTGTACAGTAATAACGCTGGTGCTGGAGAGAGGCGGGGTCCCTTCATCCGTAGCTGTGATGGTGACATTGTACTGAGAAGCGCTTTCTCTGTCAAGAGGCCCATCGACCACTAACGAATAATAGTTTTTGTAGTTTGTCTCTAATTTAAAAGGGACCTTATTCTTGACCTCACATTGAACCGCCCCATTTTTGCCACCATCTTTATCGAGGACGGACACGAGAGCAATAGCAGTGCCCATCTTGGCGTTCTCCTTCACTGTGTCTAAGAGTGAAGTCACAGTGAGCTCAGGGGCATTGTCGTTGAGGTCCACCACCTCTACCAACACTTTACAGTGAGCTGCCATCGGGGGCTGGCCTCTGTCACTCGCCTGCGCATGAATCTCAAAAGCAGGACTTTCCTCAAAATCAACCGTGCCTTTAACTGTGATTGTTCCCGTTTTAGAATCGATTTGAAAACTATCTAATACATGATCTTGACCTTTAGTTCTAAGGGAGTACACTATTTCACTGTTTGTCCCCTCATCGATATCCTTTGCATTCACATTTATTACTGTTGTTCCTATGGGCACGTTCTCGAAAACACGAGTCTTATACAAAGAGCTACTGAATARGGGACGGTTATCATTAWTATCTAAAACATTTATTTTTATTTCTGACGTGTCAGACTTCGATGGATTTCCTCCATCAACAGCGGTCAGTGTGAGCTGAATAACGGGCTGTTTCTCTCGGTCTAAAGCTTTCTGCAGCACTAACTCAGCAGACACACGCTCTCCTCCTTTGTGAATATCAAGAGAGAAATATTCATTAGGACTAAGCTTGTATGTGCTAACAGTATTCTTTCCAACATCGACATCAGACGCTTCTAAAAGAGAGAATTTCGCTCCCGGTAATGTACTCTCAGCAATGTCCATACTTTGTGATTTTTCTGCAAAAGACGGAGCATTATCATTAACATCTAAAATAGTGATTTCTAAACGGTAAAGCTTCAACGGACTGTTTATAACGGCCTCTACACTGACGGTACATTTAGCCTTCACACAGAGCTCTTCTTGTCTATTCTCTCATTCACATAGAGAACACCAGTTCTTAGATTTACCTCGAAATACTTTCTCTTGGACCCGGTGACAATCTGAAACATACGCGACTCCAAATCCAGGACATTGAGGTTTAGATCCTTAGCGAATATTCCCACAGAAGTCCCCGGGTTACCTCCTCTGAGACGGAGTTAGGAGAGCTGCCCAGACACCGCTTCCCGGGAACACTCCAGCAGCACAAGCACTACATACGTCACAACAGAGCTCCTTCTGTTCGGTAAAAACATCATTCCATCGAACGTGTGCCGAGCATTGATCCAACAATAGAAATATCAGCAAAAAAATCAAAGCACAAAAAATATGTCTCAWATCCAGCTGAATTACAACATGGTAAATGTTTTGGCCTCCAACCACCGTCTCTCTCGTCTTGCTTCTTTTTGTAACAAAGCCCCGTGAAATCTCCTCACCCTGTGAAACTGGGAGGGGACTCGAAACTAGAATGKAATATCTCAATGCCATGGTCAACAGTGACGCTACGTGGTAATATTTAAGCGTACACCACATTAGAAAGCCACATTATTCAATGACATCCATACACAAAGAAGCATTAMGGGACCAATATAGCCTAATTGTATTGCAAGATTTACTGAAAATAACGAGACGAAACCAAGTTAAGAGGGGTATTTTACGAAGCAGGTTTGAGGAGTTGGCAAGGTAACTTTGGTCAACTGTGAGTTAAATTTGGGATAGCCGGTCATCCGAATGTGGCTCACCTTTTAYCCAGGTACATTTATATGGCAACGAATTATTCAGAACTAACGTGCTCCGGGGCAGGCTAACTAACGGCTAACTCCACAATGACTGAGCCGCGAGTCAAGGACCATTAAATCAGATTCCCGCTCTGGCAAAGATTGCGTCATCATCCCCTTCTTTGAGGAAGACAACGTATTAAATATTTTATTAACCAAATGTATTTTTTTCTGTGTTAAAAAATAGTAATGTTAAAATATATAACTTTACACATTTAGTAATGACATAATGGATTTTAAACTTCACGCACACTAACCACGTTCCATCCAACCATMTCATTACATTACTCATTGTGAAGGAGAAGWCCAGTAGCAACACGACTCSGGCTGGTTCGCAGAGCAGCCCTCTACAAGATCGTAACTAGACTGATCATCAACCATCTCCCTGGCCACTTTCCCCTGATCAAGCCATGAACTGTCCCTCTCCATATTTGGAGGATGCATGCACTCAAATACTTGGCCTCTATTGGTTGACCTAGCTATGGCTAGGCTACTCATGATGTTGAATTGCTTGATTGTTTTTTGCTTTTGAAGCGCTTTGAGATTCTTCAAATATATACAAAAAGTATTTCAGCAGATTTCGTGCGTTTTTGTGTGGCTTAATTCGTGTGAAAAGACACACATTTTGTGAGACTTAATTCGTAATAAAATACACATTTTTGTGCGACTTCATTCATAGAAAAATCRATTTTTTGGGGCAAACTTCAGTTCAATCTTTGAAAGTTTTTGGTGCAATGCATTTTGTTCGACACTAAATCTGCTAAAATACTTTTTTGTACATATTTACAGGAATTGACTTTGAGATTGTCACCATGAGACACCAGGAAAATTGGTCTTCTCACAAAATCGTCTGTAGCGTCCGAACAGTTTGGCCTAAAAACTATTATGACCCATCTATGGAAAGAWGAAACTCTCACGAACATGGTGATGCTCTATGTCCTCCACAAGTGTAGGAGACTAGTCTGAAGTCGGTATAGCCGATCTGCCAACTTCTGTCTGTAGCGTCTGAACTATTTGGGCTACAAACTAACATACTCCTCTATGCAAAGGTGAGACTCATGAACACTACATGTCGGTTATTTTGCTCTAGGACAACCATAGGCCTCACAATACTCGTCTTAAGGTCCCCGGTACCAGTTGTAAAAAGTAATAGAASTACAGTACCAGTCAAAAGTTTGGACACACCTACTCATTCAAGGATTTTTCTTAATTTTGACTATTTTCTACATTGTAGAATAATAGTGAAGACATCAAACATATGAAATGAAACATATGGAATCATGAAGTACCAAAAAAGTGTTCATCAAATCAAAATATATTTMACATTTTTGTTTCTTCAAAGTAGCCACACTTCGCCTTGATGACAGCTTTCCTCACTCATAGCATTCTCTCAACCAGCTTCATGAGGAATGCTTTCCAACAGTCCTGAAGGAGTTCCCACATATGCTGAGCACTTGTTGGCTGCTTTTCCTTCACTCTGCGGTCCAACTCATCCCAAACCATCTCAATTCAATTGAGTTTGGGTGATTGTGGAGGCCAGGTCATCTGATGCAGCACTCCATCACTCTCCTAGGTCAAATAACCCTTACACAGCCTGGAGTTGGGTTTTGGGTCATTGTCCTGTTGAATAACAAATTATAGTCCCACTAAGCACAAACCAGATGGGATGGCGTATTGCTGCAGAATGCTGTGGAAGCCATGCTGGTTAAAACCTCTTATGGCTGGGGGGCAGTATTGAGTAGCTTGGATGAATAAGGTGCCCAGAGTAAACTGCCTGCTACTCGTGCCCAGAAGCTAAGATATGCATATTATCAGTAGATTTTGATAGAAAACACTCTGAAGTTACTAAAACTGTTTGAATGATGTCTGTGAGTATAACAGAACTCAAATGGCAGGCAAAAACCTGAGAAAAAATCCAACCAGGAAGAGGGAAATCTGAGGTTTGTAGTTTTTCAACTCTTTGCCTATCCAAGATACAGTGTAAATTTGGTCCGATTGCACTTCCTAAGGCTTCCACTAGATGTCAACAGTCTTTAAAACCTTGTTTGAGGCTTCTACTGTGAAGGGGGAGAGAATGAGAGCTGTTTCAACCAGAGGTCTGGCAGAGTGCCATGAGCTCATTCTTGCACGCACCCGTGAGAGTTAGCTGCGTTCCATTGCATTTCTAAAGACAAAGGAATTCTCCGGTTGAAACATTATTGAAGATGTATGTTAAAAACATCCTAAAGATTGATTCTATACTTCGTTTGACATGTTTCTACGAACTGTAATATGACTTTTCATCTGAACTTTTGCTGGACCTGCCGCGCGTCTGAGTTTAGATTGTGTACTGAACGCGCAAACCAAATAAGTTATTTGGACATAGGATGATGGACTTATGGAACAAATCAAACATTTATTGTGGAACTGGGATTCCTGGGAGTGCATTCTGATGAAGATCATCAAAGGTAAGTGAATATTTATAATGCTATTTCGGACTTATGTTGACTCCAACATGGCAGATATCTTTTTGGGTTGTGTTGGTCCTGAGCGCCGCGTACTCAGATTACTGCATGGTTTGCTTTTTCCGTAAAGTTTTTTTGAAATCTGACACAGCGGTTGCATTAAGGAGAAGTATATATTTAAATCTGTGAATAACACTTGTATCTTTATATCAATGTTTTTATTGAGTATTTCTATAAATTGATGTGGCTCCGTGCAAATTCGCGGGATGTTTTGGAGGCAAAGCCAAATATAAACTGAGGTTTTTGGATATAAATATGAACTTGATCGAACAAAACATACATGTATTGTGTAACATGTTGTCCCGGGAGTGTCATCTGATGAAAAATATCAAAGGTTAGTGATTCATTTTATCTCTATTTCTGCTTTTTGTGACTCCTCTCTTTGGRTGGAAAATTGCTGTATGCTTTCTGTGACTAGTTGCTGACCTAACATAATGATATGTTCTGCTTTCGCCTAAAAGCTTTTTTGAAATCGGACACTGTGGTTGGATAAACGAGAATTTTATCTTTAAAATGGTGTCTAATACTTGTATGTTTGAGAAATTTGAATTATGAGATTTCTGTTGTTTTAATTTGGCGCACTGCACTTCCACGGGCTGTTGTCATATCGATCCCGTTAGCGGGATTTCAGCCGTAAGAAGTTTTAAGTTTGCCTTGAATTCTAAATAAATCACTGACAGTGTCACCAGCAAAGCTCCCCCACACCATCACACCTCCTCTTCCATGCTTCACCGTGGGAACCACACATGCAGAGATCATCCATTCACCTACTCTGTGTCTCACAAAGACACGGCGGTTGGAACCTAAAATTTCAAATCTAGACTCATCAGACCAAAGGACAGATTTCCACCTGTCTAATTTTCATTGCTCGTGTTTCTTGGCCCAAGCAAGTCTTTTTTTCTAATTGGTGTCCTTTAGTAGTGYTTTCTTTGCAGCAATTCGACCATGAAGGCTTAATTCACTCAGTCGCCTCTGAACAGTAATGTTGAGATGTGTCTGTTACTTGAACTCTGTGAAGCATTTATTTGGGCTGCAATATCTGAGGTACAGTTAACTCTAATTAACTTATCCTCTGCAGCAGAGGTAACTCTGGGTCTTCCTTTCCTGTGGGAAAGAGCCTCATGAGAGCCAGTTTCATCATAGCGCTTGATGGTTTTTGCAACTGAACTTGCATAAACTTTCAAAGATTTTGAAATTTGGCCTCACGTGTGGTGCAGGCATCTAAGACACTGCATCGCAGTGCTAGCTGTGCCATTAGAGATTCTGGGTTTGGGTCCAGGCTCTGTCGCAGCCGGCTGCGACCGGGAGACCCATGGGGCGGTGCACAATTGGCCTAGTGTCGTCGGGGTTAGGGGAGGGTTTGTCCTATCATGCACTATGGACTCCTGTAGCGTGCTGGGCACAGTGCATGCTGACACGGTCCCCAGGTGTACGGTGTTTCCTCCGACACATTGGTGTGGCTGGCATCCYAGCTAAGTGGGCATTGTGTCAAGAAGCAGTGTGGCTTGGTTGGGTTGTGTATCGGAGGACGCACGACTCTCGACCTTTGCCTCTCTCGAGTATGTACGGGAGTTGCTGRGATGAGAAAAGACTAACTACCAATTGGATACCACGAAAATGGTGTAAAAAAAWATATATGTTTTTTGTTTGTTTATATTAAGCATTGACTGACCTTCATGTCTTAAAGTAATTGATGGACTGTCGTTTATCTTTGCTTAGTTGAGCTGTTCTTGGCATAATATGAACTTGGTCTTTTACCAAATAGGGCTATCTTTTGTTGTCACAACACAACTGATTGGCTCAAACGCATTAAGAAGGAAAGAAATTCCACAAATTAACTTTTAACAAGGAACACCTGTTAATTGAAATGCATTCCAGGTGACTACCTCATGAAGCTGGTTGAGAGAATGCCAAGAGTGTGCAAAGCTGTCATCAAGGCAAATTGATGTTTCACCATTGTCTCAATGAAGAGTTCTGCGTTCGATTAGCCTTGTGCGATATGCACGCGCAGTTACAAGCCTGCTACAATTAGCGGCAGGCAGAACAGCAATATCCACCGTTTTAGTACGGATGAAGCCTGAGCGGGAATGTGAAGCTTACTGAATATGGTTAGCTTTAGAAAACCCAGATTACATCTAGCTTGCTTCATAGGATACCCCTCAGCTCTTCTGCTAAATTATAGTTCCGACAACCTGCAAAAGAGGGTGAATRGTTTCAGCACCATGGACAGCGCGTCCAAGTTTCTCTTCAATGTGGTAAAATAGCAAGCAAGTTTAACATCTTAAATAGGCAGTGATATGTCTATAATTTCACTGTTCATTCAAATGAGATAATGAGGCAAATAACAAAGTTAACCAAAAACAGTCAAAATCAAAACAAAGCGACAAAGACATGTTTAGGAAAGGATAGAAGGAAAACGAATTGCTGTGTTAAAACTACAGTTCTTACCTCCTCTTTGTTGGGTAATGTCTGAGTCCTGTTAAACGTGTCATTTCCGTTAATACTGATCAGTTCTGCATCTGCAGGTGGATACGGAGCGGGGAAAACCACRACGTCACTCTTCAGTGTGTCTGAGCTGTAACACACGTCATACTGCTGAGTAGATTTAGAGTAAGACCAGCTTCCGTCAGGGTGTGTGGTGATCACTGGGGCGCTGTACCTTCTGAAACTGTCCTCTGTCCTGTGGCATTTTACWGCTATTAAACTGATGAGGCTCAGTAAAAATATCACTGACACCGAGGCAATGGCGATCAACAAATACAGGTTCAAATCAGAGAAGTTCTCCTCCTTTCTCGGCACATTTCTGAATTGAGTCTGGATTTCACCTGTACTTTCAACCACCACTACATCAATAGACACAGTCGCTGACAGTGAGGGTTCTCCGTTATCAGAAACCAACACGACCAACGGGTGAGTTTTCAGGTCATTGTCACTCATTCTCCTCTTAGTCCTCAGTTCCGGTGCTGGTTCCGATTCGGAAGAGGTTGGTTCCCTTGGGCTCAAAGATGTGATAAGAAAGCAGCGCATTGTAGCCAGAGTCGGCGTCTACAGCCCTGATCTTGGCCACAAAGTAGCCCGCTTCAGCAGAATAGGGAACGTTCTCAGCGTTAACGGAGCCGTGTTCAGAATAGGGCGCGAGAATCCCAGGACTGTTGTCATTCTCATCCAGGATAAAAACGTTCACAGTCACGTTGCTGCTGAGTGGAGGAACACCAGAGTCTGTGGCCTGAACTTTAAACTGGAAAGTTTGTATCTCCTCATAGTTAAAAGACTGCAGACTGATTATATCTCCAGTATCCGAGTTTATATTTACAGATGATGATATTGGAACACTTGTATTTAATAACGAATACGTCATCTTTGCATTTTCATCTGAATCTGGGTCAAAAGCAGACATCGTATAAATGACGTCTCCTACCGGACTGTTCTCTTTCACATAAACATTAGCCACGGGTTCTGAGAAGCGAGGAGCGTTGTCATTCACATCAGAAACGTGTACAGTAATAACGCTGGTGCTGGAGAGAGGCGGGGTCCCTTCATCCGTAGCTGTGATYYTGACATTATACTGAGAAGCACTCTCCCTGTCAAGAGGCCCGTCGACCACTAACGAATAATAGTTTTTATAGTTTGTCTCCAGTTTAAATGGAACTTTATTCACAATATCACAATTCACTATTCCATTTTTGCCACCATCTTTATCGAGGACAGACACGAGAGCAATAGCAGTGCCCATCTTGGCGTTCTCGTTCACTGTGTCTAAGAGTGACGTCACAGTGAGCTCAGGGGCATTGTCGTTGAGGTCCACCACCTCTACCAACACTTTACAGTGAGCTGCCATCGGGGGCTGGCCTCTGTCACTCACTTCTGCACGGATCTCAAAGGCAGGACTTTCTTCGAAATCTATATGCCCTTTAACTGTTATTGTTCCCGTTTTAGAATCGATTTGAAATCTATCTAATATATGATCTTGGCCTTTACTTCTGAGCGAATACACCATTTCACTGTTCATGCCTTCATCGACATCAGACGCATTCAGAATGATTACTGTTGTCCCTATTGCCACGTTCTCGAAAAGTCGAGTCTTATACAACGAGATACTAAAAACCGGAGCGTTATCATTGATGTCCAAAACATTAACTACAATCTCTGATGTGGCCGACCTCGGTGGGTTGCCACCATCAATGACGGTCAGTGTGAGCTTTATAACAGACTGTTTCTCTCGGTCTAAAGCTTTCTGCAGCACTAAGTCAGCAGACACACTTTCTCCTCCTTTGTGTATATCAAGAGCGAAGTATTCATTAGGGCTAAGCATGTATGTACTAACAGTATTCTTACCCACATCCGCATCATTTGCCTCTGCTAGGGCGAATCTCAAGCCAGGTAAAATATTCTCTGCTATATTGATACTTTGTGATTTTTCAATAAACGACGGAGCATTATCATTAACATCTAAAATAGTGATTTCTAAACGGTAAAGCTTCAACGGACTGTTTATAACGGCCTCTACACTGACGGTACATTTCGGAGCCTTCACACAGAGCTCRTCTCTGTCTATTCTCTCATTCACATAGAGAACACCAGTRTTTAGATTTACCTCGAAATACTTTCTCTTGGACCCGGTGACAATCTGAAACATACGCGACTCCAAATCGAGAACATTGAGGTTTAGATCCTTAGCGATATTTCCCACAGAAGTCCCCGGGTTGACCTCCTCTGAGACGGAGTAGGAGAGCTGCCCAGACACCGCTTCCCGGGAACACTCCAGCAGCACAAGCACTACATACGTCACAACAGAGCTCCTTCTMTTCGGTAAAAACATKATTCCATCGAACGTGAGCCACGTATAGATCCGAAGAGATGAAATTACATTTAAAACAATCAAGATTTTGAAGAAGTTATTTGTCAAATTCGGATGCAATTGTAGAAGGTAGAAACAGACTGATCTAGATGCCGACTGTTCGCTCTCTCGTCCTGCGTCTCTTTGTAACAATGCAGCAAGACATGTCCTCACCCAGTGAAGGCGGGATGGGCCTCTTAACGCCCGAGACCATTTCTCACACTAACGGTCAACAGTGACGCCAAGTGGTGAAAAATGAGACATACTCCAATCATGCAGCATAGAAATGCAATTGCCTGCAAAACCAGCATATACGGTGTATTATGCATGTTCCACCAGATAGCACAAATCCAATAATCAAATCTAAACCCTTAACAACACTGAACGTGAATTTCTGAAAATGGGGTGTATCTTGTAGGCAAAATGTAGTTCTAGCTTTCAGCACCATGGACAGCACTGGCAGCCTATGCAGTTAAAAACTCAGTCAGGTTGCTGGGAAAAACATATATCAATGTGGGGTTGTGTGTGTGTGTGTTTGGTGTGTGTGTGTGTGTGTGTGTTGTGTGTGTGTGTGTGTGTGTGTGTGTGTGTGTGTTCGCATAATCGTCAATAATAGTAATTCAGAGTTACTGTATGTAGGCCATGATAATGAGTAATACACTCCAACCAACAGCAGGCATCAAACCCTTACGAATGACTTAAGTATATTTCTATCTCTCCATCTCCTTCATCAAACCCTTATGAATGACTTAAGTATATTTATATCTCTCTATCTCCTTCATCAAACCCTTATGAATGAAAAAGTCTCCTTCCATCTCTCTATCTCTTTCCCCTCTTCCATCCCCCTCTCAGGAGTGTAAGCCTGAAGTAGGAAGGTGTGGTGACACCTATCTATCTATCTATCTATCTATCTACATTCCCAGTGACAACTATTCCATTTCTACCCAATATAGCCAGTAAGGCACCTTGGCTTGCTATTAATGGAAGGCTGACCATAACTTACTGTTACAGCATTACTAGTGATCTGTAATACTGTAGGGTGCATAGGCACAACACTGTATGTGTCTAACTAAGAACATGTACAGTAGCAGTCAAAAGTTAGGACACACCTACACATTCCAGGGTTTTTCTTTATTTGTACTATTTTCTATGTTGTAGAATAATAGTGGAAAAATCTAAACTATGAAATAACACATATGGAATCATGTAGTAACCAAAAAAGTGTTAAACAAATCAAAATATATTTTAGATTCTTCAAAGTAAACACCCCTTGCCTTGATGACAGCTTTGCACACTCTTGGCATTCTCTCAACCAGCTTCATGAGGTAGTCACCTGGAATGCATTTTAATTAACAAATGTGCCTTGTTAAAAGTGAATTTGTGTAATTTATTTCCATCTTAATGCGTTTGAGCCAGTTAGTTGTGTTGTGACAAGGTAGGGGTGGGAAASAGAAGATAGCCCTATTTGGTAAAAGACCAAGTCCATATTATGGCAAGAACAGCTCGAAAAAGCAAAGAGAAACAACAGTTAATCATTACTTTAAGACATGAAGGTCAGTCAATCCGGAAAATTCCAAGAACTTTGAAAGTTTCTTCAAGTGCAGTCGCAAAAACCATCAAGCGCTATGATGAAACTGTCTCTCATGAGGACCCCCACAGGAATGGAAGACCCAGAGTTACCTCTGCTGCAGAGGATCAGTTCATTGGAGTTACCAGCCTCAGAAATTGCAGCCCAAATAAATGCTTCAAAGAGTTCAAGTAWCAGACACATCTCAACATCAACTGTTCAGAGGAGACTGTGTGAATCAGGCCTTCATGGTTGAAATGCTGCAAAGAAACCATAACTAAAGGACACCAWTAAGAAAAAGAGACTTGCTTGGGCCAAGAAACACGAGCAATGGYCATTAGACCGGTGGAAATCTGTCCTTTGGTCTGATGAGTCCAAATTTGAGATTTTWTGTTRCAAKCGCCATGTCTTTGRGAGACGCAGAGTAGGTGAATGGATGATCTCCACATGTGTGGTTCCCACGGTGAAGAATGGAGGAGGAGGTGTGATGGTGCTTTGCTGGTGACACTGTCAGTGATTTATTTAGAATTCAAGGCACATTTGACCAGCATGGCTACTGCAGCATTCTGCAGCAATACGCCATCCCATCTGGATTGTGTTTTGTTGGACTACCATTTGTTTTTCAACAGGACAATGACACAACACTCCCTGGCTGTGTAAGGGCTATTTGACCAAGAAGGAGAGTGATGGAATGCTGCATCACATGACCTGGCCTCCACAATAACCTGTCCTCAATCCAATTGAGATGGTTTGCGATGAGTTGGACTGCAGAGTGAAGGAAAAGTAGCCAACAAGTGCTCAACAAATGTGGGAACTCCTTCAAGACTGTTGGAAAAGCATTCCAGGTGAAGCTGGTTGAGAGAATGCCAAGAGCGTGCAAAGCTGTCATCAAGGCAAAGGGTGGCTACTTTAAATCATCTCAAATATAAAATATATTTCGATTTGTTTAACACTTTTTTGGTTACTACATGATTCCATATGTTTTTTTTCATAGTTTTGATGTCTTCACTATTATTCTACAATGTAGAAAACAGTAAAACATAAAGAAAAACCTTTGAATGAGTAGGTGTGTTTTGACTGGTACTGTATGTCAGTATACCAGGGAGGAACATTCGAAAAATAGACAACCCCCTCATACCTCTCTTTACCCCTCTTGCGCCCCCTCTCCATCGCTTTCTCTCTCTAAATATATCACACACACACAGACAGACACAGACACAGACACAGACACAGACACAGACAAGCTGATGAGCATAACAGTGCCACATTGTTTTCCTGCTCATTGATGCAGGACCGGTTGTGCTCTGCTCTATCAACACATTTCTGGGTATTTTTGGTATTTTTTTTGTATGTTACCCTGTATCTCCACAGAGACAGTGGTTAGGAGTTTACGGACGTTTGGTTGTGTATAATCCCAGGATTAGGCCCTGGGTGCAGAGGCTCCAGTCCCATTTCCATTCAGTTGGAAACATGAAAGATGATTTGAAATATTAATCATCATCATATTCTGAAGTCCTAATCTTCTTCTCCCTATGCCCAATAGAAATAATAACTAGGCAGGTCTGACCCCATCAGAGGATTTCTAGGTCACAATAGGAGAGACCAGAGCAGATACATAACAGTATGGGCCTACATGCACAAGAATGAGTCATTCATGCACGTACGTACTGCTCTCTCTGTTATACACAGACACACACACACATAAGGGCTGCACGATATGGGCCACGTTTTTTTTTAACCAAATATTGTGACTGCGATTTGGCTTGCAATGTGGATCAAAACATTTTGGTGAACTGTTGAAATCCTAGGACTAGGACTAGGACTAGGACTAGAACTAGGACTAGAACTAGAACTAGGAGGATGGATATGGATATTGCACATGTCAACATGTGATTTCTGTGTGAATTTAATTAGTTATGCAGCCCTAACACACACACACTCAACTTGATCTCCTTCACAGTGTAGAATCATCTGATTTGGGGTTATGGGTCACAGTCTACTGAACAGCCTGTTGAACCCTGACCTTGGCTGAGCCAAAATCACTACATTTACAAACTACTCTAACAAACTCACAGCTAAAATGAACTACGAACACACAGCTAAACTGACCTACACTACATTTTCAAAAGTATGTGGACACCCTTCCTAGCGTCGTACATTCACTGCATTCCAAAATCATGGACATTAATATGGACCCCCCCCCCCCCTGCTGCAATAACAGCCTCACCCTTCACCCAGGCTTTCCACTAGATGTTGGAACATTGCTGCGGGACTTGCTTCCATTCAGCCACAAGAGCACTAGTGAGGTCGGGCACTGATGTTGGGCGATTAGGCTGGCTCACAGTTGGCATTCCAATTATCCCAAAGGTGTTTGATGGGGTTGAGGTCAGGGCTCTGTGCAGCCAGTCAAGTTTACCTCACCGCATCGACAAACATTTCTGTAAAGACCTCGCTTTGTGCACAGGGGCATTGTCATGCTGAAACAGGAAGGGCCTTCCCCAAACTGTTGCCACAAGTTGGAAGCACAGAATCATCTAGAATATATCCTTCCTGTTTGGCCCTGTCCGGGGGTATCGTCGGATGGGGCCCACAGTGTCTCCTGACCCCTCCTGTCTCAGCCTCCAGGATTTATGCTGCATTAGTTTATGTGTCGGGGGCTAGGGTCAGTTTGTTATATCTGGAGTACTTCTGTCTTATCCGGTGTCCTGTGTGAATTTAAGTATGCTCTCTCTAATTCTCTCTTTCTCTCTTCTTTCTCTCTCTCGGAGGACCTGAGCTCTAGGACCATGCCTCAGGACGACCTGACATGATGACTCCTTGCTGTCCCCAGTCCACCTGGCCATGCTGTGCTCCAGTTTCAACTGTTCTGCCAGCGGCTATGGAACCTGACCTGTTCACCGGACGTGCTACCTGTCCCAGACCTGCTGTTTTCAACTCTCTAGAGACCGCAGGAGCGGTAGAGATACTCTTAATGATCGGCTATGAAAAGCCAACTGACATTTACTCCTGAGGTGCTGCACCCTCGACAACTACTGTGATTATATTATTTGACCATGCTGGTACTTTATGAACATTTGAACATTTGGCCATGTTCTGTTATAATCTCCCCGGCACAGCCGAAGAGAGGACTGGCCACCTCTCATAGCCTGGTTCCTCTCTAGGTTTCTTCCTAGGTTAGGCTTTCTAGGGAGTTTTTCTAGCCACCGTGCTTCTACACCTGCATTGCTTGCTGTTTGGGGTTTTAGGCTGGGTTTCTGTACAGCACTTGAGATATCAGCTGATGAACGAAGGCTATATAAATACATTTGATTTGATTTGATTTGATGATGATCTTGGGCTTGTGTGTGGCTGCTCGGCTATGGAAACCCATTTCATGAAGCTCCCGACGAACAGTTCTTGTGCTGACATTGCTTCCAGAGGCAGTTTGGAACTCGGTAGTGAGTGTTGCAACCAAGAACATACGATTTGTACGTGTTACATGCTTCAGCACCGGCAGTCCGATTTTGTGAGCTTGTGTGGCCTACCACTTACCGGCTGAGCCATTGTTGCTCCTAAACATRTCCACTTCACAATAACAGCACTTACAGTTGACCGGGGAAGCTCTAGCAGGGCAGAAATTTGCCGAACTGATTTGTTCGGAATGGCGGCATCCTGTGATAGTGCCACGTTGAAAGTCACTGAGCACTTCAGTAAGGCTATTCTACTGCCAATGTTTGTCTATGGAGATTATATGTGTGCTCAATTTTATACACCTGTCAGCAATGGGTGTAGCTGAAATAGCCAAATCCACTCATTTGAAGGGGTGTCCACATACTTTTGTATATACAGTGGCAAGAAAAAGTATGTGAACCCTTTGGAATTACATGGACTTCTGCATAAATTGGCTGCATAAAATGTTATCTTAACTTCATCTAGGTCACAGCAAAAGACAAACACAGTCTGCTTAAACTAATAACAGAAACAATTATACATTTTCATGTCTTTCTTGAACACACCGTGTAAATATTCACAGTGTAGGGTGGAAAAAGTATGTGAACCCTTGGATTTAATAACTGGTTGACCCTCCTTTAGCAGAAATAACCTCAACCAAACATTTTCTGTAGTTGCGGATCAAACCTGTGGTCAGGAAGAATTTTGGACCATTCCTCTTTACAAAACTGTTTCAGTTCAGCAATATTATTGGGATGTCTGGTGTGAACTGCTCTCTTGAGGTCATGCCACAGCATCTCAATCGGGTTGAGGTCAGGACTCTGACTGGGCCACTCCAGACGGCTTATTTTCTTCTGTTGAAGCCATTATGTTTTTGATTTACTTCTGTGTCTTGGGTCGTTGTCCTGTTGCATCACCTAACTTCTGTTGAGCTTCAATTGGTGGACAGATAACTTAACATTCTCTTGCAAAATTTCTTGATAAKCTTGGGAATTCATTTTTCGGTCGATGATAGCAAGCTGTCCAGGCCCTGAGACAGCAAAGCAGCTCCAAACCATGATGCTCCCTCCACCATACTTTAAAGTTGGGATGAGGTTGGTGTGCTGTGCCTTTTTTTCTCCACACATAGTGTTGTGTGTTCCTTCCAAACAACTCAACTGTAGTTACATCTGTCGATATAATATTTTMCCAGTAGCGCTGTGGAACATCCAGGTGCATTTTGCTAACTTRAGARGTGCAGCAATGTTTTTTTTGGACAGCAGTGTCTTCTTCCYTYGTGTCCTCCCWTGAACACCATTCTTYTRTAGTGTTTTATGTATCGTAGACTCGTCAACAGAGATGTTAGCATCTACCAGAAATTTCTGTAAGTCTTTAGCTGACACTTTAGGATTCTTCTTAACCTCAGAGCATTCTGCGCTGTGCTCTTGCAGTCATCTTTGCAGGACGGCCACTCCTAGGGAGAGTAGCAACAGTGCTGAACTTTCTCCATTTATAGACAATTTGTCTTACCGTGGACTGATGAACATCAAGGCTTTTAGAGATACTTTTGTAAACCTTTCCAGCTTTATGCAAGTCAACAGTTCTTTATCTTAGGTCTTCTGAGATCTCTTRTGTTTGAGGCATGGTTCACATCAGGCAATGCTTCTTGTGAATAGCAAAATTAAATTTTGTGAGTGTTTTTTATAGGGCAAGGCAGCTCRAACCAACATCTCCAATCTCGTCTCATTGYTTGGACTCCAGGTTAAGTGTCTCCTGACTCCAATTAGCTTTTGGAGAAGTCATTAGCCTAGGGGTTCACATACTTTTCCCAACCTACACTGTGAATGTTTAAATGATGTATTCAATAWAGACAAGAYAAATACAATCGTTTGTGTGTCATTAGTTTAAGCACACTATGTTTGTCTATTGTTGTGACTWAGATGACGACCAGATCAAATTTGATTACCAATTTATGCAGAAATCTAGATCATTCCAAAAGGTTCATAAACTTTTTCTTGCCACTGTAAAGCAAACGAAGACACAGCTGAACTACACTCCCTTAACAAATGAAACTCAAGCAGAAGAGATGCTTTCATATGCCACACTTTCAGATGCACAAGTCCTAAAAGACAATAATGAATACGTGTTGTGGTGTTGTAGTCGTTCACCAGGGAAAAGGGATTTCATATCTACTCAGCACTTAGTGACCTATCAACATTCCAATATAGCCCTGCCTCGTGGTTATTTAATTATGTCAGGAGGGTAAGTGCCTTCATATAATGTCATCAACTTATATAGCACTTTCAAAGAATCTCAAAGCGCTTTAAAGCACAAAAAAGGCAAGTGATTTAGAAAAACAACATCCTAACAACATCACATCATGACATCATAACATCAAGACATCATACCATAATAACATCATGACATCGTGACATAACATCATGACATCGTGACATAACATCATGACATCGTGACATAACACCATGACATCGTGACATAACATCATGACATCGTGACATAACATCATGACATTAAGACATCATAACATCATGACATCATAACATCATGACATCAAGACATCYTAACATCAAGACATCATAACATCATAACATCGTGACATAAGATCATGACATCAAGACAGCATAACATCATAACATCATAACATCGTGACATAAGATCATGACATCAAGACAGCATAACATCATAACATCATAACATTCGTGACAAAGATCATACATCAAGACGCATAACATCATAACATCATGACATCATAACATCATAACATCGTGACATAAGATCATGACATCAAGACAGCATAAATATCATATAACATCATAACATCGTGAACATAACATCATGTACATCAAGACATCATAACATCATGAACATCATGACATAACATCATACATCAAGAACATCATAACATCATGACATCAAGACATCAAGACATCAAGACATCAAGACATCGTGACATAACATCATGATATCAAGACATCATAACATAATAACATCATGACATCATAACATCATGACATCAAGACATCAAGACATCATAACATCCTAAAATCATGACATCATGACATCCAGACATCATAACATCATGACATCATGACATCAGAACATCATGACATCCAGACATAACATCATAACATCCAGACATCATAACATCATGACATCCAGACATCATGACATCATGACATCATGACATCAGAACATCATGACATCCAGACATAACATCATAACATCCAGACATCATAACATCATGACATCATGACATCATAACATCATGACATCCAGACATCATAACATCATGACATCATGACATCATGACATCAGAACATCATGACATCCAGACATAACATCCAGACATCATAACATCCAGACATCATAGCATCATGACATCATGACATCAGAACATCATGACATCCAGACATAACATCATAACATCCAGACATCATAACATCCAGACATCATAACATCATAACATCCAGACATCATAACATCATGACATCATGACATCATGACATCATGAGATGGACAGTCATTAGAAAGTTAATGGTTTGAGTGGTCATCTGAGGGAAAGGCAGGCAGGCAAGGCAGTGTGGTCTCATCAAGGTGCCTCGCTGTCTCTGTCTTTTCTGTAACGTTAGCTATATACTATCATTGCTCTTTAAGTAAATGTTAGCTGACCCATATCTGGCCATATCCATCTCTCCCATTGACCAACTCTGAGTGGAGTCAGACCTCAAATAGAGCATGCCCAGTAGGGACATGCGGTGTGAAATTGATCATTCCTAATTATTCCTCTGAGGTGTGAAATATGCTGATGTCATAGACCAACGGCATAATTTCCTCCTGTCTTTGCTCACTATACTGCTGGGATGGGCCGGTGGAGGATCCGCAGAGGGGGTAATGAAACAATTAGCAATGAAGACAGGAGGCTTGCACACAAGCAAAAACACAAACACCCCTACACAAATACGCACAAACATGAGTATTCAGTCTCCTCAATTACACTGGAATTCTGCTGCATGGAATCACCCAGACTATTCCTCATTACATTTCCTTTAATGAGATGCAACATGTCCAGAGGGTATGATAACCGAATGCTCTACATTATTAATAACTAGTAAACGGTTGGTAAATAAAGAGACAGATTGTTATCATCCTGATTGTAGATAAATGGGGTATGATCGATCGATCGATCGATCGATCGATCGGTCTGCCTGTCTGTCTGTCTGTCTGTCTGTCTGTCTGTCTGTCTGTCTGTCTGTCTGTCTGTCTGTCTGTCTGTCTGTCTGTCTGTCTGTCTGTCTTATTAACCAAAAGGGGCAGGGAGAGAGAGGGAGCAAGAAGGTGGGTACCAAGGGAGATTTGTTCGAGGGTGTTGATGTGTGTAGCCTATGTGTGTGTGTGTGCGTATGGGCGTGTGTGTGCCTGTGCGTCTTGAAATTAGAGCGTGTCTGGGAGGAGAAGGGTGATGTGTAGCCTACTCATGTTTATTTATTTTTAAACAAAAACCCATTGTTTCATACTGTTGAGTGAATGGGCATTTACTCTCTCTCTGTGTGTGTTAGTGTGTGTGTGTGTGTGTGTGTGTGTGTGGTGTGTGTGTGTGGTGTGTTAGTGGTGTTGTGTTAGTGTTGTGTGTTGTTGTTAGTGTGTGTGGTTTAGTGTGTGTGTGTATATGTGTGTGTATGTTGTGGTGGGTGTATTGTGTGTGTGTATTGTGTTGTGTGTGTGTGTGTGTGTGTGTGTGTGTGTGGTGTGTGTGTGTGGTGTGTGTTTGTGTGGTGTGTGTGTGGTTGTGTGTGTGTGTGTGTGTGTGTGTTAGTGGTGTGTGTGGTGTGGTTAGTGGTGTGTGTGTGTTTGTGTGTGTGTGTGTGGGTGTTGTGTGTGTGTGTGTGGTGTGTGTGTGTGTGTGTGTGTGTGTGTGTTGTTGTGTGTGTTAAGTGGGTGTGTGTTAGTGTGTGTCGTTAGTGTGTGTGTTAGTGTGTGTGTGGTGTATGTGGTGTGTGTGTGTGTGTGTGTGTGTGTGTGTGTGTGTGTGTGTGTGTGTGTGTGTGTGTGTGTGTGTTGTGTGTGTGTGTGTGTGTGTGTGGTGTGTGTGTGTGTGTGTGTGTGTGTGTGTGTGTGTGTGTGTGTGTTGTGTGTGTGTGGTGTGTGTGTGTTGTGTGTGTGTGTGGTGTGGTGTGTGTGTGTGCTGTGTGTCGTTGGTGTGTGGTGTGTGTTTGTGTTTGTTGTGGTGTGTGTGTGTGTGTGTGTGTGTTGTTGTGTTGTGTGTGTGTGTGTGTGGTGTGTTTTGTGTGTGTGTGTGTGTGTGTGTGTTGTGTGTGTGTTGTGTGTGTGTTGTGTGTGTGTGTGTGTGTGTGTGTGTGTGTGTGTGTTTAGTGGGTGAGAGAGTGGGTCTGTGTTCACATGAAGAGGGTGGGGAGGTCTGTTAGCAGAACAGACGAGTTTCTCCTCCTCTCCTCCTTTCTCGTTCTCTGCAGCAAAAAAGGGGCTCTTTCTGGCTCCTGGTAACCACACCTCACCATGAGGGAGCGGGGTGAGACATGCGCCACACACTCAAACACACATCCAACACACACTCAAGCACACAATAAAATGCACACACAACACACACAATACACACAGTAACACACACTCAGTAACAGCTGCTGAAGGCTTATTTATTCAAAGGCAGCTCAAGCATGAATGATAACACAATCCTTCTGGATCTCCTCTACTTTTTTCTGCACAGCTCTCCTATTCAGAGATTCCTAATCTG
>NC_036848.1:11007024-11010041 GCF_002910315.2 Salvelinus sp. IW2-2015
AAGAAAATGTGTAATGATGGTACAGTACACTGGCCTGCATGATGGGAGTCATGCCAGAAGAAAACCCATAACTTGTGTAACATCACAGCAATTGAGCCTATTTTTCCTTTAAAATTAATTAATTTTTTTTTCCATAACCCACAAATTAATCACAGAGATAAGATTGAGGAGTTTTTAAACCTCATGCGCACACACACACACCTACACGATGAATCGCCTCCACAGTATTTAATTACAACTAGTACTTAATCATTTATTCCAAATCTGTTTCCCCTCGTTCCTGAGATAAGTAGGACAGGGGCGGGACCAGAGTCACAGGAAGGAACTAGATGAAAACACCAGGAAGCGGGCAGATATGGCAGCGTCAACACACACACACACACACACCCGCAGATAATAGAATACTGAACCGATAACCAAACACAACACTCACATGGAAACAATGGCCACAAGTGCCCACAACGCTTTGAATCACATAATTAGCTACTGGCACTGTGACAGCAAAATAACTGATGAAAACTAACATCTTACCATAGCTGAATCACCACTGTTTGTCTACCTTCTCCTTTCAATTGGCTTTTGTAAAATTGATACGAAAGACATGAATGTAATACTACAGCGATCATCTTTCAGACAGAAAAGTGTTGATAAAGGAAATGTGACCTCTCAGGGAAAAGACCAAGCAACTATCATTTCTAAAGTAAACAGGCGACAGTGTGTTATTGAAGCTGCAGAGCTGAATCTAATTGGAAGTCAGCATGCTTCGAGATGTCTGTGCTTACTAGTTTAGTTAGGCCTTGGGTTAGTTAGTTAGTAGTGTCTGGTTTACTAATTTAGTAGGTGTCTGGTTAATGTTTAGTAGTGTCTGGGTTACTTAATTTAGTAAGTGGCTGGGTTAGTGGTTTTAGTTAGTGTCTGGTTAGTAGTTTAGTAGTGTCTGGCGTTATAGTTTAGTAGTGTCTGGGTTAGTGGTTTATTAGTGTCTGGCGTTAGTAGTTTTAGTAAGGTCTGGGCTTACTAGTTTTCAGTAGTTCTGGGTGAGTGGTTTAGTAGTGTCAGGGTTAATGTTTAGTAGTGTCTGGTTTACTAGTTTAGGTTAGTTCTGGGTTAGTAGTTTTATAGTGTCTTGGGTTAATATGAGTATTGTCTGTAATAGTTTAGTAGTGTCTGGGTTAGTGTTTATATGTGTCTGGGTTAAGTAGTTTAGTAGTGTCTGGTTACTAGTTAGTATTGTCTTGTGTTAATAGTTTAGTAGTGTCTGGTAGTGGTTAGTAGTGTTGGATTAGTAGTTAGTATTGTCTGGCCGTTACTAGATTTAGTAGTGTCTGTAGCGTTACTAGTTTTAGTAGTTTGGGTTACTAGTTTAGTAGTGTCTCGTCTTGTTTAGTATGTCTTGGGTTAGTGTCTAGTATCCTGGCGTACAACTTAAGTAGGTTGGTTACTATTTAGTAGTGTCTGGGGTTGACTAATTTAGTAGTGCTGTGTTATGGTATTAGTAGTGTCTGGAGTTAGTAGCGTTTAGTAGTGTCTGGGTTACTAATTTCAGTATGTTCTGGCGTAGTAGTATTATAGTGTCTGGTTAGTACGTTTAGTAGTGTTCTGGCGTTAGTAGTTTAGTTAGTGTCGTGGCGTAGTAGTTTTAGTAGTGTCTGGGTTACTAGTTTAGTAGTGTCTGGGTTACTAGTTTAGTAGTGTCTGGGTTAGTAGTTTAGTAGTGTCTGGGTTAGTAGTTTAGTAGTGTCTGGGTTACTAATTTAGTAGTGTCTGGGTTACTAGTTTAGTAGTGTCTGTGTTACTAGTTTAGTAGTGTCTGGGTTACTAATTTAGTAGTGTCTGGGTTACTAGTTTAGCTGCAGGGAGAAAAGTATGTGGAATATTTGACAAACAAACAAGCCACCAAAACCATCTCACATGCAGGAAAGAGGCTGAGTGCTTGGACTAGATACGCGCCAACTTGAGAATGTGTAACTGTGTGTCCTGTGTGCTGTGTGTGTGAATGCAGCTAATATAACGCCATGATAATGCATTGTATCAATCATTGCATAAAATGGCTTAATTTAATCCATTAAATGGATTGCTATAGTGATACGAGACAGAGGAATGACCTGTGTTAGAGGAAAACAACCATGCTACCAAAACCAAGGCCATGGTTGGCTGTTGATTGGGTATCCACACAATAAGCATCAGCAATAATAACTCTGATAGGCTGTCCAAACCTCACACGCCTATAACAAGCTCTTTGATTTGCTCTCAAAGAGTGTCTGGGACACAGGCGGTGTCCGATAGATTCACAGTCCCCTTGGGGCCACCTCCGGATGGGGTAAGAGCTCCACAGCATAACTGCTTCGCTACCTCCCCCCTTTCACCCACCGTGACACACATGCTCCCCCCCCTCCCAGTTCCCCTACCCCTCCCTCAGCTCCCCATTCTAAAGAGCACTACCATGAATCGAGGACAGGGAGCCCACGAGGACAGAATAGGCATCTATTATGTGACACACTATTACACACGTATAGAGAGCGACTAAGACGACATGAAGAGCTAAGTAACACATTGAAACACGTATAATCAGGGATTTTACTATACCGTTAGTTTTCTGGGTTGTGTGTGTGAGAGAGACTGGGGGCGACTTCGGGGATCCTGCCTTAACGTTTCACTTCTCATCTGTATCCAAAACAGAAACACAACAAACATTTGTAGCGCACAAACAATATGATCTGCCACCCCATGTCTGTTAGGCTTGCAGGGAAAAACAGAGAAATGTGTCCAGAATTGCCAAGAATGCAGCCATACTGCATTCAAATGTACATACTGTATATAAACTGGGTGATATTCACAACGCATTTAATAACTGTTACACATTCACACATATGGGTAAAGAGCACATGCACATGTTTGCGTGTGAGTGAACAGGATATGGGCCAGAACCCACTACCTCCAGCTAAACAATACAGATGAGAAACACATTAGCAATAGCCATCAATACCTCTCTGAACAGGCACTAAGCGTCAGCATAG
>NC_036848.1:11010535-11015053 GCF_002910315.2 Salvelinus sp. IW2-2015
TCAGCCTTTGACCAGGAGAGGGGGATTTTTCCTTTAGTTCCTTTCTGAACCCTGGCTCTCGACTAGAGATGAGATGATCAGATTCTCCTCACAATAAACCCACTGTCACCCACCTACACAAAACCACATATCACTTGATAAATACACACACTCTSACCCACCCACAAAACCACATATTGCTTGATAAATACACACACTCTCACCTACCCACAAAACCYCATATCAATTGATAAATACACACACTCTCACCCACCCACAAAACCACATATCYCTTGATAAATACACACACTCTCACCCACCCACAAAACCACATATKAKTTGATAAATACACKCACTCTCACCCTCCCACAAAACCACATATCACTTGATAAATATATTGACTCTCAGACACACAGCACATAAACTATATCCGTGGTTCAGGTATTACATTTGTCTGGGATGCTACCATGCGTGTATCTCTCTCCCCTGCGGAAATTAAAAAGACAAACTCCCATCGTGTTCTGAACAAGAGAGACAGAGTACACAGCTGTACAAAACCCAGCCCTCTCAGCCAGATACTCATCTACACAATGACTCGCTGCAGACACGCAGCAAATCTCCATTTACACAGAAATCTAAACCCGGGCACACCATGCTTCTTACTGACAGCCTAATCATCCGCAGAACGGCTGTGTCACTCTTTCTCAAAAGACAGTTATATAAGATAGCAGTACAGCCTTAACATATTTGTGTAATACCGGTCTCCTTCATACATATTAGGAGGTACGCAGACAGTATACAGTACTGCGTGGGCCGCTAGGACCAGTCTTGGTGCGGGAGGCCTTGACACACTTCTTCAGATTAGACTGAATAATGTAGCGGAGCTCTGGTCTGCAGAGAGAGCGAGAGAGAGAGACTTTGGAAGCAGTTTGAAAGGGTTTCTCAGCCTGCTCCACTTTATCAAATAATAACTCAGCCGTTCCCAAAGCTTCACCTCTCGCTGTAGTTCTTCTTGGAAAACCTTCCACTTTCAACATAAAAACTGAATCACGTACATGGACATCTCCCCAACACATGCATCATCAAAAGCCTTTTATAATCCGCGTCTTGCTGTCATGCCAGATGCATGCATTAACCAATGTGGTGTGTGTGTGTGTGTGTGTGTATGCTACATTTCATTGGTGCCCTGTATGTAGGTCACATGTCCAACGTATATTACAGTTCTCTAAGGGGGCTAAAGACCCTAGCCTGATGACTCACACTCAATTCTTCTGCTGCTCTGTCYTTCGCTACATACTTTAGCCTGAGACTGKCATCATTTWAGTCATTTGTGGGAACGAGGGGCGCGAGGGGTGTTGTACAAAACAAAGTCATTAGTGATTGGATGATCTCTAACRAATCAGAGTTTCAAAGCAAACAAGGATTTTTCAAACCGCCGCTTTACCTACGTGTGTGCTGACTCTGACCCAACCCATCGGTTTCTGGACCAATCAGACGGCCCTGAATGTGTTCGCAATCGGTAAAGGGTTGGGGAGGTACTCAGATCCAGACTCATTGAGGAGAAGAAACTAACATCCATGGGCGTGGCGTAGTGTTTGGCCTGAGCAAGGAGTCTGGGTAGCCAGGCAATTAAAACCCTGTTAACCTGGGCAGCTATATTTATTTCTGCCGTCTGGGTTGTTCCACCAATTCAGGTGCCTGTTGAATAGTGTAACTGGGTGACATTTTTGGGGGGGTTTTCCCATATATATATATTTTTCACCTTTATTTAACCAGGTAGGCCAGTTGAGAACAAGTTCTCATTTACAACTGCGACCTGGCCAAGATAAAGCAAAGCAGTGCGACAAAAACAACAACACAGAGTTACACATAAACAAACGTACAGTCAAGAACACAAAATAAAAMAAAAATTGAAAAATCGATGTACAGTGTGTGGAAATGTAGAAGAGTAGGGAGGTAGGCAATAAATATGCACTAGAGGCGAAATAATTACAATTTAGCATTAATACTGGATTGATAGATGTGCAGATGATGATGTGCAAGTAGAGATACTGGGGTGCAAAAGAGCAAGAGGGTAAGTAATAATATGGGGATGAGGTAGTCGGGTGTGCTATTTACAGATTGGCTGTGTACAGGCTCATTGGGGATTGGGGTTCCGTCAACAGGACAGTTGTAAATCATGCAGTGCGTTGTGTCACGATCACAGATRTTAGATAAACAACAAATGTCGATACATATAAGTGTCTTATATCAGCTGAAAGCTTAAATCCCTGTTAATATAACTGCACTGTCCAATTTACAGTAGCTATTACTGCGTAAAAATGCCATGCTATTGTTTGAGGAGAGCTCCTAACAACAAAACACTTTTTTCACCACGATAGGTTTGATAGATTCACCTCTGAAGGTGAAATGTATACTTACATTCTGAAATCTTGCTCTGATTTATCATCCAAAGGGTCCCAGAGATAATATGAAGTTTTTTTGTTGTTAGATAAAATCATTTTTCATATCKTAAAAGGTCCATATAGCATGCACAATCGATTTTGTATTTCCACTTGTTCAATTTGCAAAGAAAATCATCTGTGAAAATCTCACCCTACAAGTTGTTTCAACAAGTCAAATCACATTCGTATGTATTTTTCAGAGATCCTAGGTAACAAGACTTCACTATATCATTAGGGGTGTAGTATATCCTATAGGACACCATAATTGGTCAGAGAGCGACGCCTTCATGGCATGCCGATGAAGCGGGCTGTCATCACTTGAACGACTGTATCTTTGTCAAATAAGCACCAATTGGGGTCAAACAAAGCTAGATAGATAGCCAATGAGCTGGGCAGAAACCATGTATATGTCGTAAAATGTAGCTACTAACCTTGTGCGACAGCATTCCTTTTCATTTTGGACAAAAATTATAAGGATATTCAGAGTTATGAAGTTATGAAAACTGGTTGTTTTGCAAATGTTGAACTTATGATATGGCTACTAATACTTTTAAAGTTAAATCAAAGTCGCGGGGTCTATTCGATGCTAATGCAGAACGCAACAGGATGTTTTGTGCTGGTCAAGGGCAGTCAAGTCTGGGGTGAACCAAGGGCTATATCTGTTCTTAGTTCTATAATTCTTGAATGGGGCATGCTTATATAAGATGGAGAGGAAAGCACTTTTGAAGAGCAACTAGGCATCCTCTACTGTCAAGAGGTTAAATAAAATGTTTATAAAGGACTGTAGTAAGTGCCTATTAAGTGCCTAATAAAGTACAAGGTTGACCGTAACAGGGTTGACCATAACAGGGTTGACCGTAACAGGGTTGACCATAACAGGGTTGACCATAACAGGGTTGACCGTACCAGGGTTGACCATAACAGGGTTGACCGTAACAGGGTTGACCATAGCCGTGAACAGGGTTGACCGTAACAGGGCTTGACCAATGGAACAGGGTTGACCGTAAAAGTACCGAACAGGGTGACCATAACAGGGTTGACACGTACAGGGTTGACGTAACAGGGTTGAGACCGTAACAGGGTTGACCAAGACAGGGGTTGACCGTAACATGGGTCTAGACATGCATAACGAGGGTTGAACCTACAGGGTGACCATAACGGGTTGACCATAGACAGATCGCGCGGGTTAACATGGTGCATAAGGTGACTCCGGTGGCCGTAACAGGGTTGACGTACAGGTTGCGTAACAGGGTTGACGACGGGTACAACAGGGTTGACCACAGTTCATACAAGTGTGACCAAACAGTTGAACATACGGGTTGACGCGTAACAGGGTTGACCATAAGTATGGGTGACATAAGAGGAAGTTTGACCCGTTAACAGGGTTTGACGTAACAGGGTTGGCCGTAACAGGGTTGACCGAACAAAGGGTTGACCGTAACAGGGTTGACCGTAACATAGTTGACCGTAACAGGGGTTGACGAATACATGGTTGACATAACAGAGGTTACCGTAACAGGGTTGAACGCGTAACAGGGTTGACGAACAGGGTTAACCATAAAGCGGTTGACGCATAACAGGGTTGACCGTACCAGCGGTTGACCGTAACAGGTTGACCCATAACAAAGGTTGACCATAACAGGGTTGACCAATAAAGGGTTGACCGTAACGGGTTGACTCGTAACCGGGTTACATAAACCCAAACAGGGGGGTTTTTTGGGGGAAACCACTAACACGGTGACGTTTTACTAACAGGGTTTAGCCCGTACAGGGTTTGCCCGTAACAGGGTTGACCATAAAGGGTTGACCGTTAACAGGGTTGAACAACTTTCAGCCATACAATTCTCTTGTGGACCGGGCAATAGCAGAGGATATAATTTAATGCTTTAGATTCACAAATGTGTTTAAATTGTTCAAACATTTCTCGCCTCTCTAATTACTACGGGCTGAGAATTGCCAGGGACCTCACGATACGATATTATCATTGATACTTATGTGTCCATACAATATGTATTTGCGACTCTCACGATTCTATATGTATTGCGATTCAATACTGTGTTGTATTATGATTGATGTCGAAAAAAGAGGTCGTATC
>NC_036848.1:11015475-11017775 GCF_002910315.2 Salvelinus sp. IW2-2015
GAGAGAGGGAGGGGGGACAATATATCTGGAGAGAGAGGGAGGGGGGACAATATATCTGAAGAGAGAGGGAGGGGGGACAATATATCTGGAGAGAGAGGGAGGGGGGACAATATATCTGGAGAGAGAGGGAGGGGAGACAATATATCTGGAGAGAGAGGGGAGACAATATACATGAAGAGGGGAGACACACGGAAACAAACACACACAAAACCCAACAGAAAACAGGCTACCTAAATATGGTTCCCAATCAGAGACGATGACAAACACCTGCCTCTGATTGAGAACCGTATCAGGCCAAACGAAAACCCCACATAGAAACACAACACATAGAACCCACCCAACTCACGCCCTGACCAACTAAAACAAAGAAAATACAAAAGAACTAGGTTCAGAACGTGACAGCTACCAAATTCTAATTGAGTGTATGTAAACTTCTGACCCACTGGGAATGTGATGAAAGAAATTCAAGCGGAAATAAATCATTCTCTTTACTATTATTCTGGCATTTCACATTCTTTAAATAAAGTGGTGATCCTAACTGATCTAAGACAGGGAATTTGTACTAGGGTTAAATGTCAGGAATTGTGAAAAACTGAGTTTAAATGTATTTGGCTAAGGTGTATGTAAACTTCTGACTTCAACTGTATGAAGAGGGAGGGGAGACAGTATATATGAAGAGGGAGGGGAGACAGTTTATATGAAGAGGGAGGGGAGACAGTAGATATGAGGAAGGAGATGAACACAACAAATAATTAGAATGGGATTACACAAGGAGAGAAAGAGTGACAATGCTGTGAGAAAGGCGAAAAAAATATCCCAGAAAGAGAAACATGTAGGGAAAAAGAGAGGCCAAAGAGACAGAATGAAAAGGAGTAGAGGGGAAAGAACTGGCACAAGTCAACCACTCCTCTGAGACTGACGTACCGTTTGTTCTTTCTCTCAGCTCTGCTTGTAAAAATCCACTTTTCATGGCACCGTTAAGATGTTTCCCGCTAATCCCATTACACAAGCAACAAAGTGGAATTATCACTTACACACGTTTAACGGACGCCCTAATCCTGGAAAACTGGGAATACTGACAGCACCGGCAGAATATAAGTATTCGTGGAAGCATATTTAAACCAGAGCACCTAGAGGAATTGGGAGCATTGTGTGTTCGTAGTGAGAGCTAGACAAGGTCAGAGGAAACGACTCGACGACACACGGGGCAAAAACACTTTGCTTCAGAACTATGGGACTACGTCAGAGGGCACTGGAAAGGGAGTGTGAATTAGGTAGTTAGAAGTAAACAGGAGATTAACAAAGCAACCACATGACCACGCTTCTTTCCTCTCTACTCCAATCACAAACAGACAGCTAGGGTGTCACGCCCTGACCTTAGAGAGCTTTTTAAGTCTCTATTTTGGGGTTTGGTCAGGGTGTGATTTGGGTGGGCATTCTATGTTCTATTTTCTATGTTTTTGTATTTCTTTGTTTTGGCCGGGTATGGTTCTCAATCAGGGACAGCTGTCTATCGTTGTCTCTGATTGGGACCATACTTAGGTAGCCCTTTCCCTCCTTTCTGTGTGGGAAGTTGTCTTGTGGCACTATATGCCCTTAAGCTTCACGGTCGTTTTGGTATTGTTTATTGTTTTGTTGGCGTCATTCTAAATAAAAGGAATATGTACGCTTACCACGCTGCGCTTTGGTCCAGTTCTTTCGACGGCCGTGACATAGGGAAACAGAATTACATCACATGTAACGTTTGGGTGTTTTTACCGTCTGTTTGATTTCCTAGAAATAGTCTTCGGCTTTTAACACGCAACTTTTATTAGAGTCAAACGATGGTTTCGTTACCCAGTGTGATAATATGTTAACTGGCCTATCAGAGGAGCTGATCTCTAAACTGTCTGTCCTTCATCATATCATTACTGACTATAACACACTGCTGATCTCTAAACCGTCTGTCCTTCATCATGTCATACTGGACTATCAAAACACTGCTGATCTCTAAAACCGTCTTCCGTTCATCATATCATTACTTGACTATAAACACCTGCTGATTCTCTAAACCGTCTGTCTTTCATCATTTCATTACTGACTATAACACACTGCTGATCTCTAAACCGTCTGTCGCTTCATCATATCATTACTGACTATAACACATGCTGACTCTAAACTCGTCTGTCCTTCATCATATCATTTCATTAGGGACATTGACTAAACACACTGCTGATTCTCTAACCGTCTGGTCCCTTCATCATATCATTAATGACTATAAGACACTGCCTAGATCTGGACTCGTCTGTTCTTCACATTTC
>NC_036848.1:11017875-11024646 GCF_002910315.2 Salvelinus sp. IW2-2015
ACAGTAGCTATACTATATCGTATTTATCTTACAGTAGTCCTATACCTCTCATCTTACACGTAGTCTATATTATCTTCTTATCTTACAGTTGAGCAAGTACTCTTATTTTACAGTAGTCTATACTCTTCATCTTTACAGTAGCTCTATACATTCTTATGTCTTACATTTAGTACTATACCTCCTCATCTTACATAGTCTATACTCTTATCTTACATAGTCTTATTACTCTCAATCTCTACCAGTAGTCTATACTCTTATTCTATACTAGCAGTTCTTACTCTTATTCTTACAGTAGTCGTATTACGTCTGTGTGTCTACTAGCATAGCAAAAGTACTACTTACTCTACATTAGTCATACTCATTCTTACAGTAGCAAATACTCTTATCTTACAGCTAGTCTATACTCTCAGATTTACAAGAATAGGATCTTAGTCACGTCTCAAGTACTGTTACTCATGGATGTATCATACTTGTCCACGCAAAATGTTTTCAGCCATGTTAAAAACCTCAGCCCCTGTTAAAGCTGCCTGTACACACACCACTGTAACGACGCCTACTGCAGGCTACTAGATGGAAAGATGCCTACACTTGAATGTGGCCACAGTTGCTGATGCACACTTCACTGTCCAATCCAATTTAAATGTTGACTTTATTCACCGATAGAAGACTGAATGGAAAGTGTTTTTCTGGCTGTTGGAGATAACAGAGCAGAGTTACCAAACTGCAGGGTTTTGACTCCCCTTGGCCATTTGCCCCTTCTGTGCGTTCACATCCTGGGTAATGCTGGGCCTGTTATGGAGCATTCAGTTGTGTATTAAATGTTCCTGTGTGGGTTGACGTCCTGTATGATCCCCCACACGTAGGTCCTACACACACCAACACACACACACACACACACACACACACACACACACACACACACACAACACACACACACACACACACACACACACACACACACACACACACACACACACACACACACACACACACAACACACACAACACACACACACACACACACACACACACACACACACACACACACACACACACACCATTGGTTAATGCATGCGTCTCTACCTGTGTATTTCCACTCTACTATATATGTGAATAGGCCAGGTCTCAGAGGACGAATGTGTTCTCTCTATTCCCTGTACATATTGTGTACAACTCTATATTCACAGGTTAATGGGAGGAACGATGTTCCTGTGTTTGCTGCTTTTATCTAACTGTGTCTTTTTAAGGGTACCAGCCTTGCTGGAAATCTCTCTTTGGAAAGATAAGAGTATAGACTACTGTAAGATAAGAGTACTTGCTACTGAAAGATAAGAGTATAGACTACTGTAAAGGCTGATACTGTGTATCCACGCTGACATTCCTCCCCCTTAAGAGCTCAAAATAGACAGCTGATTCAGAAAACCTTATATTGTGCATGTGAATCTGTACAGTGCATTTGGAAAGGATTCAGACCCCTTGACTTTTTCCACATTTGTTACGTTACAGCCTTGTTCTAAAATGTATTAAATTAAATTAAACTCATTAATCTACACACAATACCCCATAATCAAATCAAAGTTTATTT
Organism: Salvelinus sp. IW2-2015; assembly: GCF_002910315.2. Classification (NCBI taxonomy): domain Eukaryota; kingdom Metazoa; phylum Chordata; class Actinopteri; order Salmoniformes; family Salmonidae; genus Salvelinus; species Salvelinus sp. IW2-2015. The sequence goes on from NC_036848.1 coordinate 11,019,460, forward strand.
GTCACGTGCGCCGAATACAACAGGTGTAGACCTTGCAGTGAAATGCTTACTTACAGGCCCTCAAGCAACAGTGCAGTTTTTAAGTAAATAATAGGTATTAGGTAAACAATAGATAAGGGGGATGGGGGGGGGGCGGCGGGACACAATGCATAGTCCGGGTAGCCATTTGATTAGCTGTTCAAAGCAGCTGACAAAGCGAAAACAGGTTTTATACATTTTTGCACATATATATAAAATAAAAAATAAAAATACCTTATTTACATAGGTATTCAGACCCTTTGCTATGAGACTCGAAATTGAGCTCAGGTGCATCCTGTTTCCATTGATTATCCTTGAKATGTTTCTATAACTTGATTGGAGTCCACCTGTGGTMAATTCTATTGGTTGGACATGATTTGGAAAGGCACACACCTGTCTATATAAGGTCCCACAGTTGACAGTGCATGTCAGAGAAAAAAACAAGCCATGAGGTTGAAGGAATTGTCCGTTGAGCTCCGAGACAGGATTGTGTTGAGGCACAGATCTGGGGAAGGGTACCAAAAAATGTCTGCAGCATTGAAGGTCCCCAAGAACACAGTGGCCTCCATCATTCTTTAGTGGAATAAGTTTGGAACCACCAAGACTCTTCCTAGAGCTGGCCGCCCGGCCAAACAAAGCGATTGGGGGAGAAGAGCCTTGGTCAGGGAGGTGACCAAGAACCCAATGATCACTCTGACAGAGCTCCAGAGTTCCTGTGTGGAGATGGGAGAACCTCCCAGAAGGACAACTCCACCAATCAGGCCTTCATGGTAGAGTGGCCAGACGGATGCCACTCCTCAGTAAAAGGCACATGACAGCCCGCTTGGAGTTTGCCAAAAGGCACCTAAAGGACTGTCAGACCATGAGAAACAAGATTCTCTGATCTGATGAAATTAAGATTGAACTCTTTGGCTTGAATGACAAGTGTCACATCTGGAGGAAACCTGGTACCATCCCTACGGTGAAGCATGGTGGTGGCAGCATCATGCTGTGGGGATGTTTTTCAGCGGCAGGGACTGGGAGACTAGTCAGGATTGAAGGAAAATGAACGGAGCAAAGTACAGGGAGATCATTGATGAAAACCTGATCCAGAGTGCTCAGGATCTCAGACTGGGGCAAAGAGTTACCTTCCAACAGGACAACGACCCTATGCACACAGCTAAGACAACACAGGAGTGGCTTCGGGACAAGTTTCTGAATGTACTTGAGTGGCCCAGCCAGAGCCCGGACTTGAACCCGATTGAAAATCTCTGGAGAGACCTGAAATAGCTGTGCAGCGATGCTCCCCATCCATCCAGCCTGACAGATCTTGAGAGGATCTGCAGAGAAGAATGGGAGAAACAGGTGTGCCAAGCTTGTACCATCATACCTAAGAAGACTCGAAGGTGCTTTGAGAAAGAAAGAGAGAGAGAGATTCTGCAAAAATTCTGCAAAAATATCCTCCGTGTACAACGTAGAACACCAAATAATGCATGCAGAGCAGAATTAGGCCGATACCCACTAATTATCAAAATCCAGAAAAGAGMCGTTAAATTCTACAACCACCTAAAAGGAAGCGATTCCCAAACCTTCCATAACAAAGCCATCACCTACAGAGAGATAAACCTGGAGAAAGAAGTCCCCTAAGCAATGGCTGGTCCTAGGGCTCTGTTCACAAACACAAACACACCCCACAGAGCCCCAGGACAACAGCACAATTAGACCCAACCAAATCATGAGAAAACAAAAATATAATTACTTGACACATTGGAAAGAGTACACAGTGGCAGAATACCTGACCACTGTGACTGACCCAAACTTAAGGAAAGCTTTGACTATGTACAGACTCAGTGAGCATAGCCTTGCTATTGAGATAGGCCGCCGTAGGCAGACATGGCTCTCAAGAGAAGACAGGCTATGTGCTCACTGCCCACAAAATGAGGTGGAAACTTCCTAACCTCCTGCCCAATGTATGACCATATTAGAGAGACATATTTCCCTCAGATCACACAGATCCACGAAGAATTCGAAAACAAATCAAATTTTGATAAACTCCCATATCTACTGGGTGAAATTCCACAGTGTGCCATCACAGCAGCAAGATTTGTGACCTGTTGCCACAAGAAAAGGGCAACCAGTGAAGAACAAACACCATTGTAAATACAACCCATATTTATGCTTATTTATTTTCCCTTGTGTACTTTAACCATTTGTACATTGTTACAACACTGTATCTATATAATATGACATTTGTAATGTCTTTATTGTTTTGAAACTTCTGTATGTGTAATGTTTACTGTTAATTTTTATTGTTTATTTCACTTTTGTATATTATCTACCTCACTTGCTTTGGCAATGTTAACACATGTTTCCCATGCCAATAAAGCCCCTTGAATTGAATTGAATTGAATTGAGAAATATAAATATATATATATAGAGAGAGAGAGACAGAGAGAGAGAGAGAGAGCAAGAGAGAGAGAGAGAGAGAGAGAGAGGGGGGGTGTAGAGAAAGAGATACAGATCAGAGGGACAGAGTCAGAGGGAAAAGACCTGGAGGGGATCAGAGGGTCAGTGGATGAAAGGAGAGAGAAACAGGCAAGATACTGATGAACAAGAGAAATGAGAGCAAGAGAGTGCAAGAGAGATCCAGAGATAATGATACCGTGAGAAAATGGGCAAGAAATAGAAATAACGAGAAAGAGAGAGAGCGAGAGAGAGACAAAAGCAGGGAGAGAAAGAGAGAATGGGGGAGATAAAGGAAGATATATAAATTGGAAAGACGGACAGAGGGAGAGAGAGATAGAGAGAGAAAGTGAGAGAGAGGGGGATAGAGAAAGAGAGACAGAGTCAAAGAGAAAATAACCTACAGAGTAGACCTACCATCTGGGTGTAGGCTAACTGCAGAGAGATAACAGGGTCAGGGCTCACTGGACTGGGACACAACCAGAACTGACATGACCCTTCACAGCAGAACCAACCATGCCGGATAGAACCAGAACTAACTGGATGCGACCAACCCACTTTGAACCAAAGCAAAGGACATGGCATAAAAACTGCAACATGGATCCGCTGGCCTACTGTAATCACTGAGATAATGAACTGACAATAAACCAACTCCGTTATTTATACTTAGCGTGTAATGCTCTTCCTTGTTGTATCAGTGCCAATACAATGTCAATGCAAGTCAAATCAAATGTTCTAATCAAATCAAATTGTATTTGTCACATTCGCCGAACACAACAGGTGTGTAGACCTTATCATGAAATGCTTTACAAGCCCTTAACCAACAGTGCAGTTAAGGAAAATATAGTTAAGGAAAGATGTACTAAATAAATAAAAGTAACACACTAAAATAACAAGGCTATATACAGGGGGTACCTGAGGGGGGTAAACATTGACTCGGTACTGGTACCCCCTGTATATAGCCTTGTTATTTTAGTGTGTTACTTTTATTTATTTAGTACATCTTTCCTTAACTATATTCACTGACAGGTTGGGTCGAGGTAATTTTTCCATGTAGGGTAAAGTGACTATGCATAGATAATAAACAGCAAGTAGCAGCAGTGTAAAATGCAAATAGTCCGCATGGCCATTTGATGAATTGTTCAGCAGTCCTCACATGTTGAGTGACATCCTGCTGTACTCGCTCTGTGTTCACAGTGAAGATGAATGCCTAGAGACAATACTAGTCCCCATGACTGCGGTAGGGAACAACACGAACACGGGGTCTGTGGGCCAACACCTAGCTCTGCCGCAGTTTCCATCTAGGTCTGCTGACGTTAACACTAATACAGCCTGCTGATTCACTGATGCCCACATCACCTGGACCGTGATGTGCTGACTCTCACAGTACCAGCCAGGGCGCCCTCAGAACTCCCTGTTCTCTCTTTGCCTGGCCTAACTCCAGACTACACACCAACATGAGAGAGAGAGTAGATGGAGAGAGGAGATAAAGTGTAGATGGAGAGAGAGAGAGAGAGAGAGTAGATGGAGAGATATAGAGTAGATGGAGATAGATAGAGTAGATGGAGAGAGAGAGATAGAGAGTAGATTTAGAGATAGAGGTAGATGGAGAGAGATAGATACAGCGTAGATGGAGATAGAGAGGTAGAGGAGAGAGAGAGAGAGAGTAGATTTAGAGGTAGATGAGAGAGTAGATGAGAGAGTAGATTGAGATAGAGAGTAGATAGAGAGAGAGATAAAGTGTAGATGGAGAGAGAGTAGATGGAGAGTAGATGGAGAGATAGAGAGTAGATGGAGATAGATAGAGTAGATGGGAGAGAGAGAGAGATAGGAGTAGATTTAAAGATAGAGAGTAGATTTAGAGATAGAGACAGATGGAGAGTCAGTAGGTTGGATTGAGTAGAAGTGGAACGTATGAAATTGGTCGAGTTATAGGATTGTCTGGAGAAGGTTAGTGTCTGGATAGCTTGGATCTGTTTATCAATCGGATATAGGCTTTCTTTCTTTCTCAACTTTTTGCCTTCGTTTTCACCTGTATTGGTAATCACAGTTTCTTTCTGTGGTTAGGTCTTGGTCTCATTGAAAGTAATTTCAACATTCACCAACAAATTATTGTCACCTGTGAGGTAAGAGGTGGATTTACCTATATGGGAGATCAAAGTTCAAATAGGTTTTTCATTTACATTAAGAGATATAATTTTTAGTGAATAAGTCGTATTGTCATTGAGAGATCATTAGTCTCGGATTTTCGGATATGAGTAATTTTCAGTTGGGTCTGCCGATTTTTTACATCAGGGAGTGTAGGATATTATGGCTTTCAATCTTAAGCCTCTCTATTTATTAGGGTTCTCGTTACCAAAAACTCGGAATTTCTCTTCCCCGATCCTAACTCACTCGATCTTCTAGTTTCACAACAATAGGTATTAATGAACTATTATGTTGAATTGTGCTAAGACTGAGATTCGGACTTTCATGTATTGGGTCAACTGCGCTGGCTCTATAGTAGCTGAAATCAGAGCCTTCTACTCGTCTATTTTAAATATTAACTCTCTAGGTACTATCTGTCGCTTCTTGTACACTTCTCTACTGTCTCTCTCTTTCTCGGGTAAAGATGGAGTAGAAGGTATTGTTTATAGTCGTCTAACATCACTGAGACATTAATGGTCAGCGGGTTTCTAGAAAGTTTTCATGTTGATCAAGACACCACGCGTTTATTATTCTCATATC
>NC_036848.1:11027638-11032174 GCF_002910315.2 Salvelinus sp. IW2-2015
CCCAATGCTCTTAACCGCTAAAGTTAACGGATCAAACTCTGTAGAATTGAGTGATCATCTTGTGTCTGTGTAGGCTGTATTTCTTTTAGCGCAGCAGTCCTGGGGGGGGGGGCAGTGGTATCTACTCTCTATCTCTCTCTCTCCATCTACTCTCTCTATCTCCMTCTACTCTATATCTCTCCATCTACTCTCCGTCTCTCCATCTCTGACTTCCCCCCATATCAGTAAATCCAGTACTGATATCTAACTCTCTCTTCATCCTTGACTATCCCACCATCTCTCTTTGTCCATCTTCTGCATTGTTTCACATTCCTCTCAATCAATGTGTATAACTGTCACTGAAAAGGAATAACCTTGCAGTGCACTGCTGGTTTAAACTAACCTCAGTCATACTATTCCTAGCCTATGGAATTACCAAAGTGTGAAATCTGAAGTGACCCAGTAGAGTAAAATAGAAAATATCCATAATTCAATATATTTAATAACGTGTTGATGTATGTTGACATGTTCTATTGCTTCTCTGTTGACACCATCAGTTGATCAACTTACAATGAGGACTGAAATAATCCATGAGCTTCACAAAAACATGAACCAATTATCATKAAATAATGTGTGAGAAGGCATAGCCATACAAAAGCCATCCCCTCCCCCTCCTCTTCCACCTGCTCCCTCCCTTTCCCTCTCTCTCGTTGCTGAGACCGCTGCACGCCAGGCTCGCCGACATGCTGTGGAAAACCAGCGAATACAGAGAGGTAATTCTGCCAGTGCGTTGCTAGGGCAACACCACCATCCCTTAGACTCGACCTGGTTCAGCCACACTCTCATAGCTATGAGACACAACATCTGTGTTAGCCAATAGCATGAGACCACTTTTTTGAAAATCAAAACAATAGCCCATTATTATTTCAACCACACTGCATTAGAACACAGACTATGGGAACAGGGAAGGAACATTCGTCCCTGGTTGCGTTCCAAGCCCCATGTAAATAATGAATGGCAGCTCCCTAGTGAAGCCAAGCAGCGCACCCCAACCTACCCGGCTGGCTAGCGGTGCGCCAGAGGCGGGCAGCTCTCTCTCTCCCAGCCACAGGCACAGCCTCAGCAGCGCACGGCCCACATAATCAGTTACCACCACGGAGAGCCGGCCTTCAGACACATACTCATTCAGACAAACAAGGAGGTGGAATGGGTTCACACTCCAAAATATGTCGCTTAAAGCTTACTTCATTATTCAATGTTTTAAATGTTTTACTGCATCCGGGATAGTGTACACAGATGTTTCGTCTTAACATCCTTCTTCAGTGTGTAGGTACGATGTTCTTCAATTCAAAACAGTATTTGTGAAGAACAACAGATGGGCAGCAGGTGCTTCTAATTGGGGTTGTCACTCATCTGCCAATCAGAGACGCGGCCCCTCTGGTCTACCTGTTTACACATTTGTCACAAAAGAATACAGAATTATAGGGCATGGGAGCGGGCACGAAGGGCCTCACAAATCAATGGCCCCAGGTGTCCGCTCACTCATACTCATTCACTGACGGGCACGCACACACACACCACTGTTGTCTTACAAAGCTACATGCCACATGATAAGACAGGCTAATAACCCATCTAATTAAAACAACACAACAGCCATCAAATTATTCAGTTGACATGACTAAAGGGCACAGCTAGATTGTTAGTAACCAAAACAACTTGACTGTCTGGAAAAGGGGCTGATATGATAGTGTCATAGGTTTCAAGGCTGCGTTAAATCTCCAGTAGACTCTCTTTCTGAAGGGGACGTAGGCCCACATAAGGATTATGAAAAGCCTTTGATTRCTGAAATAGCTCCATTCAAGGCAACAACACAAGCTGAAGAGGGAAATGCATGGACCAAGGCCCTGTAAATAAGGCTCAACATACGGCTCTATGAGTATGAGGCTGAAGTTAGCCCCATCCACTGATCTACGGTCAGCATTATATTTTACCTACTTATAGTCTAAATAGTTCTCGGTCACGTGTTGGCCTGAGCATGTTCACTAATCTATGAATTACATGGATATTTTCCCTTGTTTCATTAACAAGTATCAACATTGTATCAATACAATACCAAGCCCAGGCTGACCCTCCTGAACAAGCAGACTRGAACCACCATATATACCTGTGAAAACAATCCTCTTTCCAATCCTCTTTCCTGCTCACCTCTAACCATATAGGATCAGACCAGCCTACCTATCCAAAGTGAGTTGTTTAGTTAAAACAGATGGGGAAGTAATGGCTGTCGAGTGACATGTCCAACTAAATAAAGTCCTATACTCCATTGCGTCTCATGTTACAGMATGACAGCCGTGTCACCAACATATTACATAGGCCCGTCCACTCAGTTACACAGTCAGCTAGTTGAGACATCCATGACAGGACAAAACGGGCTATATTAGGCCAACCATAGCATATTTGAATATATTTTAGATTGATGACCTCCTTACCTCTCCAGAAGCTCTCCTCCTGTGGTCGGGTACCACTAGAGTATTCCCATTGCTGCCCGGGACTATAGTAGAACCTATACTCATTCTGGGTCCAACTAACATGTACCGATACCGTTTTGTCTCCGATCTGTACTGGATGCTTGCACAGTCCCGTCGTAATTCACATCTTGTAAATACTTGGAGGAAGCTGTCTGCTTTGGAGCACTGCATTATAATCAACACGAGATACTGATGATAAAAAGTGCTAAACTGCACCCCAACTATATCAAATAAAATGACCTTTCTCACTCCTCGTCTTTACTCGCTTTGAAACATCCAACAGATGGCAAAAGCCTCTTTGGCCTCCACAACGTTATAGATCACACAGAGCTGTTGGCTGAGAGTGAAAAGTTTCCCATGTTCTGCTTTATACCAGTATCGACCAGTTTATGCTTGCAGCCTCGCTGTCGTCTGTGAATGACGCGAGAGTGGTCGCCTATATCTTCCTGTATAGGCGGTCAACAAAGCAAAAGACTGTGGTCATAACGTCCTGCGAGTGAAATAATACACGCGTATATATCCTAGTAGTCAGCTCATACGGCTCTCACTGTTAGTCAGCCACAATGGCCTGCGTTCACATTGCGGGAACATCTCCACCACCTCAGTGAGAACCGGTTAGGCAGCTGACTGGGTACAAGATCAAACTGGACGTTGTCGTTCTAGCCAGAATGACACGGTTATTGTCGGACGGTTGCTCTTAATGACGAGTTCCAGAGTCTTGTCAGCTACAACTTGGAATTGAATGTTTAGGTTCTGCAGAAGCTCAAGCAGCAGCTGGGCTTTAGCCGCCGGCAGTATTCGTCATTTCTCTGGAATTTATGTTGAGCGAAAGTGCGCGATTTGTTCACGTCAGCCCCACCGTCTTCGTGAGAATATATAATGAAATAATAGTTGTTTTTTCATTTTATGTCACCGATCAGCGATGCAACTCACGAAATACCTGAGGCACCTGGGTGTTATCTACTCATGACATCAGAAAGTATAGGGGCTCAGCTGAAAACTCTGGCTGGTTATGGCATTCACGATGCTCATAGCTACAACACTAGAGTCTTTGACAGATGACAAGGAGCGCGCTGGCCTGCGTCTTTAGCACACGACTTGTTAGGAATCATATTCGACATTACTTCTCTCTACATCTAGGTGGACTTGTGACTACAGAGTACATAGTGTTGTCATGTAGGTGCAATTAGTGTGAAAGTACCGTCTTCCAAAACAATGCTGCAGAAGAACGCTTCGCCATTGGAGAGACCAGAGTCCAAATCAAGTTAACATAATCAATGCCACCGCCCCGGAGTGTTTCCTGGCCTACGAATGCTTCGGCGAGATTGCCGTTAGAAAATGATGTCACGCTTCTATCTCACATGAACATTGTCGTTGAGGTCAACGATTTTTAATGTTTACGCTTTGTCGTTTTTCAGAGGAATGTTTTGTCCTTGATCTGATAGCCTGGTATAGTTCAACCAAATAGCTATCCTCTGTTCCTCAAAATCTATTTCCTCTCTTTCACGTTGATTTCACCTGTAATGGTTCCACATCTCACAAAAGGTTCCTTAATATTGCTGTGACCGTCATTGGCCCCGAGAATGAGTAATTACATTCCCCATTCTGACCACTATGCTAAATCGTGGCATCTTACCTTATGACCATAGCTTCCCACAGAGGAGCGCTATTTCATGTTACCAGCACATACAGAACTGATACTAATCTTTACTGAACATAGGAAGTATTAGTCATTAACATGCCAGTACACCACGACTATAGTACTTGCATGAGAGTTCAAGATCTGGGTGGTTTTCCACACATCCGAATGGGCAGTAGGGAGCTATATGCTTCTTACACGCTCTCATATCTATGGCTTCCTGCTAAAGGAACCAAAACACGGAATTTACCATCCTCACCTCGATCTTAACTTCCAAACGAAAATGGCTTAGACCAGTGTATATTGTTGAACGGAGAGAACGGACCTTCATCTGGTCACGCGGCTGCTTGTAGCTGAAATCCGCCCGTAACCTGACTCTGAAATCCTAAA
>NC_036848.1:11032199-11035301 GCF_002910315.2 Salvelinus sp. IW2-2015
TTTGCTCGATATTTCATTTTCCTGTATCATTTACTGCTTTTTCTCTAATGATATTTATATTTACCCATTCTATACCTATCAGTAAACAATAAAAGGGCAGGCCTATAACAGAATAACTGGTAGTTGTATCTCTTACTGTCTCACTGTGGGTTTGGTTTACAATACACCGCTCTGCATACCTCTAATCAGTATGTAAATTATATTTAAAGAATAGGCCCGAGGGGGTTGTGGTATTATGTCAATATGACCACTGCTAAGGGCTGTTTTTACTCACGAAAGAAACAACGGAGTGCCCTGGTTACAGCCCTAGCCGTGGTATTATTGGCCATATACCACAAACCCCTGAGGTTGGCCTATTGCTATTATAACTGGTTACCCAACGTAATAGAGCAGTAAAAATACATGTTTTGTTCATACCATGGTATATGGTCTGAATATACACGGCTGTCAGCCCAATCAGCATTCAGTGCTCGACCAACCACCCAGTTTAATGAAATTTTGTCATTTAGCAGGCCCTCTTATCCAGAACAACTTCCGTTATTCATTTCGTTTGTATCAAGAAAACCACTCAGAGATGCATGGTGTCCTTCATACTTTTGTGCTGCCTCACACCTACCTACTATGCAGTTACTGCTAAAAGGTTACCACAGGCTATCCAACCCCAAACAACAAAAACAATGTGATATGCAATGTTGCTTAACGTGCAAGCAAACGGTCAAGCTATATGTGTGTTGCCTATCCACTATCGTGTGCCTGACGTGCTGATGTTGTGTGCGTGTTGTGTTTATCCTCCTATCAGAAGCTGGCTGCGGATGACACTGAACTTGGCCTAAAGCGAGCTCTGCTGGTGGCTCCGAGGATGCAGATTATCTTTCTGCTTCGGCTGACCTCGCGGTGAACCGCGCGCTGGCGGATGTTTTCTTTTTTCTGCCCTGGCATTGTCTGCCTTGCTGTGCAACGCATAAAGGACCCCGATTTGGACATTTTTAATGCTGTAAACAATGGTCTGAATTTTTCTCCCCAGACGTCAAAATGATAATAGCATAGAATAATGGTTTTACTTATATTGTCTACAACCACAAACTGTAAGTGGGAAATTAAAGTTACATTTCGTTGCATTGCGATTTGTTTACACGACTTAGTTTCACGATATGTCAACTATAAGGTTACGGCGGAAAGTGGGAGGTGGGAAATATGGTTGGGGTCAAAACCACGTTCAAATTCACCAGATGGAGGCCACTCCGTTTGAATCAATCGATGTATTGATATGAAAGTCTTTAAAGATGATTTTTTTCAGATATATTCATTGAATTTCAGTCAAATATTTTGAGGATTACAGTTGATTGAAATCGAATTCACTGATGAAAAAAGGTTATGAATAGACTGTAAGGAAACTAATTTAGACTCACCTAAGGTCTCTCTCAAACCTTTAAAAAAAAGGCTAATAACATTCTGCATACTTCAAAATATAATGTTTTCTACACTACAGTAGGCCAACATGTACTTCATTAAACATGGCAAGGCACTGCTCACCTCGATCTTAACTTCCAAACGAAAATGGTCATTAGACCAGTGTATATTGTTGAACGGAGAGAACGGACCTTCATCTGGGTCACGCGGCTGCTTGTAGCTGAATCCGCGCCGGGTAACCTGCTTGCGAATCTCTAACCGTGTATCTCTCTTTCTGGACGTGGGAGAAGCGGTCGTTAACGTTCACACGTCCACTGAGACTATATGGATTTCCAGCGGGTTCTCTATGAAGTTTTCATGTTGATGCAACGGAAGACGCCTGGCTCCCCGTATACAGACCTATCCTCGTCGGTCTATCCGTTTTCGGTCTCACAGACAAGATGCAGTCGATTCTGGTTTTAGCTGGAACCATCCACAAAGGGGCCGGTCGACCGGAGGACAGAGTTCGAAATCCCTCTCCTTCAACGTATGGAGTCTATTCCCAAATCCGCTACGCTACTATTTCCCCAGGACAGTTCCTCTGTAAGGCTCTTCAGAGATGGGTTCTTAGTCTGTGCAGAGCCAGGTTCCAAAACAAAACATAGCAACCATGAAAACGACCCTCTGCCGTCGCTCCCGCCATGCCCCGCATCCTCTTTGTTCCATGTTTTTAAGGTTAAAGAGAAATCCAGAGCAGTTTCACTACGCCTCTGCCGGCAACGTCATCTTATTCACTGCACTCCCAAATATAATCACAGCTCGGTATCTTACAATAGGTTAGCATTGAAAGGTTTCAAATGACAATTTATACTCGAAGCTCACGGCCGTAGTCTGCTAGCGACGAAATACCAAACCAGCTATAAAGGGAGGACTCAAAAGTATGACCAATAGAGTTATTTCATAACCCTTCTTCTACTTGCACACTGACACCATGCGTTTCAGCCTCATATTGCAGGATTGCGTATAATTAGACCCTTTACGATATTTTACTACACGAATACCGAGTGCTATTTCGAAACAAAACATTGTAAACGAAAAAACAACTCCACCAGGTTCCTTATGACACGTCAGGGTGTGTATGTTGGTTGATGTTTAGAAGTTTGGAACAAGTGTCCTACATAGAACTACATGGTTTGGACCATGTCAATAAAGACTGAAAAGGCTTCTTCTATAGCCTAAGTGAAACTACAAAGTGTCTTTAACCATCTGAAGAGAGTTTTGTCACAACGAAGATGCCGAATGTACTCCACCAGGTTTCAGCACCATGGACAGCGGAAGTCCCTAGTACAGCGTCTTTTGACGAGAAAAACCCCGTGGGACAGCGCCCTCTGAGGTATACAGAATATTTCTAATCGACCGATTCAGATAATAACACAAACAAATGCACGCTTTTGCCACATACAATAGTGGCTATCATATGTGCCACCCCATAGACAACTCATACATTCAGTCCCTGGGGCAGGGATCCTGTAACCATCAGAAATAGTACTTCGATTGAAAATACTGAGAACTAACGAGTAGTTAGTTACTCATGACAATGTGGTCAACTTCTTACCTCTCCAGACGCCCGTCTCCTGTGGTCGGGTACCACTAGAGTATTCCCATTGCTGCCCGGGACTATAGTAGAACCTATACTCATTCTGGGTCCAACTA
>NC_036848.1:11035451-11037162 GCF_002910315.2 Salvelinus sp. IW2-2015
TGTCTTTTACCAGTATGACCAGTTTATCTAGCCTCGTCGGTCTCTTGATTGACCGAAAGTGTCCTTATCGGTCCTGTATAGCGGTCCAAAGCAAAGAGACTGTGGTCAGTAACTTCCTGCAGTGAAAATAATAACCAGCCGTTATTCCTATATCAGGTCATAGGCTCTCACTTTAGCTCACCCAATGGGCCTGGCGTTCACATTGCGGGAATCTCCTCCACACTTCAGTGGAACCGTTAGCGTGACTGGATACAAGATCACGGAGCGTTGTCGTTCTGATCCAGAAGAACACGTTTATTGTGACGTTGCTGCTTAGTGAACGGAGTTCCAGAGTCTTGCTACAACTTGGAATGGGAATGTTTTTAAAGTTTCAAAAGTCAAAGCTTTTTAGCGCCAAAATGTTTCCATTTTTCTGAATTTATGTGAGGAAAGATGCCCATTTATTAATCGTCACACCGTTCTCTTCAGGAATATGATATGAAATAAGGCGTTTTCATTTATGTCACGATCAGATGCACTCACGGGAAAATACTGAGGCGCCTGGGAGGGTTATTCTCAGTGACATAGAAAGTATAGGGGCTCAGTGAAAACTCTGGACTGTTATCATTCACATCTGATACTACAACACTAATAGTCTTTACAGATGACAGAGACGGCTGGCCTGCGTCTTTAGCAACGATTGTTAGATCATATTCAGACTGTTTTTCCCTATCCAGTGGTGACTTGGTGASTACCGAATACATGTTATCCTGTGAAGACGGCGTTAGAGTGAACGGGACGCCATCGCTTATAGAACAGAGAAGTTTCCCATTGAGACCAGAGTCCTCATCACTGACACTGATTAGTGCTACAGTGGTACCGGGTCTAGAATCCTCGGGGATTGCGTTAGAAAAGGACGTCACCTCTATCTCGGGTGCATTATCATTCAGGTCAACGATCTTTACTGTTACGCTTTTGTCTGCTGTCAGGGGTGCAGATCCCTTATCCGATGCCTGTATATCAATCTCATAGCTGTCCTCTATTTCAAAATCGATCCATTCTTTGACAATTATCTCACCTGAAATAGCATCTACTTCAAAAAGKTCACGTAACTTACTGTTCACATTACTACCAAAAGAATAAATGATTTCACCGTTTGAACCCTCGTCCAAATCCGTAGCGTTGACTTGTATGACTGTTGTGCCAATAGGAGAATTTTCATTTAGCGTCACAGAGTATGACTCTTTAGTGAAAACAGGCATATTATCATTAACATCTAAAACGTCCACTAATATTTCTATAGTACCAGACTTGGGAGGTTTGTCTCCATCAATGGCTGTGAGCAGTAATTTATGCCTTTTCAAAGCTTCTCTATCTAGTGGTTTCTGGAGATTTAGAATAGGGATTTTACCATCCTTTCCACGGTCTTTAACTTCTAAACGGAAATGATCGTTGTGGCTGAGTTTATATTGTTGAACAGAATATATTCCACCGTCTGGGTCCCGGGCAGGTTGTAGCTGAAATCGCGCCCCTGGTAACACAGACTCTGATATTTCAAACCGTTTCTCTTTCTCGGGAAAGCTGGGAGAATGGTCATTAACATCTAACACCTCCACTGAGACATAATGGATCTCCACCGGGTTCTCTAGAACGGTTTTCATGTTGATCAAACACACGCTGCTCCGTTCACACACCTCCTCTCGGTCTATTTTTCGGTTCACAGACAAGATGC
>NC_036848.1:11037187-11043582 GCF_002910315.2 Salvelinus sp. IW2-2015
GCAACAGACAAATGCCATGCATTCTTGTTTAGCTGGAAAAGGGGCTCGGTCGAGCCCGACACGATTCAAAACCCCTCTCTTCGGAAGGTCTCGGCATCTATTCCAAATCCTTAGCTATTATTCCCCACGACAGTTCCTTCCTTAAGCTCTTCAGAGATGGAGTATTCTTATCTGAGCTGAACTCCGATTCCAAAAGAGAACCAAAGCAACTCACGAAGACGACCCACTGCCGTCGCTCCCGCCATGCCCCGCATCCTCTTTGTTTCCATGTTTTCAAGATAAGTAAAAACTGTACACGTACTCCGCTATGCCCCCATCAAATCTGGGGGAAACGCGTCATCCATTACATTCGGTTACTATACATCAGCTAATTATCCAAAGTTATATTTATTCTGGCCGAATTTAAGATTATTATTTCCCCACGATGCTGCATGACTGAATTCTACCATCAACTGAATAATCTACGAAACCAACAAGGCGGGACTCAAAATATGACGGGAGAAAATGTGTCAGGGAAGTGTTATTCTAGTTGGGTACTGACCACCTGCGATACTACGTCAGCATTACAATACAGTTAAGAGTTACATTTTTATATTTTTCAATACTTGAAAACTACCTTAGGCACATACGCATTGTGACAAAACGTTACTGCAAAAAGGTGTAAAGATGTGGAGTTCTGGTGTTGAATGATGACATATCATGATGTCTTACAAGAACTAAAGCGTTATTTCAAGAATGCGCAACAAGTACACACAATGAAATAAATTTGAGAAAGGATTTACAGAGGAAAAGAGATTATGGAGTTAGATGTCATCACCTTTTGTTAACTTTTCTTCATAAATTAGTTGCATTTGCGAAGTGACCCCAGCCGTTTCAGCACCAGGTATGGCGAACAGCGCCCATGTAGCAGCGGCTGTAAATGATGAGCAACTTGCTGTCTGTGAGTCATGTGAGAAGCTACAACCCTCGTACGTCAAAAAACACCAGGCCTATTTAAAATACTCACAAATGGCTAATGTAGATGGTATACTCGAAATTCAGCCTCACTAGAGGGTACGTGATGACTGAAATACAAGGTTGGTTTTCAACGTTCTACCTCTCCTGAAACTCTCCTTCATCCTGGTGGTCAGGTACACTTTGAGAGTATTCCGAGTTGCTTCCCGGACTATTAAGTAGATAAACTTATACTTTCAACCAAGATCTCATGTTCTTGGTCCAAACGTAACCAATGTGACCGATTTTGCCTTCCGATCTGTACTGGGATAGCTGTGGACACAGTGTCCCGTCGGAATTCACATCTTGTAAAATACTTGGAGAGTCGTCTGGGCTTGGAGCACGGCATTACACACTCAAACCACGATAGATAATACTGAAATGATAAAAAAGCTGCGAAACTCGACCCCAAAGTAGAACTGATCAAATAAAACGTAACGCTGATTTCTCCTCCTCGTCTAATTTAACTCGCGACCTTTAACATCAGCAAATGCACAAAGCCTCTTTGTGGCTCCAACAAACATGGATAATCACAGTAGGCTGTATGCTGAGAGTGAAAACTAATCCCATTGTACTATTGTACAAGTGGAATATCGACTGAGATTTTGAGCATCAGCCTCGAATCTGTCTTCTAGTAGAAATGACGAAAGCTCTCTTACTCTGTCCTGTAAAATCGGAGTCCTGATAAGCAAAGAGACAGATGGTACAGTAAGCTTCTGCTGCAGTGCGTGAAAGAAATAATAACACAGCGTTAAAATCCTATATCAGCGTCAATAGAGCTCTCACTTAGTCACCCACAATGACCTAGCGTTCCACTAATTGCAGGAAGTCTACTGCCACAAACCATTTCAGTCAAGAAACACCGTGTAGCGCTGCTGAAGAGTTACAAAGAATCACTGAACACGGTCTGTCTCTGATCCAGAAATGAAACACCGATTATGATGTCGACGTTGCCTGCCTTGTGACGGGTATTCAGAGTCTGTAGCTGACGATGACATTTATTAATGAATTTCTTAAAAGTTTCAAAGTTCAAAGCTATTCATATTAGACGCCAAAATGTTCCATTTATATGAAATTATGTTGAGGAAAGATGCCCATGTATCTAAATAGACGATCCACCGTCTCTCAAAATAAAATGAATATGAAAATAATTGACGTTGTCGATCGATGAATCCACGATCAGAATGCAACTCTACTGAAAATACCTGACGCGCTACTGTGAGGGCTGGTTATTATTCCGACAGTGACATAGAAAACCAGATGAGTATAAAGGGACATACTGAGGATAAGAAACAATCGCTCTTGGGACGTTACGAATGATTACATCTGAATACTAACAACAACTAAGTCTTTAAGATGAAGACGGTGGACCTGCTAGCTTCTTATATCATAACACTAACAGATGTGTTAGGATTTCAATAATATCAGTGCTGAGTTAGCTTCATCCACATAGTCCATGGTTGACTTTTAAGGTGACTGACGAGTACATGCCTTTCTTGTAGAGATCGCGCGTTAATCTTGAAAGGGATTGTCCTCAGATTAGAGAGCACGACAAACTTTCCAATTAGAGACCCGAGTCCATCATTAACACGATTAGCTGCTAGCAGTGGCTAGACCGGGTTCTAAGAAACACTTTTGCAAAATCTCTGAGTAGTTTGAGAATATGTGTGTACACATCGAGATCCTCAGGTTGCCAGATTATCGTTTAGACATACCGAGCAATTCTTAAAAATTACAACAGTTTGGTCAGTTGTCAAAAGTAGGCATGCCCCTTTGATCTGACGCTTGAATATATCGATCTACAATGACTGTGATACTTTTCTTCAAACATCAAATATAGTATCCTCGCCTGACAATTAACTTCTCGCCAAGTCAAATCAGGCTACTTACAAACATCAAAACATACTCACGACTCCCCTTCCACGTCACCACCAAATAGCATAGACAACTATCCACAAATTAGAACCCTCGTCCATAATCAAAGGCTTGACTCTGTATGAAACTGGTGTTAACCCTAGTATATCACCGTTATTACATTCAGAATACAGAAGTAAGCATCTTCATGTAAAAATCAGAGGGGTGTGATACATTACATCGGAACATCTTACAGTTATTACTCATGTCTCCAGATCTTGCGAGGTTTTCCTCATCAATAGCGTAACAGACAGTAATATGGCTCTTAATACAGCCTACTCGACTCTAGTCGATTTCTGTAAAAAGACTAGCGTTACGCGGGCCTGCACACTCGTATCTTGAAGCCATCATAAACACGCGAAATGTCAATATATTGACTTAGTCTTATTGTTGAACGGAATATAATAGCACCGTCGGGTGCGCGAGCTTGCTTGTAGCTAAAATTCGCGCCTGGTCAAACGCAGATTCTGAAATCTCCTAACCGTTTCTCTTTCTCGGAAAAAGCTGAGAAATGGCTCGTTAACATCTACCTTCCAACTGAGACATACATGACTCTCAACAGCGGTTCTACTAGAACGGTTTGCGGAATATGTGATCAAACACACAGCTCGTGCTCCGTTCACACTCACCTCCTCTCCGTACTATATTCTTAACGGTCACGTACAATGCACGATATCGTATTCTGTTTAGGCGGAAAAAGGGGCTACGTTCAGGCCAACACGAACAATCGACAATCCTCTCTCGCTTCATCAGTGCTCAGATCTATTCCCAAATCCCTTAGCTATATCCGACAGTTCCTTCCTTAAGCTCTCAGAAGATGGAATACTCTTTCATGAGCTGAAAGCCTCGATCAAAAGAAAATCAAAGCAACCATGCTACCGGGTGACGAATGCCGTGCTCGCCCATGCCCTGTACACTCTTTTTGTCCATGCTTTAGAATAAAATAACGAAGAAATTCAACACGCAGACTGTCAACCACAAATATTCTCATGGGTGAAACAGTATGTCCATCCATTACTATATATCAAAATATGGACAAATGTCATGAAAATATACTGTATTTAAAGAATGTCCATTCTTAAAACCTATTCCTTCCACCACGATCACTGCCATACTGCATTCCAATCTAGCGACTGAAATCAACTACAGCAAGCACGTGGCGCGAGTCAGAGAGCCATTATTAACATAGCGTACTTTGTTTCTATCAACGCAGGAATCGTTCCACTCTGGCTAGCCTTGCGACGCGCTACATCGACATCATGCCGACTTCTACCTAAGACCATACCACTATCCGTTGAAACATTAGAGTGAGGATCCTAATGACCACGTCACATAATCAGATAAAACCTTTACTGCAAAACAGTTGTATTAGAATTTTCTCTTCTTAAGCGTCGTAATACCACGACAACACCATTAATTACAAGCTTATATTAGCTACACATAACACGCAAACATATCCTACCATGTATGCAACAAGTGTTGACATCGGGAATAAGAATGCAAAGAAGAGATAAAAATGTCCACCTATACGAGCACCTGGTATAACGTCGGCACTATTCACCAGTTAAAGAGCACAGTTGAACCTGGACAGCGTCCTATCAGCACCACAGTGGTGGACAGCGGACCTGGTTCGCTGAGGCAGAGTCAGCCTTTCACCGCGATCTTTAACAGACATAACGAGAACCTCTTTAGACCTACTTAAAAAACATAGCATGTCAAGCATTCATACATAACCATTTCTTAGGTCAACTGAAATACAGACAGAAATTAACTAACCAAACAGAATGAGAAAACTACGCCATTATCCAAAACCATCTACGCTCGTCCAGCATTGCAAAAATGGGTCAGTAGGAGAACTATCTCGACACAGAGGTCGTTTCAAAAACTGTCTTACCTCTCGCAGGAAAAGACACTCCTCCTTTAGCATAACTGAAGTCCCACTAGCAGTATTACCCTACTTGCTGCACACGGGTACTATAGTAGCAACCTATACTCCTCTCTGGGTATAATGTCACCGTGTGGTCTCGGATTGTACTGGAACTGCTGTGCACCAGTGTCGTCGTAATTCACATCTTGTAATACTTCAAGGAGGATGTCTGCCGGCTTTGGAGCATGCTTATAATCAACACGAAGATAACTGATGACTAAAAGTGCATGAAATGACCCAAGTGATTGATCACAAAAAATGTAAACGCTGTTCTCTCTCTCTTACTGCGCTTTTACCATCAAGGAACGCAAAACTTTTGGGCTCCACAACGTGAAATGCAGCGAGTGTGTGCTGAGAGTGAAAACGTTCCACATTGTCTTTAACAGTGAATGAAATCACAGTAATGCTACAGCCTCGATCTAGTTCCTCACATGTGACTATTGACGAGATTGACCATTATAACTGCATGTATAAGCGGTCCAGAAGTCAAAGAGGAACTGTGCGTCAAGAGCAACAACTTCTGCAGTTCACATCTGATACTACAACACTAAAAGTCTTTACAGATGACAGGGACGGCTGGCCTGCGTCTTTAGCAACGATTGTTAGATCATATTCGGGCTGTTTTTCCCTATCCAGTGGTGACTTGGTGACTACAGAGTACATGCTTTCTTGTAAAGATGGCGTTAATTTGAAAGGGTTGTCCTCAGTTAGAGAGCAGACAACTTTCCCATTGAGACCAGAGTCCAAATCATTAACACTGATTAGTGCTACAGTGGTACCGGGTCTAGAATCCTCTGATATTGAGTTTGAGAATGATGTCACTTCAATCTCAGGTGCATTATCGTTGACATCCACAATTTTAATAATTACAGTTTTGTCTGTTGTCAAAGTAGCTGCCCCTTTGTCTGACGCTTGTATATCGATCTCATACTTGTTATTTTCTTCAAAATCAATAAGTCCTGTGACAATTATTTCGCCAGTAATCGGGTCTAAATCAAAACATTCCAGGACCTCCCCTTCCACGTCATTACCAAATGAATAGACAACTTCCCCATTAGAACCCTCGTCCAGATCAGTGGCGTTGACCTGTATGACTGGTGTTCCTATATTAGCGTTTTCATTCAGAAATACAGAGTAAGCATCTTCAGTAAAAACTGGGGGGTTATCATTGACATCGGATACATCTACAGTTATTCTCATGTCTCCAGATCTTGGAGGTTTTCCTCCATCAAYAGCTGTAAGCAGCAGTATATGGCTCTTTACAGCCTCTCTATCTAGTGGTTTCTGTAAAATAAGACTAGGGGTTTTACGGTCCTCACCTCGTTCTTTAACCTCTAAACGGAAATGATCATTTTGACTTAGTTTATATTGTTGAACGGAATATATCCCACCGTCTGGGTCACGAGCTGCTTGTAGCTGAAATCGCGCCCCTGGTAACGCAGATTCTGAAATCTCTAACCGTTTCTCTTTCTCGGGAAAGCTGGGAGAATGGTCGTTAACATCTAACACTTCCACTGAGACATAATGGATCTCCAGCGGGTTCTCTAGAACGGTTTTCATG
>NC_036848.1:11047816-11052816 GCF_002910315.2 Salvelinus sp. IW2-2015
CAGATGACAGGACGGCTGGGCTGCGTCTTTAGCAAACGATTTGTTAGATATATTCCGGGCTGTTTTTATTCCCTATCCAGTTGGTAGACTTGAGTAGACATCAATACAGAGTAAACATAGCATTTGTGTAAAGATGGCGTAATTTGAAAGGGTTGATCCTCAAGTTAGACGAGCAGACACTTCCCATTGAAGACCAGATGTACCAAATCATTAACACTGATAGTGGCATACAAGTAGTACCGGGTCTCGACATCCTCTGATATTTGAGGTATTGAAGATGATGTCACTTCAATCTCAGGTGCATTATCGTTGACATCCACAAATTTTAATAATTACAGTTTGTTGTCTTGTCAAAGTAGCTGCCCCTTTGTCTGACGCTTGTATATCGATCTCATACTTGTTATTTTCTCAAAATCAATAAGTCCTGTGACAATTATTTCGCCAGTAATCGGGTCTAAATCAAAACATTCCAGGACCTCCCCTTCCACGTCATTACAAATGAATAGACAACTTCCCCATTAAACCCTCGTCCAGATCAGTGGCGTTGACCTGTATGACTGGTGTTCCTATATTAGCGTTTTCATTCAGAAATACAGAGATAAGCATCTTCAGTAAAACTGGGGGGTTATCATTGACATCGGATACATCTACAGTTATTCTCATGTCTCCAGATCTTGGAGGTTTTCCATCCATCAACAGCTGTAAGCAGCAGTATATGGCTCTTTACAGCCTCTCTATCTAGTGGTTCTGTAAAATAAGACTAGGGGTTTTACGGTCCTCACCTCGTCTTTAACCTCTAAACGGAAATGATCATTTTGACTTAGTTTATATTGTTGAACGGAATATATTCCCACCGTCTGGGGTCACGAGTCTCTGTAGCTGAAATCGCGCCCCTGCTAACGCAGATTCTGAAATCTCTACGCGTTTCTCTTTCTCGGAAAGCTGGGAGAATGGTCGTTAACATCTAACACTTCCACTGAAGACATAATGGATCTCCAAAGCGGGTTTCTCAAGAACGGTTTTCAATGTTGATCCCTGATCAAACACACGCTGCTCCGTTCACACACCTCCTCTCGGTCTATTTTTCGGTTCACGTACAAGATGCCATCATTCTGGTTTAGCTGGAAAAGGGGCTCGTTCGAGCCAGACACGATTCGAAATCCCCTCTCCTTCAAGGTGCTCAGATCTATTCCCAAATCCTTAGCTATATTCCCCACGACAGTTCCTTCCTTAAGCTCTTCAGAGATGGAATATCTTATCTGAGCTGAAGCTCCGATCCAAAAGAAAATCAAAGCAACCATGTAGGTGACCCAATGCCGTGGCTCGCGCCATGCCCTGCATCCTCTTTGTTCCATGTTTTAGAATAAATAACGAGAATTCACAGCACTTCCACTATTCCTTCATTGGTGACAGTTGTCCATCCATTATATTATCAAATATGACAAATGTTCATGATCCAATACTGTTTTAAGAATGTCCATTTTAAACCTTATTCTCACCACGATCCTGCATAACTGCATTCCTCTAGCGACTGAATCATCTAAGCAGCAAGTGGGCGGAGTCAAAAGCATTATGGTAATTGTTTCTATCAAGATCGTTATTGTAGTTGGGTACTGACATCATGCGATTCTACCTGACATTACACTATCGTTGAAACTTAGTAATGGAATCTTGACACGATACATATCAGATAAAACTTTACTGCAAAAGTTGTATTGAATTTTTTTTTTAAGTCGGTATACACGTTACAAACCATTATGTACAATGCTTATTTTTGCTAACATAAAGCAACATTTCCCCTACTCATGTATGCAACAAGTGTCTGACATGGAAATAAGAATGAAGAAGAATAAAATGTCCACTATAAGAGCATGTATACGTCGTCACTTTCACCAGTTAAAGAGCACATTGAACTGGACAGCGTTTCAGCACCACAGTGGTGGACAGCGACCTGTCCTGAGAGCAGAGTCACTTTCAGCGATCATTTAACAGCTAACAAACCTCTTTAGCCTACTTAAAAACCTAACATGGTCCATGCATTCATACATAACCMTTTCTTGGTCAATGAAATACCAGACAGAAATTCTAACAAACAGAATGAGAATAGTACGCCATTATCAAACTCATGCATACGCTCTCAGCATTGCAATGGTCAGTAGGAGAATTCTGAACAGGTCGTTTTCAACTTCTTACCTCTCCAGAAGCACTCCTCCTGTGGCAGGTACCACTAGAGTATTCCCATTGCTGCCCGGGACTATAGTAGAACCTTATCTCATTCTGGGTCCAACTAACATGTACCGTTTGTCTCCGGATCTGTACTGGAATGCTGTTGCACAGTGTCCCGTCGTAATTCACATCTTGTAAATCTTGGAGAATCGTCTGGGGTATTGGAGACTGCATTATAAATCAAACACGAAGATACTGATGATAAAAGTGCTGAAACTGACCCAACGTGATGATCAAATAAAATGTAACGCTGTTCTCCTCCTCGTCTTTTACTGCGCTTTTAACATCAGAAAGCTGCAAAAGCCTCTTTGGGCTCCACAACGTTGATAATCACAGTAGCTGTTGCTGAGAGTGAAACGTTCCATTGTCTTTACCAGTATGACCAGTTTATGCTCAGCCTCGTCGGTCTCTGTGAATGACCGAAGTGTCCTTATCTGTCCTGTATAACGGTCCAAGGCAAAGAGACTGTGGTCAGCTAACTTCTGCAGTGAAAAATAATAACCAGCCGTTATATCCTATATCAGCGTCATAGGCTCTCACTTTAGTCACCAAATGGCCTGCGTTCATATTACGGGGATCTCCTCCACACCTTCAGCAGAACCGTTAGCGCTGACTGGATACAAGATCACTGGAGCGTTGTCGTTCTGATCCAGAATGAACACGTTTATTGTGACGTTGCTGCTTAGTGACGGAGTTCCAGAGTCTGTAGCTACAACTTGGAATTTGAATGTTTTGAGGGTTTCAAAATCAAAGCTTTAAGCGCAACAATGTTCCCATTTTCTGAATTTAGGTTGAGGAAAGATGCCCATTTGTTCTCCTCTCCACTTGTCTCTAAGATATGATATGAAATAAAGGCGTTTTCATCTATGTCACGATCTGAAGCACTCACGGAAAATACTGAGGCGCCTGGGTGGTTATTCTCAGTGACCATAGAAAGTATAGGGGCTCAGTGAAAACTCTGGACTGTTATCATTCACATCTGATACTACAACACTAAAAGTCTTTACAGATGACAGGGGCGGCTGGCCTGCGTCTTTTGCTACTATTGTTAGATCATATTGAGATACTTTCTCTCTATCCAGTGGTGACTTGGTGACTACAGAATACATGTTATCCTGTAAAGACGACAATAGCTTGAAAGGCAAGTTGTCCATTACAGAACATAAAACTTTCCCATTGAGACCAGAGTCTAAATCATTAACACTTATTAGTGCTACAGTGGTTCCGGGTCTGGAATCTTCGGGGATTGCCTTGGAAAATGATGTCACTTCTATCTCTGGCGCATTATCGTTCACGTCAATAATCTTTACAATTACGCTTTTGTCTGTTGCCAATGGAACGGGTCCCTTATCAGATGCCTGTATATCAATGTCATAAATATTGTTTACCTCATAATCTATCAGACCTTTTACGGTTAGTTCACCAGTATTCGGATCCAATCCAAATAGTCGCAGTATCTTGTCATCTACACCATTACCAAATGAATATATAATTTCACCGTTTGCATCTTCGTCCAAATCGGTTGCTTTTACCTGAATGACAGTTGCACCGACAGGAGAATTTTCACCAAGCATTACAGAGTATACGTCTTTAGTGAAGACAGGTGAGTTATCATTAACATCCAATACCTCAACGATTATTTCGATAGTCCCAGACCTCGCTGGTTTTCCTCCATCAATGGCTGTAAGCAGTAATCTATGATTCTTAGCAGACTCCCTATCCAACTGCTTTTGTAAAATCAAAATAGGCATTTTACGGTCCTCACCTCTATCTTTAACTTCCAAACGAAAATGATCATTGTTACTCAGTTTATATTGTTGAACAGAGTATGGGCCACTATCTGGGTCACGCGCCGCTTGCAGCTGAAAACGCGCCCCTGGTAACGCTGACTCAAACGTCTCTAACCGTTTATCTTTCTCGGGAAAGCTGGGAGAATGGTCGTTAACGTCTAACACCTCCACCGCGACATAATGGATCTCCAGCGGGTTCTCTAGAACGGTTTTCAGGTTGATCAAACACACCGTGATCCGATCGCACACCTCCTCTCGGTCTATTTTTCGGGTCACATACAAGATACCGTCATTCTGGTTTAGCTGGAAAAGGGGCTCGGTCGAGCCAGACACGATTCGAAAACCCCTTTCCTTCAAGGTGCTCAGATCTATTCCCAAATCTTTAGCTATATTCCCCACGACAGTTCCTTCCTTAAGCTCTTCAGAGATGGAATATCTTATCTGGGCTGAAGCTCCGATCCAAAAGAAAATCAAAGCAACCATGTAGGTGACCGCCGGCTGTCGCTCGCGCCATGCCCTGCATCCTCTATGTTCCATGTTTTAGAATAAATAACTAGAATCAACAGAATTTCACTATTTCTCAATTTGTGTCAGTTGTCTGTCCATTATATTATCAAATATGACCAATGGTGACTATCCAGTAGTGTTTTAAGAATATACATTTAGATCGTATCCTCGATGCTACATGACTGTATTCCTCCAGTGATTGAATAAGCTACGCAGCAAGGGGGCGGACTCAAAAGTATGACGGGATGAAATCTACCAGGAGCAGAATTCTAGTTGTCTACTGACACCCAGGGACGAAAATCTGACATCAACTTTGGAGGGGACAATTACATGAAAGTTTCTCAAGAGCAATTCCTGAGGGGGACACCAAAAGTAGTGCTGTAACAAATAGCCTACGTTGTAATATGTTAAATGTATATTGAGGAACCATATTCACTACTACTGGATAATTGATAGGTGCAGTAGTAAACTGAAGGG
>NC_036848.1:11055316-11063197 GCF_002910315.2 Salvelinus sp. IW2-2015
TTAGTTTGCGCGCTAGCTCTGCAAATTCAGCTTTGTGTGTGTGAACCCTGCCACATTAAACAGCATCGCTATTGGTGCGATGACTGATTAACCTACGTTAGTTATGTGCATGGTGAGTGCTTTTCAGACGAGACACGAACCCTCTGTTACTTGCCAGCTAAGGAACACGACTTGCATTGCTAGTTCTCTCATTTGACTCAAATTCAAATAGCTGCAAACACTGGTTGATGTTACTGTAGCTAGCTAGCAAACAGCAGCTAACCGCTAGCTACATAGAGAGTGACCTTTAATTGAATGCAGCAAAAATGAAGACTGGTGAAGGTTATAAATGTGTTTTCTTGTAGGAGTGGAGAAGTAAGAAATGTCTAACATATCCTTTTTTGAACTACTTACTGGAGGTCAGCCAAACAGATGTCAGACCACCAAAAAACGTCTCTTGGCTGTGGGGGGGGGGGGGCAGTGGATCAAACCATTGTGAGGCAAGGGAGGAGGTCGCAATCTTTTGAAACTTAAAAAACGCGCTATTAAGTGTCTATAATCAGCACAAGTGCTTTCATTGCGTATTATTAATATTATTGAAATTACATGGTTATGTTTACAGTATATATTGGGGGGGACAAATCATATTTTCCCAGGAGTGGGAAGGGCGTGTTTATATCAGTAAAAAACATTATCAGTGAAGCAACACTCAAGACATCAGCTAGAAGTTAAGCTTGGTCACAAATGGTCTTCCAAATGGACATTGACCCCAAGCATACTTCCAAAGTTTGGAAAATGGCTTAAGGACAACAAAGTCAAGGTATTGAGTGGCCATCACAAAGCCTGACTCAATCCCATAGAAAAGTTGTGGGCAGAACTGAAAAAGTGTGTGCGAGCACGGAGCCTACAACCCTGGCTCAGTAACACCACTCTGTCAGGAGAATGGGCCAAAATTCACACAACTTATTGTGGAAGCTGTGGAAAGCTACCCGAACGTGTGACACAAGTTAAACAATTTAAAGGCAATCTTACCAAATACTAATTGAGTGTATGTAATGTTTACTAGATTAAATGTCAGAATTGTGAAAAACGAAGTTTAAATGTATTTGGCTAAGGCTGTAGTAAACTTCCGACTTCAAACTGTATCTCTTACCTCTACCAGAAGCTCTCCTCCTGTGGTCAGGTACACTGAGTATCCCCATTGCGGCCCGGGACTATGTAGAACCTATACTCATTCTGGGTCCAACTAACATGTACCGTTTGTCTCCGGATCTGTACTGGATGCTGTGGCACAGCTGTCCGGCGTAAATTCACACTTGTAAATACTTGGAGGAATTGTCTGGGTATTGGAGCACTGCATTACAATCAACACGAAGATACTGATGATAAAAGTGCTGAAACTGACCCCAAAGTGATGATCAAATAAATGTAACGCTGTTCTCCTCCTCGTCTTTTACTGCGCTTTTAACATCAGAAGCTGCAAAAGCCTCTTTGGGCTCCACAACGTTGATAATCACAGTAGCTGTTGCTGAGAGTGGAAACGTTCCCATTGTCTTTTACCAGTATGACCAGTTATGCTCAGCCTCGTCGGTCTCTGTGAATGACCGAAGTGTCCTTATCTGTCCTGTATAGCGTCCAAAGCAAAGAGACTGTGGTTAGTAACTTCCTGCAGTGAAATAATAACCAGCCGTTATATCCTAATCAGCGTCATAGGCTCTCACTTTAGTCACCAAATGGCCTGCGTTCATATTGCGGGGAATCTCCTCCACACCTTCAGGGAACCGTTAGCGCTGACTGGATACAAGATCACTGGAGGTTGTCGTTCTGATCCAGAATGAACACGTTTATTGTGACGTTGCTGCTTTATGACGGAGTTTCCAGAGTCTGTAGCTACAACTTGGAATTTGAATGTTTTTAAAGTTTCAAAGTCAAAGCTTTTTAGCGCCAAAATGTTCCATTTTTTCGAATTATGTTGAGGAAAGATGCCCATTTGTTCTCGTCACCACGTCTCTAAGATATAATATGAATAAGAAGCGTTTTCATCTATGTCACGATCTGAAGCACTTACGTAAAATACTGAGGCACCTGGGTCGTTATTCTCAGTGATATAAAAGTATAGGAGCTTAATGTAAACTCTGGACTGTTTATCATTCACATCTGATAATAACTACGCTTATAGTCTTTACAGATGACAGGGGCGGCTGGCCTGCGTCTTTAGCAACTATTTGTTAGATCATATTGTTATATTTCTTCTCGATCCAGTGATGACTTGGTGACTACAGAATACATGTTGTCCTGTAAAGACGGCATTAATGTAAATGGTATGTCCTCAACTAAAGAGCAGATCACTTTGCCATTAGACCAGAGTCTAAATCATAACACTGGATCAGTGCTACAGTGGTAACCGGTTCGAGAATCCTCAGGGATTGCGTTCGAAAAGACGTCACCTCGATCTCAGGTGCATTATCGTTGAGCGTCATAATCTTTACTGTTAATGCTTTTGGTCAGTTGTTCAGAGGGGCAGATCCTTTATCAGATCCATTATGTCAATCTCATAGCGTCTTGTAGCTCGAAATCGACAACTTCTTTCACAACTATCTCTACCCGTATTCGTATTTACAGTCGAAAAGTTACGTATCTTGTTTTTTACCATTTTACCGAAAAAGTAAAGGACCTCGGCATTCGAACCCTCGTCTAAACCGTGGCATTTTACTTGCACGGACTGTCGTGCCTATTGGAGAAATTTTCATTCAATGTCACTGAGTATAACTCTTTGACAAAAAGGGCATATTATCATTTACATCTAAAACTCCAATAACTATTTCACAGTCCAGACCTGGGAGGTTTTCCTCCATCAATGGCTGGTGAGCAGTAATGTAATGTGTTTTCATAGCTTGCTCTATCTAGGGGCTTTAGTAGATTTTACAACAGGAATTTTACCTCCTTCCTCGATCTTTAACCTCCAACAAATGGTCATTATTGACTGAGTTTATATTGCTGAACCGAGTACTGGTCACCATCTGATCAACGGCAGCTTGCAGCTGAAATCGTGCACCAGGTAAAGCGGACTCGTATATTCTAACCGATTCTCTTTCTCGGAAGCTGGGAGAATCGTCGTTAACGTCTAACACCTCCACTGAGACATAATGGATCTCCAGCGGTTTCTCTAGAACGGTTTTCATGTTGAGCAAAACACGCTGCTCCGTTCACACACCTCCTCTCGGTCTATTTTTCGGTTCACAGACAAGATGCCATCATTCTGGTTTAGCTGGAAAAGGGGCTCGGTCGAGCCAGACACGATTCGGAATCCCCTCTCCTTCAAGGTGCTCAGATCTATTCCCAAATCCGTAGCTATATTCCCCAGGACAGTTCCTTCCTTAACCTCTTCAGAGATGGAGTATCTTATCTGTGCAGAAGCTCCGCTCCAAAACAGAACCAAAGCAACCATGAAGACGACCCACTGCCGTCGCTCCCGCCATGCCCCGCATCCTCTTTGTTCCATGTTTTCAAGACAAATAGCCCTAATCCACAGCACTTCCACTATTCCTTCATTTGTCACCGTTGTCTTTCCAGTTTTTGCGTCAAATACCAAAACGAATAAACAAACAATAGTCTTATTTATGTCAATTCCAGATCTTATTCTTTCCACGAACCTGCACGACTGTATAACTCCAGGGACCGATCAAACCTACCAAACCAGCCAGGAGGAGGGCTCAAAAGCATGACGATAGTATTTCTACCAGAAGCGCTATAGTTTGGTACTGACACCATGCGATTCTAACTCGCATTGCGCTGTTGTTTAATAATGTTAGGCTTACTTTTACTAGTCCAACCCACCCAGAATGCTATATTGGCACAACGCATGAGGTAGAAAGGTCAGTGCAAGGTTAGAATAAAAATTGTCAAAGGCTCCAGTCACCCAGGTCATAGACTGTTCTCTCTGCTACCACACAGCAAGAGGTATGGGGGCGACAAGTCTAGGTCCATTCATCAAATGTCCACCCGGACTATTTACATTGCCACCCCCTTTGTTTTTACACTGCTACTCACTGTTTATTATCTATGCATAGTCACTTTACCTACATGTACAAATTACCTCGACCAAGCCTGTACCCCGCACATTGACTCGGTACCGGTACCCCCTGTATATAGGCTCTTTATTGTTATTTTATTGTGTTACTTTTAATTMAATGTTTTACTTTAGTTAATTTAGTAAATATTTTCTTAACTCTTTTTCTTGATCTGCATTGTGGGTTAAGGGCTTGCAAGTAAGAATGTCACGGTAAGGTCGGCAACTGTTGTATTCTGCGCATGTGACAAATACAATTTGATTTGATTTGATTTTGATGACTGGACTCGGCAGACCCATAATTCATATGTCTTAAAGGTTCCGTTAAATAAAATGTACTGAAGCATGCAACAAGTCTCCCATATTTAAATAAATAAAGCTATTTATGCTGTCCTTTTTGGGGGACAACACTTCATTATGCAAACAGCGTATTGAATTCCTAGAGATAGATAGAGGACTGTTTTATATATCTGTGCCATTATAGCTTCTGTGACAGCATGGGCAGCGCCATTGAGGCTACAACCTATAGGAAACCCCAGCTAGTTGACTACTTTGGCTACTTCAAAATGGCGGAAGCATGGTGGAAGCACTAAATGGTGCTGCCCATGCTAAAACGGCCGTTTGGTCTATAGAGGCCTCTATAATTCTCTATGGTTGTATAGCCCAACGTTTCAGCACCACCGTGGTGGACAGTGCCCTGCCTGCCCTGAGCGGCAAATCCTGAGTGTGGTGGTGGGGAATAAGCAGGTTAACTTCCACGTGCCAAGCTCTCAGATCATGTTACAGACACAACCCTCTGATTTAAAACATCATATTTGACCAACTCACACATAACCCTTTTAGTCAATGAAATATTAAATACATACAAATACAATGATAGCGTATATAATTCTCCAACTCAAGCATACTATCAGTACTACATGTCAATGGTCAGGTGTAACAGCATTGTGAACTATAAATTCGTTTTCATCTCCTTACCTCTCCAGAAGCTCTCCTCCTGTGGTCAGGTACCACTAGAGTATTCCCATTGATTCCCGGGACAATAGTAGAACCTATACTCATTCTGGGTCCAACTAACATGTACCGTTTGTCTCCGGATCTGTACTGGATRCTGTGGCACAGTGTCCCGTCGTAATTCACATCTTGTAAATACTTGGAGGAATCGTCTGGGGTATTGGAGCACTGCATTATAATCAACACGAAGATACTGATGATAAAAAGTGCTGAAACTGACCCCAAACGTGATGATCAAATAAATGTAAACGCTGTTCTCCTCCTCGTCTTTTACTCGCTTTTAACATCAGAAGATGCAAAAGCCTCTTTTGGGCTCACAACGTTGAATAATCACAGTAGCTGTTGCTGAGAGTGAAAACGTTCCCATTGTCTTTTACCAGTAACCAGTTTATGCTCAGCCTCGTCCGGTCTCGTGAATGACCGAAGTGTCCTTATCTGTCCTGTATAACGGTCCAAAGCAAAGAGACTGTGGTCAGTAAACTTCCTGGCAGTTGAATAATAACCAGCCGTTATATCCTATATTCAGCATCATAGGCTCTCACTTTAGATACCAAAATGTCTGCGATTACATTGCGGTGGAATCTCCTCCACACTACTCAAGCGGAACATTAGCGCTGACTGGGTACAAGAATCACTGAGCGTTGTCGTTCTGATACCAGAATGAACACGTTTATTGTACGTTGCTGCTGTTAGTGGACGGAGTTACCAGAGTCTGTAGCTACAACTTGGAATTGGGAATGTTTTGAGAGTTTCAAAGGTCAACACTTTTTAGCGCCCAGTATGTGGTGACGCATTTTCCAGGATTTATGTGAGGAAGATGACAATTTATTCTTTCCTCTACACCGTTTTCTCAGAATTTGATATGAAATAAATTGCGTTTTCATTTATGTCACGATCAGATGCACTCACGGAAATACTGAGGCGCCTGGGTGGTTATTCTCAGTGACATAGAAAGTATAGGGGCTCAGTGAAAACTCTGGACTGTTATCATTCACATCTGATACTACAACACTAATAGTCTTTACAGATGACATGGACGGCTGGCCTGCGTCTTTGGCTACTATTGTAACATCATATTCAGAATGTTTTTCCCTATCCAGGGGTGACATGGTGACCACAGAGTAAATATTATCCTGTAGTGATGGCATTAGTTTGAAAGTTGTGTCTTCCATCACAGAGCAGAGAACTTTCCCGTTGAGACCAGAGTCCAAATCATTAACACTGATTAGCGCGACTGTGGTTCCAGGTCTAGAATCCTCGGCGATTGCTCTTGAAAATGATGTCACCTCAATCTCAGGAGCGTTGTCATTGAGGTCAACTATCCTTATTACTACGCTTTTATCTGATGTCATTGGTGCAAGTCCTTTATCCGATGCCTGTATGTCGAGTTCGTACTTGTCTTTTTCTTCAAAATCTATCAGTCCTCTCACAATGATTTCACCTGTTACTGGGTTCAGATCGAAGAGTTTGCGTAATTTACTATTCACGCTATTGCCAAACGAGTACATTACTAAACCGTTTGGTCCCTCGTCCAAATCGGTGGCGTTTACCTGTACAATTGTTGTGCCAACAATAGTATTTTCATTCACCAATACAGAGTAAGCATCTTTTGTATAGACAGGCGGGTTATCATTGATATCCAGTACATCTACAGTTATTCTCATGTCTCCAGATCTTGGAGGTTGTCCTCCATCAATAGCTGTAAGCAGCAGTATATGGCTCTTTACAGCCTCTCTATCCAGTGGTTTTTTTAATATTAATATCGGGATTTTGCCATCATCACCTCGGTCTTTAACTTCCAAACGGAAATGATCGTTGTGACTGAGTTTATACTGTTGAACTGAGTATTGTCCACCATCAGTGTCGAGCGCAGCMTGGAGCTGAAATCGCGCCCCTGGTAAGGCTGACTCAAATATCTCTAACCGTTTCTCTTTCTCGGGAAAGCTGGGGTCTCAGTGGAGGTGTTTTAGACGTTAACGACGATTCCCCAGCTTTCCCGAGAAAGAGAAACGGTTAGAGATATTTGAGTCAGCTTACCAGGGGCGCGATTTCAGCTCCAGGCTGCGCTCGACACTGATGGTGACAATACTCAGTTCAACAGTATAAACTCAGTCACAACGATCATTTCCGTTTGGAAGTTTAAAAGACCGAGGTGATGATGGAAAAATCCCGTATTAATATTAAAAAAACCACTGGAATAGAGAGGCTGTAAAGAGCCATATACTGCTGTCTTACAGCTATTGATGGAGGACAACCTCCAAGATCTGGAGACATGAGAATAACTGTAGATGATCTGGATATCATATTGATAACCCGCTGTCTATACAAAAGATTGCTTCTCTGTTTGGTGAATGAAAATACTATTGTTGGCACAACAATTGTACAGGTAACGCCACCGATTTGACGAGGGACCAAACGGTTTAGTAATGTACTCGTTTGGCAATAGCGTGAATAGTAATTACGCAAACTTTTCGATCTGAACCCAGTAACAGGTGAAATCATTGTGAGAGGACTGATAGATTTTGAAGAAAAAGACAAGTACGAACTCGACATACAGGCATCGGATAAAGGACTTGCACCAATGACATCAGATAAAGGCGTAGTAATAAGGATAGTTGACCTCAATGACAACGCTCCTGAGATTGAGGTGACATTCATTTTCAAGAGCAATCGCGAGGATTCTAGACTGGACCACAGTCGCGCTAATCAGTGTTAATGATTTGGGACTCTGGTCTCAACGGGAAAGTTCTCTGCTCTGTGATGGAGACACAACTTTCAACTAATGCCATCACTACAGGATAATATTTACTCTGTGGTCA
>NC_036848.1:11063222-11076721 GCF_002910315.2 Salvelinus sp. IW2-2015
TTACCGTGAAAATCATCAGTGAAGGGTAATGTCCGACCTTTTGAGGATACTGAGTTTACGAGCTGATGGTTATTGGCATCCAAGATTAAAAGGACAGCCCCCTATGAGGACAAAGGAATGTTTAGGGTTTGCATTAAAAATACTTGAATGTAAATTGGATAACCAAAAACCGGAGATAGAAGGTCAATCTTCTTTCGACTATGGTCTCTGAAGAATTCCAAACCACAGAGCTGTTTATTTTCTCTCATAAGTGTAAACGGAACAATGGACTCCGGCATTCGGTAAAGTTCATTTGCCATTCTGTCAGAAAGATGTTACCTTTTGAAAATTTGGAAAACCTCAATTTTCAGAAACCATGTTACGCTTTTTGTACGGAAACAGCGCTTAGATCGAGACTTGTGCCCATTTATGAGAATTTCACAATAACAGCCACTACTGTGTTTCCAGGCCTCCCCCTGTCCAACATATCAAAAA
Organism: Salvelinus sp. IW2-2015; assembly: GCF_002910315.2. Lineage (NCBI taxonomy): Eukaryota > Metazoa > Chordata > Actinopteri > Salmoniformes > Salmonidae > Salvelinus > Salvelinus sp. IW2-2015. The sequence continues at coordinate 11,063,697 of NC_036848.1, forward strand.
CTGCTGAGCGGCCAATACATCAGAGGTGGAACGATAATAGTCCAGGAAAGTCTGCCCAAGACCCCCCTTGACTGTATTGTGGAGGAAATAACGGAACGTGTGCTTGCGTCAATATTTTTCTGTTAAGCGGCCCCAGATTAAAAGACTTGAATTGAAAATGCTGCCGATTTCAATCACATGTTAGTAGAGGTGAAGGACACAGATGCCATGGGCTCTTTTCCTGATAGCCAATTCTGAATAATTGTCATTTTCCGCTTTTAAAAAGAAGCTTTGACTTTGAAACTTTTTAAAACATTTCCAAATTTCCAAGTTGGCTACAGACCTTCTGGAGTGGAGGTGGGAAAACCTCCGGTATCACTAAGCAGCCCAAACAATAGGCAAACAGCAAAAGCAACCGCCCCGCGGCCCCCCCTACCTTCACAAAAATAAAAATTAAACTAGCCTGTTCCCATTTTCTGGAGAAATTTCCTCAGTCCAAGAAACGCAACCCTCGCTCCAGTGATCTCTGTTATCCAGTCAGCGCTGAACAGGGTTCCACGAAGGTGGTGGAGGAGATTCCCCCCGCAATTGTGAACGCAGGCCATTTGGTGACTAAAGTGAGACTATGACCCGCTTGATATAGGATTTAAACGGCTGGTTATCTTTTTCACTGCAGGGAAGAAGTTACTGACCCACAGTCCTTTTGGCCTGGGACCCGGCTTGATACAGACAGAATAAGGACACTTCGTCATCACAGAGACCGACGAGGGCTGAGGCATAAAAACTGGTCATACTGGTAAAAGGACATTGGGAACGTTCACTCTCAAGCAACAGCTACTGTGATTATGTCAACCGTTGTGGACCCAAAAGAGGCTTTGCAGCTTCTGATGTTTAAAAAGCGCAGTAAAAGCCGAGGAGGAGATAACAGCGTTCCATTTTAATTTGATTCATCAACTTTGGGGTCAGTTTCAGCACCTTTAAGCATCAGTATCTTGCGTTTGATTATAAGTGCAGTGCTCCCCAATACCCCAGACGATTTTCCTCAAGTATTTACAAGATGTGAATTAACGACGGGACACTGTGCCACGGCATCCAGTACAGATCGGAAGGGACAACGGTTACATGTTAGTTGGACCCAGAAGATGAGTATAGGTTCTTACATTAGTCCCGGCAGCAATGGGGATACGCTAGTGGTTAACCTGACCACAGGAGAGGAGAGCTTCTGGAAGGAAGGAGGGTAAGAACTGCTTTGAGCATTAAACTTATGTGAAAGGTTATTACTGGGATTTGAATTGTATTTAGCTTGCCCGTAATAAAAATGTATGGACTGAAGATTTTAGCGCTTGCTATCTACCTGATGGCGCAGAATGTGTGATAAGTTCTTTTAAATAGGTTTATGTTTATATGGCATGAGGGAGATATGCTGACATGAAAAACGTTGATGATATCACAAAAACTAGGGTCCAACATGACTCGTTGAGTGTAATTCCCCTGTCTTACCAAAAACTGCTTTTTCTGTGCGTAATGGAGGGGAACTGAACTCGGTTCATGCAATTACTGGTCCACCCTGTTGTGCTTGATTTACAAATCCATTGTTTTCTTTGCAATCGTGTATGACATGCCTGGTCTTTACATCTGTTTTAGGGACCTTCCACATTCATTTAGTCTCCCAGTCCGTTTCATTTACTTCCCACTACCCCTTCCTCCGTCCAACCCGAACGCCCTGTAAACTTTAATTATAATGGTGGGTAATTTGCTGATCCTAATACAGAAAGGTAACTATCGTTTCTCGAGGCCATATGGGGAACTCATTGGTAAACGGTAATCGGTCCGCCGTGTGTCAGTATTAAACACAAGATACTTTCTGGTTACTGTTATACTTAGGCCTGCCCTATTCTGTGCTTTAGTTTCCCACAGATACAGAGAGAGTCTTGGGGACATCAAATCAAGGCGTGCTATTTCAGACAAAAGACTATTTTATTTTTTCCCGTTTGCTGAACCATTGGATTCGGTATGGATCATTACGACTTTTCCATCTGATCATTAGGATTGTAATTTCTCATTGACAACTGGGTTTGATTGTTTAACGATGGGAGAAGGAGGACAAGGCGCAGATGAGTACTGGTGGGGGTTGCTCTGCGTTTCTCTTTGCCTGCTGTGCTTCGGAGAGCAGGTTCGGCTCAGAAAAGGTACTCTATTCCAGAGGAGGTGGAAAGGGAGCCGTTGTTGGAAATGTTGCTAAGGATTTGGGTCTTGACGTCAGTAGTTTGGTGGAGAAGACGGTTTCGTATCGTTTCTGGATCGAAGGACCTCTTTTTCCAGGTTGATCAGACAAAATGGCGTCTTGTATGTTCATAGAGATATCGACAGAGAGGAGCTCTGTGATGGCACTGGCGTGTGTTTGATGAACCTGAAGATTGTAGTGAGAATCCTCTAGGAAATACATTATGTTCAGTTAGAAATCAAAGATGTCAATAGACCATTCACCTATGTCACAGAAAAGGAGCAGCAGGTTTGAAAAGGCAGAACAGGTCCCCCGGGGGAACTCGCTTACAAATTCCGACTGCTCGTGATCCGGACATAGGTGTAACTCTGTACGTTTTTACAAAATTAAAGTCAGAATCATTTTTTCGACATTGAGATAAAAGATAGCGATGAGGACAAAATACCATTTTAATATTACAAGAAAATTTCTAGATAGGAGAGAACAGAATCAACCACTCATTGGTTTTAACTGCTATCGATGGAGAGGGAATCCGCCAAAATCAGATCTCTAAATATAAAACGTTACTGTTCTTGACGTAAATGATAACAAGCCTGTTTTAGTCAAGACACATATTCTGTAACTTTACAAGAAAACGCCCTATTGGTACTATCGTTGTAAAAGTAAATGCTACAGATCTAGATGAAGGGTTAAACCGTGGTTGTGAATACTCTCTTGGCCAGAACCTTAAAGGCAAAGTTTATGACGTGTTGAATTGATAGCGTTTACAGGTGAAATTACAGTTTAAGCCCAGGTAGACTTTGATGACACTGAGGTGTACAAACTAAGTGTGCAAGCATTCAGAACAGAGGTCAACCGTCCATGGACTGTCGAATGCGAGGTTATCAATAAAATACTTGATGTGATGGATAACAATCCGAGATAGAGGTAACACCCTTTCCAGTATGCGTCTTGAAGATTCCAAACCAGAACTGTTATTTCTCTCATAAGCTTTACTGATAAAGACTCCGGTATTAATGGAAAAAGTGTTGTGTAGTCTGTTAGGAGATGTACCCTTTGAGTTAAAACCTTCATTTCAGGATAATATGTACTCTTTAGTGACCAAACAAACGATTAGACAGAAGAGTTTGTGTCCAATTATGACATCACAATAACAGCCACTGACTGTGGTCAGCCTCCCCTGTCCACATTCAAAACTCTGAGCGTTTCCAGATATCAGATGTGAACGATAACAGCCAGAATTCTCTCAAAACCCTATTGGTGCTGACTTAGTGGAAAATAACGTCCCCGGTGCGTCCATATTCTCTGTAAGCGCCTCTGATAAAGACTTTAATGAAAATGCAGCCAATCATTATCATATTTGTTAGAGGCGAAGGACACAAAATGATATGACATCTTTCCTGAATATCAATTCTGACAATGGACATATTTCTGCTCTAAAAAGCTTTGACTTTGAAACTTTTAAAAACATTCAAATTCCAATTGTAGCTACAGACTCTGAACTCCGTCACTAAGCAGCAACGTCACAATAAACGTGTTCATTCTGGATCAGAACGACAACGCTCCAGTGATCTTGTATCCAGTCAGCACTACGTTCCCACTGAAGGTTGTGGAGGAGATTCCCCGCAATGTGAACGCAGGCCATTTGGTGACTAAAGAGTGAGAGCCTATGACGCTGATATAGGATATAACGGCTGGGTTTATTTTCACTGCAGGGCAAAGTTACTGACCACAGTCTCTTGTTTGGACGCTATTACAGGACAGAAAGACACTTCGTCATTCACCAGAGACAGACGAGGCTGAGCATAAACTGGTCATACTGGTAAAAGACAATGGGAAACGTTTCACTCTCAGCAACAGCTTACTGTGATTATCAACGTTGTGGAGCCCAAAAGAGCGTTTTGCAGCTTCTGAATTTAAAAAGCGCAGTAAAAGACGAGGAGAAACAGCGTTACATTTTATTTATTCATCACTTTTTGGGGTCAGTTTCAGCACTTTTTATCATCAGTATCTTCGTGTTGATTTTTAATGCAGTGCTCCAATACCCCAGACGATTCCCTCAAGTATTTACAGTATGTTGAATTACGACGGGACACTGTGCCACAGCATCCAGTACAGGCCGGAGACAAAACGGTACATGTTAGTTGGACCCAGAATGAGTATAGGTTCTACTATTGTCCCGGCCAGCAATGGGAATACTCTAGTGGTACCTGACCACAGGAGGAGAGCTTCTGGAGAGGTAAGACATGTATGTCTCTGTAATTGTATAAGAATCGCATAGATTATTGTCCCATTTTTTTTGTAATTCATATATTTAATTGAACTACGGGGTCTGTTTGAGTGGGTCTAATATGTTTTTTCGGAGTATGGCTTTGGCGTTTTAACAAACCTCCACCTTTCACAGGGTCTGTCCTTGAAATCAGAGGATCAGGAGTCAACCACCACATTTGAAAGTGGTCGCTGTCCACGACAATGTGCTCTGAACACTTTTCAGTTTAAAGTGGTTTATTTGACATGTCACATATTTGTTTCGGTTTGAGTGCTGCGCATGAACCCATCTCCTAATGCGCAGGGTGTCGCTGCTTTTCAGTGTTAGAAAACGTGCATTTTGTTTGAATCCCTCCCTCCCTTTGTCTGTTGCCTCATATAAAATCATCAAGGTCGAGTGAAATGGGCACTTGCTTTTCTGGAAAATGAAATACTATCCGCATGGATACTTGCTTGAATCTTTTTCGTTGATGAACTTGGCACCTTGATTTTTCTGGATGAAGCGGACTGTAATGGTTCCAAACATAACAGGGCTTGTCAAAATGATAGACGGACAGAGAAGAGAGGCGCCTCACTGGGCGGATGCTGTCGTTTGTATTTTTGTTGTGCTTTCCCCGTGGAGCTTATTGTCAAATACGCTATTCTATCCGCGGAGGAGTCGAAAGAAGTTCTTATTGGGAGATGTAGCAAAGATTTGGGGTTCAGTGTGGATATACTGGCGGGCGAAGGTTTCGGATTGTATCTGGCGCTAAGGAAGGTCTTTTGCAGATAAACCAAGATAATGGCGTGTTGTATGTGAACAGAAACATCGACAGGGAGGAGCTGTGTGAGAAAATCAGTGTGTGTTAATAACCTAAAAACGGTCGCCGAAAATCCAATGGAAATACATTATGTTGAGGTTGTTGAAATTACGGATATAAATGACCATTCTCCCATTTTTCCAGAAAAGGAGAAACGCTTAGAGATTGCAAGAGATGCTGTGCTCAAGGAACGCGTTTTCCTCTTGACGCTGCGGCGTGACCCTGATGTTGGAGCAAATAGTCTCCGTAAGTACACTCTCAGTCAAAACGATAACTTTGACTTAGATGTTTTAAAACTCGCGGTGAGGATAAAATTCCTTTTCTGATTTTGAAAAAGACGCTAGACAGAGAGCAGAAACCTGAAATTCGACTGATTTTGACTGCGTTTGATGGAGTAGTGGACAGCTAGATCTGCACAGTCAATGTAACAATACATGTGATTGATGTCAATGACAACGCACCAGTCTTTGACAGACAGGTGTATACGGTAACTTTATATGAAAATCCTCCCGTAGGTGCCTCAGTTCTAAGATTAAGCACGGATATAGAATGATGGCGCCAACGGACAGGTTATATTACACTTTTGATAACAGTCTTAAAAACAAAGCGTTCGATTTATTCGAGATAGATGATGTTACAGGTGAGATCACTGTAAAAGATTATAGACTTTGAGAAGCAGAGTGTTTTATGAAATTGACATGCAGGCCTCTGGAAAAAGTCCAGTTACATTGACTGGTCACTATGTAGTGTTGTTATTACGTGAAAGAGATGTAAATGACAACGCACCTGAGAATGGACGTGACGTCCTATCAAGCCAAGTCCCAGAGGATGCACGACCGGTACACGTGGTAGCTCTTATCAGCGTGTTTGATATGGACTCTGTGTGATGAAAACGGTCTTAGTTATAGTACAATCTCAGACAACATCCTTTCGAATTAAACCGTCCTTTCAGAAAAATATGTATTCGTTGATTACTAAAAGCAGATTGGACAAAGAGTCAGAGCCTGTGTACACAGTGACTATAACTGCTACAGATAAAGGAGTCCCATCACTGTCTTCCCACAAAAACCATCACAGTCCATATTTCAGACGTTAATGATAACAGTCCTTGTGTTTTTTCGGAGTCAGTATACTTTTTATGTACCGGGAAACAATGCTCCACGCGTCTGTGTTGTTCATTAGTGCCTCAGATAGAGACCAAGATGGACAACCTCGTGTGTTTTAAACATTTGGGAAAAGTGATGGCGACGCTCCTACCTATTATCCTACCTAAATATTAATTCGGATGATGGTAGCATTTACGCGCTAAAAAGCTTTGACTTTGAAAACACTTAAAACGTTCCAATTCCAAGTTGTAGCTACAGACTCTGGAACTCCGTCACTAAGCAGCAACGTCACAGTGAATGTGTTCATTCTGGATCAGAACGACAACGCTCCAGTATCTTGTATCCAGTCAGCGCTAACGGTCACTGAAGGTGTGGAGGAGATTCCCCGCAATGTGAACGCAGGCCATTTGGTGACTAAAGTGAGAGCCGTATGAACGCTGATATAGGATATAACGCTGGTTATTATTTTCACTGCAGAAGTTACTGACCACAGTCTCTTTGCTTGGACCGCTATACAGGACAGAAAGGACACTTCGGTCATTCACAGAGACCGACGAGGCTGAGCATAAACTGGTCCATACTGGTAAAAGAACAATGGACTTTCACTCTCACGAACAGCTACTGTGATTATCAACGTTGTGGAGCCCAAAGAGGCTTTTGCAGCTTTCTGATGTTAAAAGCGCAAGTAAAAGACAGAGGGAGAACAGCGGTACATTTTATTTGATCATCACGTTGGGGTCAGTTTCAGCACTTTTTATCATCAGTATCTCGTGTTGATTATAATGCAGTGCTCCAATACCCCAGACGATTCCTCCAGTATTTACAAGATGTGAATTACGACGGACACTGTGCCACAGCATCCAGTACAGATCCGGAGACAAACGGTACAGTGTTAGTTGGACCCAGAATGAGTATAGGTTCTACTATAGTCCCGGGCAGCAATGGGAATACTCTAGTGGTACCTGACCACAGGAGGAGAGTTCTGAGAGGGTAAGGAGATTAATACGTTTTTATACCAAGTCACGTAACATCGTACATGGTCCTCATAAACCATGTAGACTGAACTGTACAAGTGCATTGAGTGTCTCAATACAATTCATTACTACTTGGGCATTTTTTTTTACTTGCTTTGGCTTTTAGGTTTGTGTTCTGGTGTTTTTGTTTTAGTACTGTAATGCACGACAGTTCTGGAGGGAATCGTCTTGGCATTTCTGTTTTGTAATTCATCAAGTGTCCTTTTTATACCATATTTCTGCTTTAGAATAGTATGTGTGGGACATGCTAAATCAATCTAAAAGGAATTCAAAGTTGTTTCCTCATAGAGCTTGTGTTTTTGGACGGCCAGCGTTGCGCTCTTCGTGTCTGTTGTCGCCTGTCCATTAGCGTGGTTCTGAAACGCTCGAGGTTCTCGCAGCCCGCAGGAGAACATTAACCGTGCAGATAAAGTAACATGCTTCATTTTATATTTTTGTAAATCTGTATCAGTTGCTGGTAGATAATATTAGCCTACATTTGCCTACACACCATTGTATATTTATGATTGTCTGTCTCTGTATGTTTGTGCCAAACATGCTTCTGGTGCTGGAGTAGCCAATGTCCTTTACACAACCATGCAATCAATGTGTGGTTAGCATCGCATGGTGTCAGTGCTTTACTAGAATAACGCTTGAAAGCAACGCTCACGTCACACTTTTGCATCCACCCCTTAGTTGGTTTATCATTCAGTAGCTAGCTGACAAGAGTCGTAAGCAACAAGAAGATATTTCATACACACTTGAACGGACTAAAATGCTTTTTTTGAATAATGAGCTATGATCCTATTTGGGAATGCAATGGTAAGGTTTCCTTAATAATATAGGCATTGTGTCGGTTGCTGTTGGATTCTTTTGGACTAATATATTACAAAAATGGAACAAAGAGCATGGAGCACGGTGGGAGCAAAGACGGAGGCTTTGGGCAATGGTTTGCTTTGGTTGTCTTTTGGAGCGGAGCTTCAGCACAAGTTAAGATACTCCGTCTCTGAAGAGCTTAAGGAAGGAAACGTGTCGTGGGAATATAGCTAAGGATTTGGGAATAGATCTGAGTACCTTTGAAGGAGAGGGATTTCGAATCGTGTCTGGCTCGACGGAGCCCCTTTTCCAGGTAAACCAGAATGACGGCATCTTGTATTTGCACCCGAAAAATAGAACCGAGAGGAGGTGTTGTGAACGGAGGCAGCGTGTGTTTGATCAACATGAAAACCTCTAGAGAACCCGCTGGAGATCCTTATGTCTCGATGGAGGTGTTAGACGTTAACGACGGAGCCCATAATGGATCTCCAGCGGGTTCTCTAGAACGGTTTTCATGTTGATCAAACACACGCTGCTCCGTTCACACACCTCCTCTCGGTCTATTTTTCGGTGCAAATACAAGATGCCGTCATTCTGGTTTACCTGGAAAAGGGGCTCCGTCGAGCCAGACACGATTCGAAATCCCCTCTCCTTCAAGGTACTCAGATCTATTCCCAAATCCTTAGCTATATTCCCCACGACAGTTCCTTCCTTAAGCTCTTCAGAGACGGAGTATCTTAACTGTGCTGAAGCTCCGCTCCAAAAGACAACCAAAGCAACCATTGCCCAAAGCCTCCGTCTTTGCTCCCACCGTGCTCCATGTCCTCTTTGTTCCATTTTTTTATATATTTAGTCCAAAAAGAATCCACAGCACGCGACACAATGCCTATATTATTAAGGAAACCTTACCCATTGCATTCCCAAATAGGATCATAGCTCATTATTCAAAAAAAGCATTTTAGTTCCGTTCAAGTGTGTATGAAATATCTTCTTGTTGCTTACGACTCTTGTCAGCTAGCTACTGAATGATAAACCAACTAAGGGGTGGATGCAAAAGTGTGACGTGAGCGTTGCTTTCAAGAGCGTTATTCTAGTAAAGCACTGACACCATGCGATGCTACCACACATTGATTGCATGGTTGTGTAAAGGACATTGGCTACTCCAGCACCAGAAGCATGTTTGGCACAAACATACAGAGACAGACAATCATAAATATACAATGTGTGTAGGCAAATGTAGGCTAATATTATCTACCCAGCAACTGATACAGATTTACAAAAATATAAAATGAAGCATGTTACTTTATCTGCACGGTATATGTTCTCCTGCGGAGCTGCGAGACATCCGAGCGTTTCAGAACCACGCTAATGGACAGCGACACACCACGAGAGCGCAACGCTGCGTCCAAAAAACACAGCTCTATGAGGAAACAACTTTGAATTCCTTTTAGATTGATTTAGCATGTCCCACACATACTATTCTAAAGCAGAAATATGGTATAAAAAGGACACTTGATGAATTACAAAACAGAAATGCAAGACGATTCCCTCCAGACTGTCGTGCATTACAGTACTAAAACAAAAACACCAGAACACAAACCTAAACAGCAAAGCAAGTAAAAAAATGCCCAAGATAGTATGATTGTATTGAGACACTCAATGCACTGTACAGTTCAGTCTACATGGTTTATGAGGACCATGTACGATGTACGTGACTTGTATAAAAACGTATTAATCTCCTTACCTCTCCAGAAGCTCTCCTCCTGTGGTCAGGTACCACTAGAGTATTCCCATTGCTGCCCGGGACTATAGTAGAACCTATACTCATTCTGGGTCCAACTAACACCGTACCGTTTGCTCCGGATCTGTACTGGATTGCTGGCACAGTGTCCCGTCGTAATTCACATCTTGTAAATACTTGGAGGAATCGTCTGGGTATTGGAGCACTGCATTATAATCAACACGAAGATACTGATGATAAAAAGTGCTGAAACTGACCCCAACGTATGATCAAATAAAATGTACGCTGTTCTCCTCCTCGTCTTTTACTGCGCTTTTAACATCAGAAGCTGCAAAAGCCTCTTTGGCTCCACAACGTTGATAATCACAGTAGCTGTTGCTGAGAGTGAAACGTCCCATTGTCTTTTACCAGTAGACCAGTTTATGCTCAGCCTCGTCGGTCTCTGTGAATGACCGAAGTGTCCTTATCTGTCCTGTATAGCGGTCCAAAGCAAAGAGACTGTGGTCAGTAACTTCCTGCAGTGAAAATAATAACCAGCCGTTATATCCTATATCAGCTCATAGGCGCTCACTTTAGTCACCAAATGCTGCGTTCACATGCGGAATCTCCTCCACACCTTCAGTGGAACCGTTAGCGCTGACTGGATACAAGATCACTGGAGCGTTGTCGTTCTGATCCAGAATGAACACATTCACTGTGACGTTGCTGCTTAGTGACGGAGTTCCAGAGTCTGTAGCTACAACTTGGAATTGGAACGTTTTAAGTGTTTCAAAGTCAAAGCTTTTTAGCGCGTAAATGCTACCATCATCCGAATTAATATTTAGGTAGGATATAGTAGGAGCGTCGCCATCACTTTTCCAAATGTTATAAGACACACGAGCGTTGTCATCTTGGTCTCTATCTGAGGCACTAATGGAAAACACAGACGCGTGTGGAGCATTGTTTTCCGGTACATAAAAAGTATACTGACTCCGAGAAAACACAGGACTGTTATCATTAACGTCTGAAATATGGACTGTGATGGTTTTGTGGGAAGACAGTGATGGGACTCCTTTATCTGTAGCAGTTATAGTCACTGTGTACACAGGCTCTGACTCTTTGTCCAATCTGCTTTTAGTAATCAACGAATACATATTTTTCTGAAAGGACGGTTTTAATTCGAAAGGGATGTTGTCTGAGATTGTACATATAACTAAGCCGTTTTCACCAGAGTCCATATCAAACACGCTGATAAGAGCTACCGCTGTACCGGGTCGTGCATCCTCTGGGACTTGGCTTGATAGGGACGTCACGTCCATCTCAGGTGCGTTGTCATTTACATCTTTCACGTTAATAACAACACTACAGTGACCAGTCAATGTAACTGGACCTTTGTCAGAGGCCTGCATGTCAATTTCATAAACACTCTGCTCTTCAAAGTCTATTAATCCTTTTACAGTGATCTCACCTGTAACATCATCTATCTCGAATAAATCGAACGCTTTGTTTTTAAGACTGTTATCAAAAGTGTATATAACCTGTCCGTTGGCGCCATCATCTATATCCGTGGCATGTAATCTTAGAACTGAGGCACCTACGGGAGGATTTTCATATAAAGTTACCGTATACACCTGTCTGTCAAAGACTGGTGCGTTGTCATTGACATCAATCACATGTATTGTTACATTGACTGTGCCAGATCTAGCTGTCTCACCTCCATCAAACGCAGTCAAAATCAGTCGAATTTCAGGTTTCTGCTCTCTGTCTAGCGTCTTTTTCAAAATCAGAAAAGGAATTTTATCCTCACCGCGAGTTTTAACATCTAAGTCAAAGTTATCGTTTTGACTGAGAGTGTACTTACGGAGACTATTTGCTCCAACATCAGGGTCACGCGCAGCGTCAAGAGGAAAACGCGTTCCTTGGAGCACAGCATTCTCTGCAATCTCTAAGCGTTTCTCCTTTTCTGGAAAAATGGGAGAATGGTCATTTATATCCGTAATTTCAACCTCAACATAATGTATTTCCATTGGATTTTCGGCGACCGTTTTTAGGTTGATTAAACACACACTGATTTTCTCACACAGCTCCTCCCTGTCGATGTTTCTGTTCACATACAACACGCCATTATCTTGGTTTATCTGCAAAAGACCTTCCTTAGAGCCAGATACAATCCGAAACCTTCGCGCCGCCAGTATATCCACACTGAACCCCAAATCCTTTGCTACATCTCCCACATAAGAACCTTCTTTCGACTCCTCCGCGATAGAATAGCGTATTTGACAATAAGCTCCACGGGGAAAGCACAACAAAAATACAAACGACAGCATCGCCCAGTGAGGCGCCTCTCTTCTCTGTCCGTCTATCATTTTGACAAGCCCTGTTATTTTGGAACCATTACAGTCCGCTTCATCCAGAAAAATCAAGGTGCCAAGTTCATCAACGAAAAAGATTCAAGCAAGTATCCATGCGGATAGTATTCTCAATTCCAGAAAGCAAGTGCCCATTTCACTCGACCCGGATGATTTTTAATGAGGCAACACGACAAAGGGAGGGAGGGATTCAAACAAAATGCAYGTTTCTAACACTGAAAAGCAGCGACACCCTGCGCATTAGGAGAATGGGTTTCATGCGCAGCAACTCAAACCGAAACATAAATATGTGACATGTCAAATAACACTTTAAACTGAAAAGTGTTTCAGAGCAATTGTCGTGGACAGCGACCACTTTCAAATGTGGTGGTGACTCCTGATCCTCTGATTTCAAGGACAGACCCTGTGARAGGTGGAGGTTTGTTAAAACGCCAAAGCCATACTCCGAAAAAAACATATTAGACCCACTCAAACAAGACCCCGTAGTTCAATTAAATATATGAACTTACAAAAAAAATGGGACAATAATCTATGCGATTTCTATACAATTACAGAGACATACATGTCTTACCTCTCCAGAAGCTCTCCTCCTGTGGTCAGGTACCACTAGAGTATTCCCATTGCTGCCCGGGACAATAGTAGAACCTATACTCATTCTGGGTCCAACTAACATGTACCGTTTGTCTCCGGATCTGTACTGGATGCTGTGGCACAGTGTCCCGTCGTAATT
>NC_036848.1:11079208-11083793 GCF_002910315.2 Salvelinus sp. IW2-2015
TTCATCATCTTGTAATTACTGTGAGGATCGTCTGGGGTATTGGAGCACTGCCATTAAATCAACACACGAAGATACTGATGATAAAAAGTGCTGAACACTGACCCCAAAGTGATGATCAAATAACAATGTACGCGTGTTCTCCTCTCGTCTTTTACTGCGCGCTTTTAACCATCAGAAGCTGCAAAGCCTCTCTTGGCGCTCCACAACGTTGATAATCACAGTAGCTGTTGCTGAGAGTGAAACGTTCCATTGTCTTTTACCAGTATGACCAGTTTATGCTCAGCCTCGTCTGGTCTCTGTGAATGACCGAAGTGTCCTATCTGTCCTTGTATAGCGGTCCAAAGCAAAGAGACTGTGGTCAGTAACTTCCTGCAGTGAAAATAAATAACCAGCCGTTATATCCTATATCAGCGTCATAGGCTCTCACTTTAGTCACCAAAGGCCTGCGTTCACATTGCGGGGAATCTCCTCCACACCTTCAGTGGAACGTTGTGGCTGACTGGATACAGAACACTGGAGCGTTGTCGTTCTGATCCAGAATGAACACTTTATTGTGACGTTGCTGCTTAGTGACGGAGTTCCAGAGTCTGTAGCTACAACTTGGAATTGAATGTTTTAAAGTTTCAAAGTCAAAGCTTTTTAGAGCGAAATATAGTCATTGTCAGAATTGATATTCAGGAAAGATGTCATAGTCATTTTGTGGTCCTTCGCCTCTAACAATATGATATAGAATGGCTTGCATTTTCATTAAAGTCTTTATCCAGAGGCGCTTACAGAGAATAATGGACCTGCACCGGGGACGTTATCTTTCCAAACTAGTACAGCTCGAATAGGGTTTTGGAGAGATTCTGGGCTGTTTCTTCACATCTGATAATCTGCGAAACGCTCCAGCAGTTTTGAATGTGGAACAGGGGAGGCTGGACCAACAGCCAGTGGCTGTCTATGTGATGTCATAATTGGGACACAAACTCTCTGTCTAAATCCGTTCGTTTAAGCGTCACTAAAGAGTAATATTATCCTTGAAATGAACGGTTTTAACTCAAAGGGTACATCTCCTAACAGACTACACAACACTTTTCCAAATTAATACCGGAGTCTTTATTGTGACGTTGCTGCTTAGTGACGGAGTTCCAGAGTCTGTAGCTACAACTTGGAATTGGAATGTTTTTAAAGTTTCAAAGTCAAAGCTTTTTAAAGCGGAAATATGACCATTATCAGAATTGATATTCAGGAAAGATGCCATGGCATTCTGTGTCCCTTCACCTCTAACAATGTGATATGAAATCGCAGCATTTTCATTCAAGTCTTTATCTGCGGCGCTTACAGAAAATATTGACGCAGCACGTCCGTTATTCTCCACTAAATACAGCTCAAGGGGGGTTTGGGAGAATTCTGGACTATTATCGTTCACATCTGATATCTGGACGCTCAGAGTTTTGAATGTGGACAGGGGAGGCTGACCACAGTCAGTGGCTGTTATTGTGATGTCATAATGGGACACAAGTTCTCGATCTAAGCGCTGTTTCGTAACAAAAGAGTACATGTTATCTTGAAATGAAGGTTTCAATTCAAAAGGTACATCTTCTGACAGAATGCAAATGACTTTACCGTTAATGCCGGAGTCATTGTCAGTTACACTTATGAGAGAAATAACAGTCTGTGGTTTGGAATCTTCAGAGACCATAGTCGAAAGAGATGTTACCTCTATCTCGGGTTTGTTATCATTTACATCAAGTATTTTTATGATAACCCTACATTCTGTCCTCATAGGGGGCTGTCCTTTATCTGATGCCATAACATCAGCTCTGTAAACTTCAGTATCCTCAAAGTCGACATTACCCTTCACTGATATTTCACCGGTATTAGAATCTAAGCTAAAAGTATCATATACTTTTCTTTTTAGGTTTTTCACGAATGAATATATAATTTCAGAATAGACACCGTCGTCCAAATCGGTAGCATTAACTTTAGCAACAATTGTTCCAACTGCACCGTTTTCCTGTATTGTCACAGAATAAACGTCCTGGCTGAAAATAGGTCTGTTGTCATTATTATCAAGAACAGTGATTGAAATGTTGACATGCCCTGACCTTGGCGGGCTACCGCCATCGATGGCGGTTAAAACTAAAATATGTTTGCTTTCACGTTCCCTATCGAGAGGTTTATGTAATTTCAAAACAGGGATTTTTCCTTCTTCTCCAGTGTCCCGCAGCTCCAGATCAAAATATTCAGTATGGCTTAATTTATATAAACCAACGGAATTCATTCCGGAATCTGGATCACGTGCTGCCTGTAACTGGAAACCTGTGCCTGGCAGAGTAGATTCTGCTATTTCCAAATTCTGTTCTTTCTCTGAGAAACTGGGTGAATGGTCGTTCACATCACTTATCTCTATCCCTACATAATGTATTTCTAAAGGATTCTCAACAACGATTTTCAGGTTTATCATGCACGCACTATTGCCATCACAGAGCTCCTCTCTGTCGATATTCTTATGAACATACAAGACGCCATTGTTCTGATTTATATGGAAAAGAGCGTCCTTAGATCCAGATACGATACGAAACCGTCTCTCCACCAAACTACTGACGTCAAGACCCAAATCCTTAGCAACATTTCCAACAACGGCTCCCTCTTCCACCTCCTCTGGNATTGTGACGTTGCTGCTTAGTGACGGAGTTCCAGAGTCTGTAGCTACAACTTGGAATTTGAATGTTTTTAAAGTTTCAAAGTCAAAGCTTTTTAGAGCAGAAATATGTCCATTGTCAGAATTGATATTCAGGAAAGATGTCATATCATTTTGTGTCCCTTCGCCTCTAACAATATGATATGAAATGGCTGCATTTTCATTAAAGTCTTTATCAGAGGCGCTTACAGAGAATATGGACGCACCGGGGACGTTATTTTCCACTAAGTACAGCTCAATAGGGTTTTGAGAGAATTCTGGGCTGTTATCGTTCACATCTGATATCTGGACGCTCAGAGTTTTGAATGTGGACAGGGGAGGCTGACCACAGTCAGTGGCTGTTATTGTGATGTCATAATTGGACACAAACTCTCTGTCTAATCGTTGTTTGGTCACTAAAGAGTACATATTATCCTGAAATGAAGGTTTTAACTCAAAGGGTACATCTCCTAACAGACTACACAACACTTTTCCATTAATACCKGAGTCTTTATCAGTAACGCTTATGAGAGAAATAACAGTTCCTGGTTTGGAATCTTCAGAGACCATACTGGAAAGGGATGTTACCTCTATCTCGGGATTGTTATCATTCACATCAAGTATTTTTATGATAACCTCGCATTCGACAGTCCATGGAGGTTGACCTCTGTCTGATGCTTGCACACTTAGTTTGTACACCTCAGTGTCATCAAAGTCTACCTGGGCCTTAACTGTAATTTCACCTGTAACGCTATCCAATTCAAACACGTCATAAACTTTGCTCTTAAGGTTTCTGCCAAGAGAGTATTCAACAACACGGTTTAACCCTTCATCTAGATCTGTAGCATTTACTTTTACAACGATAGTACCAATAGGGGCGTTTTCTTGTAAAGTTACAGAATATGTGTCTTGACTAAAAACAGGCTTGTTATCATTTACGTCAAGAACAGTAACGGTTATATTTAGAGATCCTGATTTTGGCGGATTCCCTCCATCGATAGCAGTTAAAACCAATGAGTGGTTGATTCTGTTCTCCCTATCTAGAGATTTCTGTAATATTAAAAATGGTATTTTGTCCTCATCGCTATCTTTTATCTCAATGTCGAAAAAATGATTCTGACTTAATTTGTAAAAACGTACAGAGTTTACACCTATGTCCGGATCACGAGCAGTCGGAATTTGTAAGCGAGTTCCCGGRGGGACATGTTCTGCTATTTCAAAATGCTGCTCCTTTTCTGTGAACATAGGTGAATGGTCATTGACATCTTTGATTTCTAACTGAACATAATGTATTTCTAGAGGATTCTCAACTACAATCTTCAGGTTCATCAAACACACGCCAGTGCCATCACAGAGCTCCTCTCTGTCGATATTSTTATGAACATACAAGACGCCATTGTTCTGATTAACCTGGAAAAGAGCGTCCTTCGATCCAGAAACGATACGAAACCGTCTCTCCACCAAACTACTGACGTCAAGACCCAAATCCTTAGCAACATTTCCAACAACGGCTCCCTCTTCCACCTCCTCTGGCCAAGAGAAGAGATCCACACGTTGATAATGCACAGTAGCTGTTGCTGAGAGTGAAACGTTCCCATTGTCTTTTACCAGTCATGAACCAGTTTATGCTCAGCCTCGTCTGTCTCTGTGAATGACCGAAGTGTCCTTATCTGTCCTGTATAGCGTCCAAAGCAAAGAGACTGTGGTCAGTAACTTCCTGCATGAAAATTAATAACCAGCCGTTATATCCTAATATCAGCGTCATAGGCTCTCACTTTAGTCACCAAATGGCCTGCGTTCACATTGCGGGGAATCTCCTCCACACCTTCAGTGGAACCGTTTGCGTGACTGGATACAAGATCACTGGAGCGTTGTCGTTCTGATCCAGAATGAACACGTTTTATTGTGACGTTGCTGCTT
>NC_036848.1:11084331-11087464 GCF_002910315.2 Salvelinus sp. IW2-2015
GGAATAGCAGGTACTTATCTGAGCCGAACCTGCTCTCGCCGAAGCCAGGCAGCGAAGAGAAACGCAGAGCACACCTATCTCAGTACCGTCCCATCTGTGCCTTTCGTCCTCCGTCTCCATCGTTAAACAATCAAACCCAGTTGTCATGAGAAATACCAATCCTAATGATCAGAATGGAAAAGTCGATGATCATAACGAATCAATGCGTTCAGCAACGGGCAAAAAATAAAATAGTCTTTGTCTGAAATAGCACGCTTGATTTGATGTCCCGACAAGACTCTCTCTGTATCTGTGGGGGAACTAAACAGCACAGATAGGGGCAGGCTAGTATAACAGACCAGAACAAGTAATCCTTGTGTTATACTGACACACTGCGGACCGATCTACCGTTTACCATGAAGTACATATGGCTCGAGAACGATTAGTAACCTTTCTGTATTAGGATCAGCAAATTAACCACCACTATATTACAGTTACAGGCGTGTGACGAGGAAGGTGTTTAGTGGGAGTAAAATGAAAAGGACTGGGACTTAAATGAATGGTGGATCGGTACATAGAGAATGTATAAAGACAGGAGTGACGGAGTTCCAGAGTCTGTAGCTACAACTTGGAATTGGAATGTTTTGAGGGTTTCAAAGTCAAAGCTTTTTAGAGCGGAAATAAGTCCATTATCAGAATTGATATTCAGGAAAGATGCAATGACATTTTGTGTCCCTTCTCCTCTAACAATGTGATATGAAATTGCTGCATTTTCATTTAAGTCTTTATCTGTGGCGCTTACAGAGATTATGGACCCACCAGGGGCGTTATTTTCCACTAAGTACAGCTCAATAGAGTTTTGGGAGAATTCTGGTCTGTTATCGTTCACATCTGATATCTGGACGGTCAGAGTTTTGATTGTGGACAGAGGAGGCTGACCACAGTCAGTGGCTGTTATTATGATGTCATAATGGGACACGAGTTCTCGATCTAAACGGCCCTTTGTGACGATAGAATATACGTTTTCTTTATATGATGACTTTAACTCAAATGGCACGTCTTTAGATATACTAGCAAGCACTTTACCATTAATACCGGAATCTTTATCTGTCACACTGATGAGAGAAATAACAGTTCCTGGGTTAGAAACTTCAGACACCGTATTAGAGAGGGATGTAACACCAATAGATGGTTTATTGTCATTTACATCAGTTATCTTTATAATAACTCGACAATCAACAGTCAGTGGAGGTTGGCCTTTATCAGACGCCTCTATATTTAACCTGTACACCTCATTATCCTCGAAATCTACTGGACCTTTAACCCGAATATCTCCAGTAAGGCTATCCAGTTCAAATATGTCATATACTCCACGCTTTAAATTCCTACCAAGTGTATATTCAACTTCTCCATTTGATCCATGGTCTGTATCAGTTGCGTTAACCCTTACTACAATCCTACCGATATCAGCATTTTCCTGTAATGTCACTGAGTAGACGTCTTGGCTACATACAGGTTGATTATCATTTGTATCAAGGACTGTGACAGTGATGTTCAGAGTACCTGTTCTAGGCCGATTCCCCCCATCCAATGCTGTCAATAGTAATACATGTTTGGTCTTCTGTTCCCTATCTAAAGCTTTCTGTAAAACCAAAAACGGGATTTTATCACCTTCCCCGCTATCTCGCAGCTCTAAATCAAAATGCTCGTTTTGATTTAATTTATAGGTACGTACTGAATTTATTCCATAGTCCAAATCACGCGCAGCCTGGAGTTCAAAACGAGCCCCTGGCAGTTTATTCTCAGCTATTTTGATGTGTATATCTTTCTCGGAGAAGCTGGGGGTATGATCGTTTATGTCTGTTATTTCTACACCTACGTAATGGACTTCTAACGGGTTTTCAACAATGATCTCTAGATCTATCACACATGCAACATTTCCGACACAAAGCTCCTCTCTGTCAATATTCTTATAAACATACAAGACGCCATTGTTCTGATTTATCTGGAAAAGAGCGTCCTTAGATCCAGAAACGATTCGAAACCGCCTCTCCACCAAACTACTGACGTCAAGACCCAAATCCTTAGCAACATTTCCAACAACGGCTCCCTCTTCCACCTCCTCGGGAATAGAGTACCTTATCTGAGCCGAAACCTGCTCCACGAAGCACAGCAGCAAAGAGAAACGCAGAGCAACCCACCAGTACTCCCATCTGCGCCTTTGTCCTGGGTCTCCCATCGTTAAATAGAAAAGGAAACACAATCCTCAATGAAAAAATACAATCCTGAAGATCAAATGGCCAACGGGGTTCTATCCACACTTTATCCAATGTTTCATCAGCGAAATAGAACACAATCCTTTATGTCTATCGTCTTGTTCTAATGTCCGCCCCGACCTATGTATGGAACAAAACAACCCAGAGAGGGGCAAGGCCTATTCTACAAAGCACCAGTCAGTCACCTTGTGTTATACTGACACCCAGCGCTCCGAGCTCCTGTTTACCACCGTAGACTGCATTGKTTTGTACATACATTTGGTTGTGACTATTTGTATTGATTAAAACCCCAGTTGCAATGGGTCCATTTTACATTTAACCTGTATTTAACTAGGCAAATCAGTTAAGAACGAATTCTTATTTACAATGATGGCCTACCCCGGCCAAACCCGGACGACGATGGGCCAATTGTGCGCCGCCCTATGGAACTCCCAATCACGGCCGGATGTGATACAGCCGGGATTCGAACCAGAATGCAGTGCCTTAGAACACTGCGCCATTCGGGAGTCCTTAAAGGAATAGCAATGTAAAAGGGTGAGGAAAGGTCGAGGAAGAATATAAAAATGGTTGTCACGCCCTGACCTTAGAGAGCCTTTTTATGTCTATATTTGGTTTGGTCAGGGTGTGATTTGTGGTGGGCATTCTATGTTCTTTAGTTCTATTAGTTGTATTTCTATGTTTTGGGGGTTCTCAATCAGGGACAGCTGTCTAACGTTGTCTCTGATTGAGAACCATACTTAGGTAGCCCTTTTTCCCTCCTTTCGTGGTGCGAAGTTAACTTTATTTGTGGCACATAGCCCTTTAGCTTCACGGTTGTTATTGTATTGTTTATTGTTTTTGTCGGCGTCATCCTAATAAAAAGGAATATGTACGCTCAC
>NC_036848.1:11088329-11089515 GCF_002910315.2 Salvelinus sp. IW2-2015
CTCCAGTGATGATCCATGGCACGAAGCCTCCAGTGATGATCCATGGCACGAAGCCTCCAGTGATGATCCATAGCAAGAAGCCTCCAGTGATGATCCATGGTACGAAGCCTCCAGTGATGATCCATGGCAAGAAGCCTCCAGTGAGGAGTCATGGCACGAAGCCTCCAACAACGGCCTCCAGTCCGGAGCCTCCAGCGACGGTCTCCAGTCCAGAGTCTCGAGCGACGGTCCGCAGTCCGGAGCCTCCAGCGACGTTCTCCAGTCCGGAGTCTCCAGCGACGCTCTCAAGTCCGGAGTCTCCAGCGACGGCCTCCAGTCCGGAGTCTCCAGCGACGGTCCCCTGTCCGGAGTCTCCAGCGACGGTCCCCAGTCCGGAGTCTCCAGCCAAGGTCCCCAGTCCGGAGTCTCCAGCGACGTTCTCCAGTCCGGAGCCTCCAGCGACGGTCTCCAGTCCGGAGCCTCCAGCGACGGTCTCCAGTCCGGAGCCTCCAGCGACGGTCCCCAGTCCGGGGCCCACAATGACGGTCCCCAGTCCGGAGCCTCCAGCGACGGTCCCCAGCAACAAGGGTGCCCAGTCCGGGGCCCGCAACGAGGGTGCTCAGTCCGGGGCCCGCAACGAGGGTGACCAGTCCGGGGCCCGCAACGAGGGTGACCAGTCCGGGGCCCGCAACGAGGGTCCCCAGTCCGGGGTCGGCGGCGAGGGTCCCCGCACCAGAGGTGCCACCAATGTGGGGTGAGCCAGTGGTGGAGCGGGGTCTGCGTCCCGCACCTGAGCCGCCACCGTGGATAGAGATGCCCACCCAGACCCTCCCCAATAGGTTCAGGTTTTGCGACCAGAGTCCGCACCTTTGGGGGGGTGGGGGGGGTACTGTCACGCCCTGACCTTAGAGAGCCTTTTTATGTCTATATTTGGTTTGGTCAGGGTGTGATTTGGGGTGGGCATTCTATGTTCTTTAGTTCTAGTATTTGTATTTCTATGTTTTGGCCGGGTAGGGTTCTCAATAAGGGACAGCTGTCTAACTTTGTCTCTGATTGAGAACCATACTTAGGTAGCCCTTTTTCCCTCCTTTCGTGGTGGGAAGTTAACTTTGTTTGTGGCACATAGCCCTTTAGCTTCACGGTTGTTATTGTATTGTTTATTGTTTTTGTCGGCGTCATCCTAATAAAAAGGAATATGTACGCTCAC
>NC_036848.1:11090555-11096356 GCF_002910315.2 Salvelinus sp. IW2-2015
TTCTGATCCAGAATGAACACGTTTATTGTGACGTTGCTGCTTAGTGACGGAGTTCCAGAGTCTGTAGCTACAACTTGGAATTTGAATGTTTTGAGAAATTCAAAATCAAAGCTTTTTAAAGCGGAAATATGACCATTATCAGAATTGATATTCAAGAAAGATGCCATATCATTTTGTGTCCCTTCACCTCTAACAATGTGATATGAAATCGCAGCATTTTCATTCAAGTCTTTATCTGTGGCGCTTACAGAGAATATCGATTCACCACGGGGGTTATTCTCCACTAAATACAGTTCAAGTGGGTTTTGGGAGAATTCTGGGCTGTTATCGTTCACATCTGATATCTGGACGGTCAGAGTTTTGAATGTGGACAAAGGAGGCTGACCACAGTCAGTGGCTGTTATTGTGATGTCATAATGGGAGACGAGTTCTCGATCTAATCGCCCTTTTGTGACGACAGAATACGCATTGTCCTGRAATGATGGTTTTAATTCAAATGGGACGTCCTCGGATATTGTTAATAGGACTTTGCCGTTGTTACCGGAGTCTGTATCCGTTACGCTAATGAGAGATATGACTGTTCCAGACTTTGAGTCCTCGGATATCATGTTAGACAGTGACGTCACCTCTATTTCTGGTTTATTGTCGTTTATGTCCGTTATCTTGATGACAACTCTACAGTCGACTGATAGTGGGGGTTGTCCTTTGTCAGAGGCTTGCACTGTTAATTTGTAAACCTCATTCTCTTCAAAGTCTACTGGACCTATGACACGAATTTCACCGGTAAGACTGTTCAAATTAAATATGTCATGAACTTTGCGCTTTATGTTTCTACCAAGTGCATATTCAACTTCACCGTTTTGACCTTCGTCTGTGTCAGTGGCGTTTATGTTTAAAACGGTTGTTCCAATAGGTGCATTTTCCTGGATAGTAACAGAATAGATATCTTTACCACAAACGGGTCGATTGTCATTGACATCAACAACTGTAACCGTAATATTTAGAGTACCTGATCTCGGAGGATTGGCTCCATCTATTGCTGTTAAAATGAATGAGTGGTTTGTGCTTTGTTCTCTATCAATAGCCTTCCTTAAGATTAAAAACGGAACTTTGTCTTCGTCTCCATTATCAATTAATTCCAATTCGAAATGAGGATTACTACTTAATAGGTACATACGCACAGAGTTCAATCCAACATCTGCATCCCGTGCGGTCTGGAGTTCAAAGCGCGTATCAGAAAGGGTATTTTCCGCTATCTCTAAGTGCAGATCCTTTTCAGTAAAACTGGGCGAGTGATCATTAACATCCGTTATTTCTACACCGACATAATGAATCTCTAAAGGGTTTTCAACAGCGATTTTCAGGTTTATCAGACAAGCGCCGGTGCCATCACAGAGCTCCTCTCTGTCGATATTCTTATGAACATACAAGACGCCATTGTTCTGATTAACCTGGAAAAGAGCGTCCTTAGATCCAGAAACGATACGAAACCGCCTCTCCACCAAAGTACCGACGGCAAGACCCAAATCCTTAGCAACATTTCCAACAACGGCTCCCTCTTCCACCTCCTCTGGAATAGAGTACCTTATCTGAGCCGAAACCTGCTTCTCCGAAGCACAGCAGCAGAGAAACCAGAGCAACACACCAGTACTCCCATCTGCGCCTCTTGTCCTCCGGTCTCCCATCGTGAAATACACAATTATGCACAATCCTCAATGAAAAAAAATATAATCCTAATATTCAGATAGACAATTCGTTATTATCCATACTGTATCCAATATTTCAGCACCGGAAAAGAAATAGGCGTTCTCTCTGTCCAATATATCAGGGTTTTCGGATGTCTGCTCAGCTCTCTTTAGAACAAAACCAATCAGATAGAAGCAGAACAAAACAGCCCAGAGAGGCAGGGTCTATAGTACATAGCACCAGACAGTATCATTGCTGCTACACTGGCACCTCGCTGGGCTGGATCTCCATCCACAATATATGAGCTCCGAGAATACATACTGTAATGAAACAGCAGGGAGTAGGTCTCGAAACCCTCGACCTTCTAGCCCGAGGATCCGGCGCGCTATCGCGACGTGCCCGCCCAAAGTAATGGTCGTGTGCCAGAGTCGATTTCCGCGCTTATAAACCCAGTCGTTAACCACTACTCCCTCCTTTCAAAGAGCGCGTCCTCGCGCTAGCTTGCGACTCTACGTTTTACAGGAACGCGCTCACCGGCCAAGCACACGCACTGTCGTGGATGCAAGGTCGATCACTTCTGACACCAATGTGAATGAAACAGCAGGGAGCAGGGATCGAACCCTCGACCTTCTGGCCCAAGGTCCGGCGCGCTATCGACTGTGCCGCAAAAGCATGCTCGTGCGGCAAAGTCGATTTCCGCGCATTAAAACCCATGGTCTTACACTACCAATAAATATGCATACATTAGCTATCAAATAACGAGGACAAATGGAGATGGAGTTGAGTAGAACATTGCAAAATAACAGGAAACGCAAGTATGGTAGTAGTCTAGCATGCTCTCTCCAACTAATTAAGGGAATTTGAAGTTCAGCACTATGACAGCAACCACGGCAGCTACTTTGCCTATTTACATTAGCCACGGACCAAACATGATCAAAATAAAATACATATGGAGAGTAAAGGTTAGGTAAGTTCTTACCTCTCCAGAAGCTCCCTCCTGTGGTCAGGTACCACTAGAGTATTCCCATTGCTGCCCGGGACTATAGTAGAACCTATACCATTCTGGTCCAACTAACATGTACCGTTTGTCTCCGGATCGTACTGGATGCTGTGGCACAGTGTCCCGTCGTATTCATCTTGTAAATACTTGGAGGAATCGTCTGGGCTTTGACACTGCATTATAATCAACACCGATGATACTGATGATAAAAAGTGCTGAAACTGAGCCCAAAGTGATGATCAAATAAAATGTAACGCTGTTCTCCTCCTCGTCTTTTACTGCGCTTTTAACATCAGAAGCTGCAAAAGCCTCTTTGGCTCCACAACGTGATAATCACAGTAGCTGTGCTGAGAGTGAAACGTTCCCATTGTCTTTTACCAGTATGACCAGTTTATGCTCAGCCTCGTCTGTCTCTGTGAATGACCGAAGTGTCCTTATCTGTCCTGTATAGCGGTCCAAAGCAAAGAGACTGTGGTCAGTAACTTCCTGCAGTGAAAATAATAACCAGCCGTTATATCCTATATCAGCGTCATAGGCTCTCACTTTAGTCACCAAATGGCCTGCGTTCACATTGCGGAATCTCATCCACACCTTCAGTGGAACCGTTAGCGCTGACTGGATACAAGATCACTGGAGCGTTGTCGTTCTGATCCAGATGATAACACGTTTATTGTGACGTTGCTGCTTAGTGACGAGTTCCAGAGTCTGTAGCAACAACTTGGAAATGGAACGTTTTGAGCGTTTCAAAATCCAAACTTTTTAGAGCGGAAATAAGTCCGTTATCAGAATTGATATTCAAAAAAGATGCCATATCGTTCTGTGTCCCTTCTCCTCTGATTGTGTGATATGAAATAGCAGCATTTTCGTTCAAGTCTTTATCAGTGGCGGTTACAAGGAATATGGACGCACCCGGGGCATTTTTTCCACTAAGACAGCGCAAAGGGTTTTTGGAGAATTCTGGACTGTTATCATTCACATCTGATATCTGGACGCTCAAAGTTTTGAATGTGGACAGAGGAGGCTGACCACAGTCAGTGGCTGTTATAGTGATGTCATAATGGGACACGAGTTCTCGATCTAAACGTCCTTTTGTGACTATAGAATATACGTTTTCTTTATATGATGGCTTCAATTCAAAAGGTATATTTTCTGATATACTTGAAATCACTTTACCATTAATACCAGAGTCTTTATCTGTGACACTGATGAGAGAAATAACAGTTCCTGGTTTGGACTCTTCAGACACTGTATTAGAGAGGGATGTTACATCAATGTCTGGCTCATTGTCATTAATATCGATTATCTTTATGATCACTCTACATTCCACAGTCAGTGGAGGTTGTCCTTTGTCCGAGGCCTGAACATCTAGTTTATACACCTCTGTGTCCTCGAAATCCACCTCACCTTTAACTCTAATGTCTCCAGTTAGCCTATCCAGTTCAAAAATATCATAGACTTTTCTCCTTAAGGTTTTACCCAGGCTGAACTCAACCTCACTATTACTTCCTTCATCTGGATCAGTTGCATTTACTCTAATAACAACTGTACCAACTCCAACGTTTTCTTGTATCCTAACATTATATGTATCTTGACTAAAGACGGGACGGTTATCATTACTATCTAGAACAACAATTGTAACGTTTAGAGTTCCTGATCTTTGAGGATTACCTCCATCTATCGCTGTTAGGAGAAGCGTATAGTTGTGGTTTTGTTCCCTATCTAGCGACTTCTTTAAAACTAAAAACGGTATTTTGTCCTCATCGCTTTGCCGCACATCGATTTCAAAATGATCGTTAGACGTTATTTTATAGGTATGAACTGAATTCATCCCAACATCAGGATCATGAGCTGCATGTAATTGGAACCGTGTACCTGGAGGGGTATGCTCAGCTATCTCAAATTTCTGTTCCTTTTCTGGAAAATTAGGTGAATTATCATTCACATCTGTGATTTCTACACCTACATAATGGACTTCTAGCGGGGTTTCAACGACTATTTTAAGGTCTATCAAGCACACGCCAGTGCCATCACAGAGCTCCTCTCTGTCGATATTCTTATGAACATACAAGACGCCATTGTTCTGATTTATATGGAAAAGAGCGTCATTAGATCCAGAAACGATACGAAACCGTCTCTCCACCAAAGTACTGACGTCAAGACCCAAATCCTTAGCAACATTTCCAACAACGGTTCCCTCTTTAACCTCCTCTGGAATAGAGTACCTTATCTGAGCCGAAACCTGCTCCACGAAGCACAGCAGAAGAGAGAAACGCAGAGCAACCCACCAGTACTCCCATCTGCGCCTTTGTCCTCCGTCTCCCATCGTTAAACAGATAATTAAGCACAATCCTCAATGAAAAATTACAAACCTACTGATCAGATGGCCAACTCGTAATGATCCATACTGAATCAAATGCTTCAGCACCGAAAAATAATACACCTATTATCTGACTATCGTATACACGTCTTGTTCGGGTGTCCACACCAGTCTCTCAGTGTGTGAAACCAAACGGCCCAGGGAGGGGTAGGGTCTAATCTACAAAGTACCAAACTGTCTCCTTATGTTACACTGACACCATGTGGTMCGGGATTCTTGTCCACCCAACAGGCTACGATGAGCTCCGTGTGTGTCGTCTGTATCGAATCCAGTAAATACGCCGATATCAGTAAAAATACAAATAAAATAACGAGTACAGATAAAGGGGTGTTTAGATAGGGGAGGAAGAGAAACATACTAAATCGAAGGAATGCACAGGTAAATAACAGATAATACACCTCAGGCAGTAGCCTAGCCTAGCATGCACTCACCAGCTAACCTAAGACGTGAGCTTGGAATTCAGCACCATGGACAGCGCCCCCTACAGCGAGTTTGCGTATGGACATTACGCACAGACGACAATATGCGAGCACACACATTCACTCAAAATATGTCTCTTTCTCCGACTTAATAGGCAGTAACGGATAAAGACAGTTCTTACCTCTCCAGAAGCTCTYCTCCTGTGGTCAGGTACCACTAGAGTATTCCCATTGCTGCCCGGGACTATAGTAGAACCTATACTCATTCTGGGTCCAACTAACATGTACCGTTTGTCTCCGGATCTGTACTGGATGCTGT
>NC_036848.1:11096501-11102039 GCF_002910315.2 Salvelinus sp. IW2-2015
TGCAAAAGCCTCTTTGGGCTCCACAACGTTGATAATCACAGTAGCTGTTGCTGAGAGTGAAACGTTCCCATTGTCTTTTACCAGTATGACCAGTTTATGCTCAGCCTCGTCTGTCTCTGTGAATGACCGAAGTGTCCTTATCTGTCCTGTATARCGGTCCAAAGCAAAGAGACTGTGGTCAGTAACTTCCTGCAGTGAAAATAATAACCAGCCGTTATATCCTATATCAGCGTCATAGGCTCTCACTTTAGTCACCAAATGGCCTGCGTTCAYATTGCGGGGAATCTCMTCCACACCTTCAGTGGAACCGTTAGCGCTGACTGGATACAAGATCACTGGAGCGTTGTCGTTCTGATCCAGAATGAACACGTTTATTGTGACGTTGCTGCTTAGTGACGGAGTTCCAGAGTCCTGGGCAATGATGTGAAACTGGAATGTTTTGAGGGTTTCAAAGTCAAAGCTCTTTAGTGCATAAATGTTACCGTTGCCTTCATTTATGTTTAGGAAGGAAGTCACGCTTTGTCCAGTGCTCCCACGGTCCAGTGAATATGTAATGGCTGCATTTTCTCCTTCATCAAAATCAGAAGCGCTTACAGAGAAAATAGGCATGCCGGGTTTATTGTTTTCAACTACATAACATGTGTAAGGGTTTTCAGTGAAACGTGGATTGTTATCGTTAACATCTACTACCTCCACTTGAATGACTTTAGTTGATGTCAAAGGAGGGGTTCCTAAGTCTTTAGCCGTGATGGTAATATCATACCGAGCCACAGACTCTTTATCAAGGAATGCATTCGTGACTAACGAATAGAAATGCCCATCGGGAGAAGGCTTCAGATCAAACGGTAAATCCTTCGGTAAAGAACAGACTACCTGTCCGTTCACACCCGAGTCCAGGTCCGTCATCCCCATTAGCGCTACCACGGTACCGGGAGGTGCGTCCTCAGGGATCCGGCTGGACAGAGAGGTGACGTCAATCTCGGGCCTGTTGTCGTTCACGTCTTCAACTCTGACGAGCACGTTGCAGTGTGTGGAGAGAGACACCGCTCCTGTATCCGCTGCCAGTATCTTCATCTCATACACTTGCTTCTCCTCGAAATCAAGGCCTCCCTTCACTTTTAGCTCTCCTGTTTTACTGTCCAACTCAAAGGGCTCAGCACCCATAGCTCTAAATTTGCCTCGCAAAGAATACTTGACCTCGCCATTTAGACCCTCGTCCGTATCAGAGGCATTCAATCGAATTAAAAATGTCCCCGCAGGTGCACTTTCCTTTACGGTTACTGTGTATTTCTGCTTGTCACACACGGGTGCATTGTCATTTATATCAGACACAATAACTGTGATATTAAGGGCTCCTGTTTTGGGTGGCTTGCCCCCATCTAACGCTGTTAACAGCAACGTGTGTTGAGAAATAAGCTCCCTATCCAACGGTTTTTGTAATACTAGAAATGGGATTTTACCGTCTTCACCAAATTCTTCTGTTTCCACACGAAAATACTGGTTGTGGCTTAAGGTGTAAGACTGCAAAGCATTTAAGCCTACATCTGAGTCGTGTGCTCCCTCCACTTGGAAGCGTGTCCCTGCCAATGCGGACTCTAGTATTTCCAAATTATATGTTTCCTCAGGGAATTTAGGGGAATTGTCATTTACATCTATTATCTCTACTGTCACTTGGTGCATTTCTAGCGGATTTTCTATCACTGCTTTTAGGTTGATGAAACACGGCGTGTTTTTTACGCACAGTTCCTCTCTGTCTACTCTGTGGTTCACTAACAAAGCACCATTTCTCTGGTTAACCTGGAAGAGCTCGTGCTTTGTTCCAGACACAATGCGAAGATTCCGGTCCGCTAGTCTCGAGGTGTCGAATCCCAGGTCTTTAGCTATATTCCCAACTGCCGTTCCGACTTTCAATTCCTCTTGAATGGAGTATCGTATCTGTCCGGAGATTCCTTTCAAATGAAGAAAAAGAAGAGCAAAATAAGGAAATGCCCATCCACCTAACCACCGTCTTTTCCGGGTTTGTATCGCCATTGTATGCTAGAAAAACTAGACTATAGGCCTAACGCAGAAATGCTCAAATCTGAAAGCACACAAATAAATTCCGTATCAGTGGATCGCACTACAAGTGTTTGTTATTTCTATCGTCTTGCCATTTAGAATAGCGCTCTTTAACGTCCGCCCTGATGCTGCTGTCTCTCTGCAGCTACTGAATGTCTCATCCCTTCAAGAACGGCCCTATTACGCGCCTCTATTACCCGTTTATGATGTAACAGCACCATCATGCGTCTGGGCACCTTGTGGTTCTTAACCTGTAGGCCAATACCGTCATGCCCTGGCTTTGAAGTAACTGTCTTTCCATAACGGATCGACCTAATTGTATCACCTCTTACAATATACTGTCCTTATTTGATTAGCAATATACTGTCCTTATTTGATCAGCAATATACTGTCCTTATTGAAATTTATTGAAAATGATATACATAAAGGGCATGGGTGACAAAAACAGTACACTGGGATTCACAGGACATGTTTCCAATGGCACAGTTAAGCAAAACCAATAATTACAAAAAACTGGCTGTTTTACATTTATACTTTGTCTTTGATCAGCAATATACTGTCCTTATCAGTGGTGGAAAAAGTATCCACTTGTCATACTTGAGTAAAAGTAAAGATACGATACATATACAAAAGTATGTGGACACCCTTCAAATGACTGGATTCCTTTTTCAGCCACACGCGTTGCTGACAGGTGTATAAAATGAAGCACACCGCCATGCAATCTCCATAGACAAACATTGACAGTAGAATGGCCTTACTGAAGAGCTCAGTGACTTTCAACGTGGCACCGTCACAGGATGCCATCTTTCCAATATGTCAGTTCATCAAATTTCTGCCCTGCTAGAGCTTCCCCGGTCAACTGTATGTTCTGTTACTGTGAAACGGAAACGATGGCTCAGCCCCAAAGTGGTAGGCCACACGAGCTCACAGAACGGAACCGCAGAGTGCTGAAGTGCGTAGTGCATAAAAATCGTCTGTCCTCGGTTGCAACACTCCCTACCGAGTTCCAAATTGCCTGTGGAAACAATGTCAGCACAATAACTATTCGTCGGGAGCTTTATGAAACACAAACCTAAGATCACACAAGCCTAAGATCACCATACACAATGCCAAGCATCAGCTGGAGTGGTGTAAAGCTGGCAGTTATTGGACTCTGGAGCAGTGGAAACACGCTTCACCATCTGGCAGTCCGACGGACGAATCTGCGTATGGTGGATGCCAGGAGAACGCTACCTATGCATAGTGACAACTGTAAAGTTTGGTGGAGGAGGAATAATGGACTGTGGCTGTTTTTCATGGTTCGGGCTAGGCCCCTTAGTTACAGTGAAGGGAAATCTTAACGCTACAGCATACAATGACATTCTAGACGATTCTGTACTTCCAACTTTGTGGCAACAGTTTGGGGAAGGCCCTTTCCTGTTTCAGCATGACAATGCCCCTGTGCACAAAGCGATGTCCATACAGAAATGGTTTGTTGAGATCAGTGTGGAAAAACTTGACTAGCTTGCACAGAGCTCTGACCTCAATCCCATCGAACACCTTTGGGATGAATTGGAACGTCGACTGTGAGCCAGGCCTAATTGCCCAACATCAGTGCCTCACCTCACTAATGCTCTTGTAGCTGAATGGAAGCAAGTCCCCGCAGCAATGTTCCAACATCTAGTGGAAAGCCTTCCCAGAAGAGTGGAGGCTGTTATATCAGCAAAGGGGGGACCAACTCCATATTGATGCAAATGAATTTGGAAGGAGATGCTCGACAAGCAGGTGTCCACATACTTTTGGCCATGTCATGTATTCTAATAGAAAATCACTCAAGTAAAAGTGAAAGTTACCCAGTTAAATACTACTTGAGTAAAAGTCTGAAAGTATTTGGTTTTAAATATACTTAATTAAGTATTAAAAGTACATTTAATTTCACATTCCTTATAAGCAAACCAGATGGCATTGCCAGGGGCACATTCCAACGCTCAGACATAATTTACAAATGAAGCATGTGTGTTTAGTGAGTCCACCAGATCAGAGGCATTGTGTTTAGCGAGTCCGCCAGATCAGAGGCATTGTGTTTAGTGAGTCCGCCAGATCAGAGGCATTGTGTTTAGTGAGTCCGCCAGATCAGAGGCATTGTGTTTAGTGAGTCCGCCAGATCAGAGGCATTGTGTTTAGTGAGTGCGCCAGATCAGAGGCATTGTGTTTAGTGAGTCCGCCAGATCAGAGGCAGTAAGGATGACCAGGGAGGTTTACTTGATAAATGCGGGAATTGTATGTAAAAAGTACATTATTTTCTTTAGGAATGTAGTGGAGAAAAAGTAAAAGTTGTCAAAAATATAAATAGTAAAGTAAAGTACAGATACCCAAAAAAACTACTTAAGTAGTACTTACTTAAGCACTTTACACCACTGTCGTTATTTTACCAACAATATACTGTCCTTATTTTATCAGCAATACACTGTCCTTATTTTATCAGCAATACACTGTCTTTATTTTATCAGCAATACACTGTCTTTATTTTATCAGCAAATACACTGTCCTTATTTTATCAGCAATACACTGTACTTTTATTTTTCAGCAATACACTGTCTTTATTTTATCAGCAATACACTGTCTTTATTTTATCAGCAATACACTGTCTTTATTTTATCAGCAATACACTGTCTTTATTTTATCAGCAATACACTGTCTTTATTTTATCAGCAATACACTGTCTTTATTTTTATCAGCAATACACTGTCCTTATTTTATCAGCAATACACTGTCTTTATTTTATCAGCAATACACTTTCTTTATTTTATCAGCAATACACTGTCTTTATTTTATCAGCATACACTGTCTTTATTTTATCAGCAATACACTGTCCTTATTTTATCAGCAATTACCACTGTCCTTATTTATCAGCAATACACTGTCTTATATTATCAGCAATACACTGTCTTTATTTTATCAGCAATACACTGTCCTTATTTTATCAGCAATACACTGTCCTTATTTTATCAGCAATACACTGTCCTTATTTTATCAGCAATACACTGTCTTTATTTTATCAGTTGTTATACTTTGAGTGGGAAGCCTCTATAATACCACGAATTTCAGCTTACTCACCACTATTTTTTTAAATTATTACATCCTCTATTCAAATACATTAAACATTTAGATGTGATAGATAGTACAAGTAATACAGTCAGTGTGTCACAATATTAAAATGATAGATATCTACATTTTTGCCACTTCAGCTCTCCTAGGTTTGTCTTGTGTAGGTCTATAATGGGTTATTTGAACAACCCATCCTGTTCTGCTATTGCAACAGTAAACAGCGACACCCTATGGCTGAGAGTGCTAGGTTCATTCAGTAGAGACAATTGAATGTCTTCTTCTTCCCCGACACATGCGTAATAGATAGTATGTTAACTGGCTGCATGGCCGAACAGTAAATGCTGACAAGACCATAACAGTCTGAGCAACCCAAATTCATGCCCCCCCCCCCCC
>NC_036848.1:11102487-11119185 GCF_002910315.2 Salvelinus sp. IW2-2015
CCTCCAACAGGTCATCTCGAAGATTACTGCTATGACATGTGTATTGTGAAACGGTGAGATAACGAATTTACCTACTTTTAAACGCTGCTTTATTTAGCCTAAATCACTGCACTGAATGCTTTGCAGATGCTGTATGCGTTACCCGGATGCTGCATCGGGAGCTGAGGGTCTTGTCAGAATATACAATTACAGCTGCTTCAAAGCGCACCAGGAGCCACTGCAAGCAGGCAGCGCGTTGCCATGGCAACAGAGCTCCGCGAGGCATGTCGCTGTCTGCGGTTCTGAAAGAAAGCAGGCGCAGAGAGAGAGGGGAAGAGGAAGAGATCAGGGGGGGTGAGGGGGCAGTGCCTGCTGTAGACAATGACATCTACGGGTATGTTTTATTTGTCCCCTCTCCTAATTTGTTCTGAATTCTGTTACAAGGTTCATGTAATGTTTTTTTCCCGTTGCCCACCTTCTTAGGTCTATACCCCCCTCTTATCGCCTTGGATTTGTCACAATGAGAGGCATACTGCTCTGCTGTCACCCTCTCTCCGCAGAGGTGGCACCATATGTCCCAGAGTGGTGTGGCGAAAAAAAATCTGCAGCCCATATTTGCCTTATCTGGTAACCGAACTAGGTAAAATTCTGGTATAACGTGGTTCATCTGTTGTAAAAACGTTTAATACGGGCTCTGATTGGACCAGACTTTTTCTAATCAGGTCACATGGTTTTAAAAAAACTCCTGGAAAAACTCCTGGCCTTGGGAAGATGAGAACCCTGTCAAACTGCAGCAACCTTGTACTTGTTCATATGAATTATATTTTAAAGAACGACTAAGGGGTTTCCTATACACAGACACAGAGAAAGCAACATGATTTGACAATAAAACTCACAGGGCTGAGCAAGCTTTATGCAGGTTTGCATCGTGTAGTCCTGCCCTATGCAACTGTAGGCCTAATAAAACATCACCTGTCACCTATTGTGTTTATTGATTCATTACAGTTAAACATTTCGGATTGAAAAAGTCTAGCTAGCCTAGTCAGCCCAATTTTGAATATAAACCAAACTTCACATTTTCTCACAAACAAATGGGCTATAAATACTTCGTTAACCCTGGCCAGGGGGACAGGGCGCGTAGTAGGCTAGACTATGCAGCTGCTGATGTTAGTAGCCTACAGTTTATCAGACTGAACATAGTCTAATTCCCATGTTATCACGCTTACTAAATAAATACCGGAGGAAAGTGGAGAGCGCGCCTTGAGCTTTGAGCGTTGTGCGTGGCACCTGCAATTTCCGTGAATGTGATTGGTCAAGACACGCAAAGAGCATGCCGCAGAACTCAGTTGTGAAGGATATGAGGTATCGGTCTAAAAAACAGCACCCTGCTCCTCTTTAAACACTTTGCGTCGCTATATTTTATTAAACTAAATCAAAAGTGGTACGTACACCTGATTGAAAAGCGCTGAGGCAAATGCCGCCTGGCCACAAGTTTCCTGGCAGCACTGCTATTGTTCAGCCAAGGGAAGATAAAGACGTCCTTGTGCAAATACACTGGAAGATTTCAGCACAGTACATGCCCTGTCTCTTATACACATCTAGATGTGTATAAGAGACAGGTCATGGTGTGTCAATGCATGTATAAAACTAAAACCATATTCAACCTAATCTTCTCCTAAACACTAGCCTCACACCAGACAAGAATACCCCCCCCCCCCCTCTCTCAACCGAACAACACACACACTTACCGTAAACCCCCTAAAACATACCATTCTGGGCTATGTAATTCTATCCTGCACTACCCCACCTTCACTTCCACTCTGTCACTTGATCGCAGCCCTGAGCATCAAGCCCTCCGCTGTGTGTGAAGGCTCATATACGGCCTAACATTAAGAGTCAGAGGCAGAGTGGATGGCGGCACCATGGGCCTATTGTGATGGATTTCGCAGCGACGGACAGGAACGGTGAATAGTGTTCAATGTGGTTTCTGGGGTCTCACATTCGGAACAATTACCGTTTAGTTTGGTGCAGTAGAAGGGGAAGAAACCAGACTCTTAAAAAGAGACAAGGCATCACCGGGAAACATTCTGCACTTAGCTTATGAGCTCTCCTGCGGGCTGTGTGTTGTTAGCGTGTTAGTCTGTCAGTGGCTCACAGCAACACAGCAGCAGTGTAGTCATATACAACAAGTACAGGCAACCTGGGAGTATCCGATCTGGGTCAGAAGGAGGGAGACGGAACACTCTGGAACACACCGAGGGGGTTTGTTTATCTGGCCCAGGTTAACCCGGTGAGGGGAGTTTGAACCGGGTGAAAAGTTGTTGCATTGGTTTTGGATCCGGGGTGCCTCCCCGGATCCAAGCTGGCCGTAGGCTGAACACAATAGTGACGTAATCTAGCACGTGGAGTGATGAGTAGGATTCTGTTTTCACGTGCTAAAGGGGTGGCAGGTAGCCAAGTGGTTAGAGCGTTGAGCCAGTAACTGGAAGGTCGCTAGTTCCCTGAACAAGGCTGTTAATTCACTGTTCATAAGCCATCATTGTAAATACAAATTCGTTCTTAACTGACTTTTATGTAGATAAAAACACTTTTTCTGCCTTCCTAATGAAAACTGTTTTGAGAAGTAAAACATGTATTTTATGGAAAAGAAATGTTGTATGTTTCTGGAAGATGCACCATGCTGCCTTGTTGACAACATGACAGAGCGGCGCCGATTACTGTTTGATTTGAGAAGGGTGCTCTTCCCTCCCGGTGTTCGCCCGATGACGTGATGGGCCATTGCCCGGTTCAACTCGGGCCAGAGGGATTTTTGGTGGCATCTCCAAGACTAAAAACAAGGAGCAGTTCTGTCCTGTCCTGTCCTGTCTGAGAAAGGAAGGTTGAGATAAAAATAGGCGTCAACGCTCTGTTCCTCCAACAGACAGGATTCTTTACTGCGTTAATAATTGGGTGTTTCATAAGCAGAGTAAGTGGCTTACATAAAGTACAGTAGCCCTACCCTTGTCACACCCTGATCTGGTTCACCTGTCCTTGTGATTGTATCCACGCCCTCCAGGTGTCTCTTATTATCCCCGGTGTATATATCACCTATGATTCCTGTGTCTCTGTGCCAGTTTGTCTTGTTTGCCAAGTCAACCAGCGTTTTTCCTTGCTCCTATTTTTCCCAGTCTCTGTTTGTTTCTAGTCCTCCTGGTTTCGACACTTGTCTGTCCTGACTCCGAACCCGCCTGCCTGACCACTGTGCCTGTTCTGACTACCAGCCTGCCTATCCCCTTGTACTGTTTGGACTCGGATCTGGTTTCTGACCCCTGCATGGCCTGCCTCGAGACTGCCTATCATCTGGTACTGCTTGGACTCTGACCTGGTTTATGAACTCTCGCCTGTCCCCGACCTGCCTTTGCCTATTCCCTTTGTTATAATAAATATTGGAGCGCTACCATCTGCCGCCTGTGTCTGCATTTGGGTCTCGCCTTGTGCCCTTATAACCCTGGTGGGTGTTACACTGTGACAGTGGAGAGGGGTGGTTAACCAGCAATATAGTGGAGAGGAGTGGTTAACCAGCAATACAGTGTAGAGGAGTGGTTAACCAGCAATACAGTGTAGATGAGTGGTTAACCAGCAATACAGTTGAGAGAGTGGTTAACCAGCTATACAGTGTAGAGGAGTGGTTAACCAGCTATACAGTGGAGAGGGTGGTTAACCAGCAATACAGTGTAGAGGAGTGGTTAACCAGCAATACAGTTGAGAAGAGTGGTTAACCAGCGTAGTGTAGAGGAGTGGTTAACCAGCTATACAGTGGAGAGAGTGGTTAACCACGCAATACAGTGTAGAGGAGTGGTTCACAGCATACAGTGTAGAGGAGTGGTTAACCAGCAATACAGTGTAGATGAGTGGTTAACCAGCAATACAGTTGAGAAGAGTGGTTAACCAGCAATACAGTGTAGAGGAGTGGTTAACCACACTGTAAAAAAAAAAGGGATACTCTTATATTTAACTTTCGTTGTGTAGAATAATAGAAAATGTCAGTAAATGCGAAATACATTAAACTTCCTGTATTTTTACAGCCATGCATCCCTTTTTCACCACATTAAGCTGTAGAAATACAATAATATACATTATAAAGAAACAACAATTTTTACCATTGTTTTATGGATATTTACTTTAGTTTTACATTTTAAATGCAGATAATTATAGGAAAAACTATTTCTGATGTGTATAAACAGTATAAAACTATGCAAGGGAATGTAAAAAGAATGCTATTGTCTGTGATTGTGCTGATATTGATCACTACATTACAAATATTAACTGTAAAATTATGAGTATTTACAATACCGCAATGACAGTGAATGCATATTATTTAACAGACTGTTATTTAAATTATTAAGCCAGTTATTATTAATAGCAAAGTGTTTCGATGTTTAAGAACAGCATGAAGCTATGAAAGAAAATGTACAAATAATTACATTGTGATTTTAAAGATATTGGCTGTAAAAAAAGTTATCTTACATTAATATACTTCAAATGTTACATGTCATTCTCTTTGTTTGAGAATAATGGTCAGATGTTGCTAAAATTACAAAGATACATCTACATCCCTGGTGGCTCTGTGGTCTATCTAAGTCTGCGTTAGTTCGAATCCTGTTCGCGGCATTTCTAAAACACTTATTTAAACTATTTACGTTAAGTATTTAAAGTTGCCTACTTTTACCAGTGTGTGATTGTGCTTACATGTTTCTATGTAATGTAGGTAGACTGCATTCTACCTCGACTCTCAGGTAGAAGACMWTGCTATATTGTCATTTTTCTTTACATTAATATCACCACCAGCAATTTCGTCCTCACCAGAGTATGATTCATTATGGTCATTCATTATGATCCAACATTCTCTTCCATATCAGACACTTCCTCCTCTATTTCAAAGTCACCATCCTCTACATCACTCCTCGGAACTATTAAAAAGGTTAGTGTAATTAAAGACTAGTCAATATTTCACATTGAATTTTGTCGTTTCCGTTAGAAACCATTTGACAAGGATTCATTAACACTTTGGAGGCGTCATTCAAACGGCCGCGCACACAACTGGCGCCAATTGAATGCAGCAGGTAGCAGCTTGGCATAGGAGAGCGGATA
This sequence comes from Salvelinus sp. IW2-2015, assembly GCF_002910315.2. Taxonomy (NCBI): domain Eukaryota; kingdom Metazoa; phylum Chordata; class Actinopteri; order Salmoniformes; family Salmonidae; genus Salvelinus; species Salvelinus sp. IW2-2015. The sequence goes on from NC_036848.1 coordinate 11,107,597, forward strand.
TCTATCATACCAAGGTGAGCATTACCACCAAACTTTTGCTTAATTGTTTAACATAACGTTTAAATATTTGACGACATTGCTAGATGTGCAGCTCATTAACTTTGTGTTGTATATGCTAGCTAATATCGTGGAGTTTGTGGTTGGCTGCTCACACGTCGTTAGCAAGCTAGCTAGCTAATACTACCCAAGCTAGCTACCAACCAGACCTTAGCTAGCTAGCAGCAAGCCAGATAAGATAAGCACACGTTTTTTGTAACATATCATATGTTGACAGTTAACGTTTTATTAGTTCTGAATTTTGAAGCATTGACATTCAGTTATTTAGCTAGATTGCTAGCTGCATTTCATAACCTAGTTAGCGCGCTAATTGCTAGCTAGGTTACGTTAGTTTGCTGTAAACCAATCCCACCTGATAACATGTTTTTTCTCTCTTTCCTTCAACAGTTACATGAATTGGAATTGAGGAAATAACCTGCAAAGTTTAGTTTAGCAAACTGAGTAGCTTAGCATGGAAGTACAAGTAAATAATCGCTGTTGTCTCCTTTAAATTCATTGTCGTTGTAATCAAGCAAATCAGTAAGACACACTTCAGTAGTTAATTGGAACCGAGATAAAAATCTACAAGCTACTGTTTTTCCTTTGTTGTTAAGTAAGTTAAATATAGAGAAATTGGGAATATGTAAGAACTTAAAAAGAATTGACATGTCGTTCCTGTGGCCTCACTGTTAAAACGTTGAGGTTATGTGGATCATTAGTCATTACACCGACATTAAGCAAATGGACAATATGTATTCTGCATGGTTAGTTTCAAATCTCAGTTTACATAATATAATGCTTTAAAAGTCATATGCGTCATCATCATAGTCTGCTGTATCACAATGTGACACGATGCAAGGGCCGTTTACATGTGAAAATCATCATTGTCAGAAACAATGCCTTGATCTGAAGGATCTTCTTGCTCATCAAAGGTCACATGTTTCAAAAAGAGAAAAGGTCAAATGCCCATTCAGAGACTGGCAAAGCCTTTACATTAAAATCCTCTGTTATCTCCCACATTTCAAGGCAGCATAGGTATGCTACAGCTGCGCATGTGTCCAACTTTTCAGTGAGTTCTCATGATGATGCTGAAAGTCTGTTCAGTGTAGATCTTATTGAAGGGCCAGAGGATATACTGAACCCAGCTATTATGCAAAGTCTGTATATAAAATATCTGTATGTTTTACATTAAGTTACAGGCCAAGTATCTAATTCCCTCTATGATACAAATTATTTTTGTTTAGCGTAATAGTCTTTATGGACTTTGTCATCAGTACACTCAACATCAACTGAAGGTTGCCCTTCAGTCTAATAATAACTTGACAGAGTCAGAAATTGAAGGTGTTTTAAAGACCTTGGAGGACAGATTTGCATGCATCCTGTAGCTCTACTTAATCACCAGAATAAATGAGAAGGCATTATTTCCAGAAAAACTTCCTATGTGCATCCGAAAAGCTATTAGTTTAGGTACAGATGAAAACCGAAAGGAACGATATGCTCAGTATATCCCTATAAAACGAGACCTTGAAAAGGAACGATATGCTCAGTATATCCCTATAAAAGAGACATTGAAAGGAACGATATGCTCAGTATATCCCTATAAAAGAGACATTGAAAGCTATGCTCAAGGATCCAGTTGTTTGGCAGGAAAGCCAGTAAAGGACGCTACATGCACTTCTGCACGTGTTAAATGATGTTTGTGATGGATCTGTGTTCAAGTCTAATGCAGTATTTATGGACTCAGGTGTAACTAAAGCCTGTATTGTATCAAAATGCTTTTGATGTTGTTAACCCTCTTGGATCAGCAAGTAAGAAACATAATATTGTGGGGGTCTACTTTACACGGGCAAACTTTGATCCATTTTATCGCTCCAGTATTGATAATTTACAGCTCAAGTTATTGTGTAATGAGAGAGACTTTAAATATTTTGGCCATGATGAGCTTTTTTTCTACAATACTGTCAGATCTCCGAGATTTAGAAACAAATGGGTTGGAGATATCTGGATATGCTGTAAAGGCAGCAGGCTTTTGCATTACTGGTGATAATTTGGGGTCTCACAACACAGGAGAATTAATTGAACATTTTAGTACCTCCAACTACTGCTGTCGATACTGCCTTGCAACTAGAGGTTAGCTGTTTGATTTTGATGAACCTGCTGCTGCCAAAACAGTACAAAATTACAACGAGCCAGTGAAAGCACTACAAGATGGTAATGAGACAATATCCAGGGGGTTAAAATTGGACTCTGTATTTAATTCCCTCAAGCACTTTCATGTCTGTCAGCCAGTCCACCCACCATGCATTGGTCATGATTTGTTTGAGAGGATAGTGGCAAATTACCTAGCCATTTATATCATGTACTTTGTTAAAGTAAATCAATTCTTTACACACTCAGAGCTTAACCGCAGGATCAGGCAGTTTAGCTACCAAGGATCTCATGCCAATTCCACACCCTTCAGAAGTTGGTGAAAAGGGAATTCAACTAGGTGGTCAGGCAACAGAAAACTGGTCTCTTTTGAGGCTCCTCCCTGTTATAATAGGCAAAAAGATTGCTGATACAGAAGATTGGGTATGGCAACTAACAATCCTACTTAAAGAACTTGTGGAATGAATCTGTGCCCCCTCCATTTCTGTGGCTCAAGTTACTTTGCTCAATGTTCTGATTCCTGAGTATACAGACAAGAAACGAGCTGTTTCCTTTCACAGACTGAAACCAGAGCACCACTCTCTGATCCACTATCCTGCTTTGATACTAAAGTTTGGCTCACTTATAAGACTGTGGACAATGACGTTTGAAAGTAACAATTCRTATTTCAAAAGATATGTTCGGATAGTGCAACATTTCAAAATTGTGTGCCAAACGCTTGCCAATAATCACTAACTTCTGCAAACCTATCTGAACTCAAGTTCCTTTGCTCTTGCTTTGCAAGTAAAATATTCATCCCCTTTTAATGCTGAGTTATACAGTGATGCTGTATGCAATGCAGTTGGGGAAAGCTTGTTTAGGGGACCGGATATTGTGGTGTCCACTGAGATGCATTTGAAGGGCACCTTTTACTGAAAGGGCATCTTTCTATATCTTTGTAATGGTGTCTCATCAGAATTCGGACAGAGATGATGTTGATAAAGGAGAACAAGCATTTCTACTTTCTTGTTACACGTCATAGCTCATCTTATTCACTGGAATTTGGACTACAAAGTTCAAAGTGCTATTGAGGGCATGATGTGTCTTAATGCAGAACTATGTTTGGATTACTACCATTGCCTGTGTATGCTTTCTACAGAACTAGTCATTTCACTGAAACATAGCATAGTAGATGCTGAATAGGAAATCAATTAAGTGGTGGAAGTAGACAGTTTAAATAACACAAGTTTGGACAAAATTACAGTTGAATAGAGACCATGTGAACAATTTGTATTGAATGGTAGTCTTTACTTTTTTTCTTTAGTAGACATGGATGATCAAGACAGTGCTCTTGCATCATTTATATGTTCTTTGCTGCCAAACTCAAGTGGACATCAGTCAGTGCTGGATCCTCTTAAGACATTGGGTGTGGAAGAGCTGAAAGACAAGAAGAATGTCCAGGAGGCAGATCTTCTCCATGTCCTGAGCCCAAGTGAGCGCTACATGTTAGTGTCAGTTTGTTACTTCAAGAACTCATAACTGTCATTAAAACATGGTATTGTCACTACAGTATGTAAAATATGTTAAGCATGGTGAGAAAAGTAGAACACGGTACACGGCCTGATTCCCAACCTCTTCTTTTTATCCAAGGTGAAAAGGATWGTACTGAAAGGAATGATCCAACACCCAGAAGTGTGTCTGGTAGTCCCCAAACACCTCGCAGCGACGATTGTTCCTTTGCTATAAGTAAGTACATAAGAAAATGCTAAACGTGCTATACATTTACTGTTTAAAAAGTGCATATACACCCAAAACTTAAATGGGCTCTATGACGATATGATTGACACTAAAATATTTTCAAGGTGGGTGTCAAGTCGGGTAATATTTGTCTAATTCAAATAGTTCAAATCATAACTTTTGGGAAGCTTTTCGAGCTATACTTCCGATTTCAATCTACACAGACGTTAGAACGGTCTCATCTAGGCTCAGTTTCTCAGACACTGACTAGTGTAGCCCTCCTATTCATGATGGGTCAAATGTAGTTTTCTGACTTTTATCTAATGTTTTATATCATAATAATCATATTATTTAACAAGCAGACAATTGTTAGCAAGATGTATATGTTATAATGGGAGTTAAGTTTGGTTTAGAAACTCAGTGATGATATTGTATGTGGTGTCAGGGAGTTAAATGTGGAGTTAAGAGAACCACAAATGTGTTTCTTGTGCACTTTCACTGGTGGTAGATACAACACTGACAGCACAAGCTCACCACCGGCTAGCTCAAGTCCAAGCGCATGCTCCAGCCCCAGTAGACGGGCAGCAGTGGACAATAACTGGCACTTCAGTTTGTAATTCCTTGGAATCGAATGCCATCTGAGGTTACAAGAAAGCTGGAGAACAAGGAGCGTCCAACTGGAAGGGAGAGACGTGAAGTTATTCGCTTGAATGTATGTGAAATCCTTACTGATTGTCCAATGCCAGGAAAGAAACATTTGAGTGAAGTAGCCAGAAAGATGGTGCTGACTTATCTTAAGGCATTCCAAGATGTCATCGAAGATGAAATGTTGGTCGTGGACACGACTCCCTTACTAAGCAGCTGCAGAGCCGAGTTGATAACTTGAAGCGAGGGAACACCACCCTTTCCCTAAGACAGTCAAGTGAGTCTTGACACAGAAACATACACAAGAAGAACTAAATAAGATGTTCAAAAACAGAAGCGAAGACAACAAGAGTGTTGAAAAGAAAATGGCAGCAGCCTTCTACTCCCAGAGGAAAGACATCATTTGTGGTAAGGAGACCTCTGACGTTGCCAAAGAATGGCCATATCTACAGACCCCTGGCATCAAGACTCATCTTAGAGAACTTACTGGTGTTGATCTCAATGAAGAGCATGAGAGCYATGGCGAGCAAATGTGTGAGAATTGTGTTCTACTTCAAGTCTAGTGAGTGGTGGAGCAAGATTGCCAAGACACTGTCAGATATAGACACTGTCAAAGAGAAGCCAGAAACCAACCTACCTGGGTCTGTTTTGCTGCTACTTAACAAGATGTTCCTCAAYGTTGATGAAACTTGCCTTCCGTCRGAAATTGACTGCAAAGCTGCCAAGCACACCATGCATCGTTGTTTGTGGTAAGACATTTTCTGCGTTTTCACTTTACATACCCAAGCGAAATCAGTGTTTTTTTTTTAAAGTATTATTTTGGAACCACATAAATTTTACTTTAGTACACTGAATAGTATTAAAAGTAATCATATGTACAGTGAGTGTGTTAAAAATAAACCTAATTATCTTATACTTTAGTATACTTATAATACAGGATTGGAAATAGCATTTTAATACAATAAAATATATTCCTAATTTAAACTAATAGCTTATTTTAAGTGTACCGAAATGCTATTTGTAATCCTGTATTAAAAGTATTGTGATGGGTCCTGCATAACAATAAAGCAGGTCAAGTGGATAAGGAACGAGACAAAAAGAACCAAGGGCAATTTAAAGGGTTTTAAATTAAATAAGCAAGTCAACTTCTCTCTGACCTTTAAGGGAAATAATCTACTCTAAAGAACAAGAAGGACACTTAACAGAAGCTATACTGATGGAGAGGWGTCCGACTCCTGGCAGGTTGTTGTGTGAGGTCCGAAGCTTTGAACGTCATTGGGCACGTGGTGTTGTAACTGACAACAAGCTTCTGGTTTACTGCATTGAATTGGTAGCTCTTTGAAAACTGAACTGGGCATCAGAGCTGTTTTTTCATTTATTCTTCCCATCACTACTTATTACTATTTAAATAGCGTTTAAATACTATTTTAATACTATATAGTGTTCTAATGTACAACTAAGTGGTTCCAAAATAATAAGCGTATACAGCTTTTTTTTGCTTGGGTAACAATGTGTCAGACCTGTGTGGGTGTGTGAGGGAAATAAAATGGGAGTTTGAGGGATGGAGCAGGAGCAAAAGAGGGAGATGAAGTGGGTGAGGTTGCAGGAGGTAATGAGAGAGATGGGTAAAGAGAGGAAGAGTTTGAATGGAAGAAAAACAGTGGTAAAAGATTTCACCCCTTGTCTGTTATTACCATAGGGAGTTCTCCTTCATGGTTTCTGTGGACCAGATCGCCCTGAATGGCATTCTTACCTTCATCGATGCCCTGGTAATGATGTTTGTGGCATATTATTGCTTTAACATAAATTACCCCTCTGACAACATTGGAGGTCCTGCATTTTAGTGATTGACTGTATAGTTCTCCCAGGATTTCTTTGTAGCACTTGGGAAAGTGGCGTGTAACGTTATATTGCAATAGACATTACTTTCTTGGCACACGTTCTAACTAACTCTAGTCTGGTGTTGTCATCTAGGATGCATTACTGTTAACTACAACTTTCAATTTCAAAACAGAACCACACTAGTTCCTTGTTGGCCAATAGAAATGTAGCATTTCAGGATACACTTTCTATGCACCCAATATACTTTCTGGTGAAAAAACATTGTGAAACATTATCGTTCCACTGTTACTTTAACTGTATCAGACATTTTCTAATATCACATTGCAAACATCCTACGTGTAGCCCCTTTAAATTAGATCAATGGATTTTTGCAGGTCCATTTTTGTTAGTCAACAAATCAAATGATTCTATCTGACGGGGTAGAGGGCCACTGCTAGTGATTTTAAGAACTAGTATAGAATGACGTTATTTATGTTATTTCATCCAACGCAAGAGCAACCCAGATATTGGGTCCAAAGTGGAGAAGAACTCAAGAAAGCAGCATGCAATCAGTCCAAAAGTTATTTCTCTGATCTCAAACATTGCAGACCATGAATGGAGGGAGTCAAGAAACAGGCAGATGATAGAAAACACTTGACCAAAATGTTAGAACTGAATGTTTTTACATTAGCATGTGGTAAGTTGCTTTTAAGTGAATGTTTGACACAGTATATGTAAAGTTTGAGTTCCAGAAATGTTTTTGCACTAGGATCGATACACCTTGTCCTATACACATCTCCCCCCCCCATATAGTTGTGGGTTAGGACAACAGAATAATAACTTGACCTAAATATTATAACCAAAATGTCTAAATACTGATTGTTTTTGTAAAAAAAAGAGCTTTAATTGAATTTCCTATGTTTGACACCATAACTATCAAGTGTATAGTTCCAGAAATGTTTGTACKCTGAGATTACCTGATACCCCTCTTCTCAACACATCCCTCCCTTTCTACCCCTTTACCTCTGCCATGCCACTGCACGCACAGGTTAAGGTTTGAACGTGTATTGAACAACTTAATATAATAATAAATCTTGTGAAAATATATACAGTTGAAGTTGGAAGTTTACATACACTTTGGTTGGAGTCATTAAAAGTCGTTTTTCAACCACTCCACAAATTTCTTGTTAACAAATTATAGTTTTGGTAAGTCAGTTAGGACATCTACTTTGTGTATGACACAGGTCATTTTTCCAACAATTGTTTACAGACAGATTATTTCACTTATAATTCACTGTATCACAATTCCAGTGGGTCAGAAGTTTACATACACTGAGTTGACTGTGCCTTTAAACAGCTTGGAAAATTCCAGAAAATTGTCATGGCTTTAGAAGCTTCTGATAGGCTAATTGACCTAATTTGAGTCAATTGGAGGTGTACCTGTGAATGTATTTCAAGGCCTACCTTCAAACGCAGTGCCTCTTTGCTTGACATCATGGGAAAATCAAAAGAAATCTGCCAAGACCTCAGATTTATAAAAAATGTTTAAAAAAACGCCTGAAGGTATCACTTTCATGTGTACAAACAATAGTACGCAAGTATAAACACCATGGGACCACGCAGTCGTCATGCCGCCATGGGAGGAGACGCATTCTGTCTCCTAGAGATGAACTTACTTTGGTGCGAAAAGTGCAAATCAATCCCAGAACAACAGCAAAGGACCTTGTGAAGATGCTGGAGGAAACAGGTACAAAAGTATCTATATCCACAGTAAAATTAGTACTATATCGACATAACCTGAAAGGTTGCTCAGCAAGGAAGAAGCCACTGCTCCAAATCCACCATAAAAAAGTCAGACTAAGGTTTGTAACTGCACATGGGGACAAGATCGTACTTTTTGGAGAAATGTCCTTTGGTCTGATGAAACAAAAATAGAACTGTTTGACCATCGTTATGTTTGTAGGAAAATGGGGGATGCTTGCAAGCCGAAGAACACCATCCCAACCGTGAAGCACGGGGGTGGCAGCAGCATGTTGTGGGGGTGCTTTGCTGCAGGAGGGACTGGTGCACTTCACAAAATAGATGGCATCATGAGGTAGGAAAATTATGTGGATATATTGAAGCAACATCTCAAGACATCAGTCAGAAGTTAAAGCTTTGGTCTTCAAACTGGTCTTCCAAATGGACAATGACCCCAAGCATACTTCCAAAGTTGTGGCAAAATGGCTTAAGGACAACAAAGTCAAGGTATTGGAGTGGCCATCACTAAGCCCTGACCTCAATTCTATAGAAAATTTGTGGGCAGAAGTGAAAAAGCGTGTTCGAGCAAGGATACCTACAAACCTGACTCAGTTACACCAGCTCTGTCAGAAGGAATGGGCCAAAATTCACCCAATTTGTTTGTGGGAAGCTTGTGGAAGGCCACCCAAAACGTTTGACCCAAGTTTTAAAAAAGTAAGAGCAATGCTACCAAATACTAATTGAGTGTATGTAAACTTCTGACCCACTGGGAATGTGATGAAAGAAATAAAAGCTGAAATAAATATTTCTCTGCTATTTATTCTGACATTTCACATTCTTATAATAAGGTGAGGATCCTAACTGACCTAAGACAGTGAATCTTTACTAGGATTAAATGTCAGGAATTGTGAAAAACTGAGTTTAAATGTATTTGGCTAAGGTGTATGTAAACTTCCAACTTCAACTGTATAAGAAAATCCTTGAGTAATGTCTGTTATTTTGTTTTGTTTTTTGCTGAAGAATTCTTTGTTTTTGCCACCAATAATAGTTACATTGAGAGTAGGTTTTCGTAATATTATGTTAATTATATGTTTTCTAGCTTTATTTGGTCATCAATTAAGGAGTTGTCTTTTTTTAGCTGACCAATTCTCTATTTCACAAATTATACCAGTTGAATTGACTAGTTTTTCATTATGTAATGACCATTATCTGGGTTCTAGCTATATTTTGGCATCAATTAAGGAGTAATGTCTGTTTTTTCATGTAACAATTTGTTAGTTTCATAACTGATGCCAGTTAGATCAAGAGTAGGTTTTTGTAATATTATGACAATTATCTGTGTTTGTGTAACTTTGGCATCAATTAATTAAGGAATTATTCGTTTTTTAGCTGACCAATTCTCAACTGATACCAGTTGAATTGAGAGTAGGTTTTTGTAATATTATGATTATAATGTGCGTTCCAGCTATATTTTGTCATCAATTAAGGAGTTCTTTATGCTTTTTAGCTGGCCAATTCTTTATTTTCACAACCAATGCCAGCAAAAAGAGGATTCCAGGTAAAAATAGGAGTTAATGTCGTAAAATTGCAGTAATATACTTTATTTGATGGAAAGTAAATCCCCATTTTATACAGATTATTTATGTAAATTTTTAGTCTGTGTTGTCTATTCTGGCACCCTTGCTCAGACTCTACCGTAACTTTACAGGATTGTCTTTTTAACAGTGGAAGACGAAGTTGGTTAAACAGCTATTCCATTGAGGACGAAGTGCCTTTACCAGCCTATGCATGTGAGAGTGGTGAGTACACCCAGCTATGCGTGAGACGAGTGTTAACCAGCTCATGCAGTGGAGACGAGTGGTTAACCAGCTATGCATGTGGAGACAGTGGTTAACCAGCTATCCAGTGGAGACGAGTGGTTAACCAGCTATACAGTGAGGACGAGTGGTTTACGCAGCTATACAGTGGAGACGAGTGTTAACAGCTATCAGGGAGCAGTGTACCAGCTATCAGTGGATGACGAGTGGTTAACAGCTATCAGTGGAGAGAGTGGGTAACCCAGCTATGCAGTGAGAACGAAGTGGTTTAACCAGCTATGCAGTGGAGACGATGGTTTAACCAGCTACAGTGAGATGGAGTGTTAAACTAGCTATTCAGTGGAGAGGAGTGGTTAGACTACTATGCAGTGGAGAGGAGTGGTTAACCAGCTATGCAGTGGAGAGGAGTGGTTAACCAGCTATGCAGTGGAGATGAGTGGTTAACCAGCTATACAGTGGAGAGGAGTGGTTAACTAGCTATGCAGTGGAGAGGAGTGGTTAACTTTTGCACCACAGTATCTCTACTTGCACATCATCATCTGCACATCTATCACTTCAGTGTTAATGCTAAATTGTAATTATTTTGCCTCTATGGCCTATTTATTGCCTTACCTGCCTAATCTTACTACATTTGCACACACTGTACATAGAATTTTCTATTGTGTTGTTGACTGTACGTTTGTTTATACCATGTGTAACTCTGTTGTTTTTGTCACACTGCTTTGCTTTATCTTGGCCAGGTCGCAGTTGTAAATGAGAACTTGTTCTCAACTGGCCTACCTGGTTAAATAAAGGTGAAATAAAARCAAATCCAGCTATACCATTTACACAGACCAGAGCCAAAGGACGTGAAGGGACAGCGAGGTGTGCTGCTAACACTACGGACCTGACTATTTACCTGTCTCTGACAGGCACCCTTCACCGCAATACCAGCAATAAAATCAGTACAATCAATACCGTCAGTACTATCAATACTATCAGTATTATCAATACCAGCAATACAATCAGTACTAGCAATATCATCAATACTGTAACGACCCTGGGTTTATAAGCGCGGAAAGCGACTCTGCCGCACGAGCATGCTTTTGCGGCACAGTCGATAGCGCGCCGGACCTCGGGCTAGAAGGTTGAGGGTTTGACACCTGCTCCCTGCTGTTTCATTACAATACTATCAGTATCATCAGTACCAGCAATACAATCAGTACCAGCAATACAATCAATACCAGCAATATCATCAATACTATCGATACCATCTTTTTCTCCCAGATCATCATCATCCCTTCAAGTTCTGTCACAATTTACTCATTTATATTTGTTGGAATTGCATTATGCTGCCATGTATAGAACGTAAAAGTCAGCACCTTGCAGCAGACCAGATGGCTCGGTGTGAGGAGAGGCTCTGTGTCCTGAATCATAGTGCTGATTATCTAACTGAACTACAGCATGAGGAGGAGAGGCTCTGTCCTGAATCATAGATAATCAGTACTAACTGAACTACGGTGTGAGGAGAGGCTGTCTGTCCTGAATCATAGTGCTGATTATCTAACTGAACAACAGCGTGAGGAGGAGAGTCTCTGTCCTGAATCATAGATAATCAGTACTAACTGAACTACGGTGTGAGGAGGAGAGGCTCTCTGTCCTGAATCATAGATAATCAGTACTAACT
>NC_036848.1:11119210-11134236 GCF_002910315.2 Salvelinus sp. IW2-2015
TTCTTTCTTCTCCCAGATTCATCATTTCAGTCCCCTTCAAGTTCTGTCACAATTACTCATTATATTATGTTGGAATTGCATTATGCTGCCATTATAGAACGTAAAAGTCAGCACCTTGCAGCAGACCAGATGGCTCGGTGTGAGGAGAGGCTCTGTGTCGCTAATCATAGTGCTGATTATCTAACTGAACATACAGCATAGGACAGTAAGTAGGAGAGGCTCTGTCCTCTATATTTCAATATATAATCAGGTTTATTAACTAATTCTGCAATTTTTTTTATCTTTTTTTTTAACGTGAGGAAGGAAGGCTGTTCTTCACTGAATAGCATAGTGCTGATTAATCTAACTGGAAAACAAACAGCGTGAGGATGGAGGAGTCTCTGTCCTGAATCCATAAGGATAATTCCCGAGTACTAACTCGAACTGACGGCAGGTGGGTTTTAAAGGGATGAATGTATAAAAGAAGGGGATGCTTGTCTCTTGTCATGACAACAGAATTGTGAGTGGTACCGGGGATGGTCGTGCGATTTCATGAGACAACAAGAGTTCTCTGTCCTGAAGTCATAAGATAGAAATTCTAAGTCTCGTGTGATGTCCCATAATCCCCGAACATGACACGATAACCCATCATAGGCGTGTGTGTCTCTTTGTCATGACAACAGAAATTAGTACCGTGTGTCATCTTTGTCATGACGACCCAGGAATATTACCGTGTGTCTCTTTGTCATACGACAGAATAAGAACCGTGTGTCTCTTTCCATGACGGACGAATAGTACCGTGGTCTCTTTCATATCAACAGAATAGTAGCCGTGTGTGCGTCTATTGTGACATGGAACGAACACGTCATCCTATTGTCAGTACCGCTGATCAGTAGTGTATTCTCTATTGTCATGACAACAAATCATAGAGTTACTTGTATGCCGCTTGATCACTGAGAACCAAACCGAGGCATAGGTACCGTGAGGTGAGGTTACTCTGAGGGTTCCCATTTTGCTAGTCAACAAGCTGAAATCAATTAGATATCCCAAGTACTAACGAACCTACCGAGCCTGGGGGTGGTGAGAGGAGTGGCTCCTGCCCCCTGTCCGGGGGTGGAAATCATTAAGTAACTCGAGGTTTCTCTTGCTCCGGTGGAGCAGAGGAGAAAGTTTAAGCTATCACAAGAATGCGGTGTCTGTGGTGGTTTCCTCTACTTAACCGGCATCTGGTATGCGAGTGAGGGCGAGGTTGAGGAGATGAGATTACCGTGTGTCTCTTTGCATGGACAACAAAGAATAGGGTTAATGTTTTAACGAAGCAGAGAATCTGAATTTAAGTGGTTAGTGGTGGAGTGAGGTGTGAGAGAGAGGATAACACCGGGTCGTTCTCTTCTCTGTCATGACCAAACAAATGCCTAGGATCATAGAGAGTACCGATTGTAGTCCATTTCCAACTAGTACTATACCTACTAAAGCGACCAGGACATAGTTACCGGTAGTGTCTCTTTTGATGAGCAGAGGCTCTCTGTCCCTGCATGAACTCAACGGTAAAGACTGAAGTCAGTACTAACTGAAATACAACTTAACCCGTTGTGGTGTCGGCGTTTGTCAATGACGAGCAGAATTGAAGGAGAAGGGCTACCCCTACTAGTAGCCGGCGGTGTCTCTTTTCATGACGACAGCCATGAGATAAGTAACCGTGTTGCATTCTTTAAAGTAGTTGGTGCAAAAGATCCCCAACAAGTATGACTGAGAGTAGTACGTGCCTGTTCTCTTGGTTCAGACGACAGAATTAAAGTACCGTGTGTTCTCTATCCTTGTCATGAACGACAAGAATAGAGTACCTCCTGTGTCTCTTTGTCATGACGAGCAGAAGAATATACCGGGTGTCTCCTCATGTCATGACAACAGAATAGTACCGTGGTGTCTCACGTTTTGTCATGAGCAACAGGCAATCAGTACCGGTGTATCATCTTGTCATGACAACCAGAAATAGTTTACCGTGTTGGCTCTTTGTCATGACAACAGAAAGACCGTGTGTTCTCTTGTATGACAACCATGTGAATATTCACCGGTGTAGTCTCGTGTTGTCCAGGACATAGGAAAGGGCTCCCATCCCTGTTTCCACTCAGACTGAACATCATAGATAATCCCCCCATCAGCATAAACTGACAGAACTACCCAGTAACCGTGGTCTTCTTGGTCATGACAACAGAATAAGTACCGTCGTGCTCTTGTCATGACGAACACCAGAATTGAGTGACAGCGGGTTAGGGTATCTCTAGCTCTCTTCTCTGATCATGATAGGATAATCCAGTAACTAAACTGATGAACTACAGCCAGTGTGAGAGAGAGTAGAGGCTCTCTGTCCTGAATCATAAGGATTATAACCGCACGTACTAACTGTAGACGTTCCATCCCTGTCATGACATGTGACAAGAGAAGTAGAGTAAACTCCTCTGTTCCCGCTTGAGTGAGTTCATAGATATCATCTATCTAGTGTACCATAAACTCGAAAACAACGTACAGGGTGTAGAGGAGGAGAAATGGCTCTCTGTCCTGAAAGTCATTAATAAACCAGTGTACTGACCTACTCTTGATACCTACCGGCGTGACAGAGAGCGAACAAGCAGAGGCTCTACCCATGTTCGTACCCGTTGTGTCTTTCAAGTTCATGATAACACTAGAATAGATATAATTCCGTGCCCTCTTTTTCATTGACAACAGAATAAGTAGTACCTACGTGTGATGACTCTTTGTACTGGAACTTCAATCCAACAGAATGGATTGTATGAGGACGGAGTGGGCTCTCTTCTCTCCTTGTAAATGTTCATATATCTCGTAACTAACCTGACACATATCGAGCGATGCAGAACATACCGGTACTCTTTGTCCATGTCGAGGAGGAAGGAGGCCGCTACCATTGGGATCGAGCTATGCAAGTACATAGATAATCAATGTAACTAACTGAACTAAACGTGGACCGTGTGTCTCTTTGTTGACAGGTGTGAGGAGGAGGCTCTCTGTCCTAGGAATCATAAATAATCAAAGTACTAAAAACTTGAAATATAACACTTTTCCCCCCAGACTGTGGTGCTCGGGAGGACGTGTTTCCAGGGAGGAAGGAGGGGATGGAAGACAGAGCGGTCTGTGAAGAGAGGGAAGAGGCATTTCTCGTGTCCGATCCATAGATAAGTAACAGTACTAGATGAAAGAAACTTACGGAGCGCGGTGTGGGAGGAGAGGCCTCTCAGTATAGTCACTGGGGAAAGATCATAGGATGAAATAGCGGGAGAGGAGATAAGTAACTGAACACGGTGTAGAGGAGAGGCTCTCTTGGTCCGGAATCATAGATAATCACGCTACTTAACAACTGAACTACGAGTGGTTGGTGAGGAGGAGAGGCTCTCTGTCCTGAATCATAGTGCTGAATCACTAGATGTCCTACTCACAGCAGTCTGTTATGTAGACTCTGTCTTGTTTCTCTTGGCCATCTCTCTTTGACCAACTACTTTAGTTACAGCAGTACCATTCAATTCACTCTATTTGTATGGGCTGACCTAGACATTAACATAACCCCATACACACCAGTGGAGGCTGCTGAGGGGAGGACGGCTCATAATAATGTCTGAAATGGAGCAAATGGAATGGCATCAAACACATGGAAAACATGTTTGATGTACAGTATGTCATTTTGATATTTCGTTTTTTTATTCTTAATAAATTGGCGAAAATGTCTAAAAACCTGATTTTGCTTTGTCATTATGGGGTATTGTGTGTAGATTGATGAAGGRGGGAAATATTCCTCWTTAGAATAAGGCTGTAACATAACAAAATGTGGAAAAGGTCAAGGGGTCTGAATATTTTCCCAACGTACTATATTTGATACCATTCAACTGTTTCCGCTCCAGCCATTACCACGAGCCCCTCCTTCCCAATGATGGTGCCACCGACCTCCAGTGATAAACACAGACTCAAGCATCAAGACCCCTCTGGCCATCAGAGAGGGGTCAAGGAAATGGTCACATATGTCATGAGCCATGGCCTGTCTCTCACTGTAAATCTACACTGTCATGTTGTGAATAGCAAAATAAAACCACATTTACGTGAGCATGTATGTAAATCAAATCTGACGTGCCATTTCACCAGTAGCTAGCCAGCTCCATCATATTTAAAGTGAAAATGTATCTGCCTCTTCCTCACGACTAGGCCTACAGAACATTTTAGGCCACAAAGTGAAAAAGCAAATATCCGCTAGCTAACGCCACTCGTTTTGCCATCAGAATAAATAGACCTGGTCTAATCAAACCATTGCACATATCACGATAACTGTATTGTTGACATATTCTCTGCGCTGAATTTACGTAATTTACGATTCGAAACGATATCGCATTTGTCACTGTTGGCCTAATTGAACGACGTTCTTGTTTACCTTTGTAGTAAAATCCTGTTGTTTTCCTCATTTGCCCGAACTCACAGTTCAATTAAGGTAATATTCTGCAGATATAGTTTAGTTTTCCACTTATTGCGTTCATAAACACTCATTAGAATTACGGAAGTCAAGGAACAATTGAGGTCTGGACATGTTGGGGAGTAGGCCCACCTCTTTACATACCAATTGTATTATTTTAAAAATCCTTTGTGATCAATATGATTTCTCTGTATGTATTTCTTACTTTTTTTGGGGGGGGGGCAGGGCAGCCTATGGGTACATGTGGTATAAACTAAGTGTGAAACATGAATATTATAGCTGTACACCCCCCAAACAAAAAAATWGTTGAAGCAAAAAATGAACCATAATGGATTTCTGCCAGTGACTTAAAGAGAAATTCTACCCAATAACTATCTTTTGGTATTTGTTTCATTAGTCCATTGTTGATAAGGTCCCAAAATGTTTTGCTTGTCAGCAATCAAGTTTTCAACATATGTAACTATTAAAATACAGAAATCATCTTTGTATGATGCATTTTGCATAACAGGATGCAAAACGCAGCATCATAAGTCGCAAAATGCACCATACAGGGATGATTTCTGTAGTTTGGGAAACAAACTAAGTGCTGACAAGCAAAACATTTCCCTTTAAGTTATTGGCCTACCATAGAGAATGATAGAGGTCTCTAATGGCCAAATGGCTGTTTTAGCATGGGTAGCGCCATTGAGGGCTTCCACCATGCCAATTTAAAGTAGTTCAAGTGTCAACTGGGTGGGGATTCCTATGGGTTGTAACCTCAATGGCGCTGCCCATGCTGTCACAGACGCCATAATGGCACAAATGTAAAGATGAGTCCTCTATCTAACTCTATGAGGCCTACCTCTGAGTCTTTTGTCACTTTACCCACCTTCAATATCCACCTATCACGTTTCATCAATCAGTAAAGTATTAACCAATGAGATTCAATAATTTTATAATGACTTTCTTCCTATCACTGTCCTGTTGTTGCTTCTGTTTTACAGATCACCACCTACACCCCAGCACCACCAGGTTAGGCCAGGGTTTCCCAAACTTGGTCCTGGGGCCCCGCTGGGTGCACGTTTTGGTTTTTGCCCTAGCACTACACAGCTGATTCAAATAATCAACTCATCATCAAGCTTTGATTATTCAAATCAGTTGTGTAGTGCTAGGGCAAAAACCTAAATGTGCACCCAGGGGGGCCCCAGGACCAAGTTTGGGAAACCCTGCGTCAGGCTATTGATTTGTTTATTAAACATTTCAAATAATCAGTTCAACCGTGAAGCTTTTGTCTGGTAGAACTGCTAATGTGCAGTTACTTCAAAAGTTGAATTGAGTAGGCTTCAGTAGCTAGCATGTCAACCAATGAGCTGCTGTGGAACTGCTCAGCTGACCCTAGCAAAAGCTGCCCCTACACCACAGATCTAGGATCAGATACCTACCAAACTTGACCTTAACCATATCTGAAAAATATCTGACCTCGTATCAGCGGTTAGGGGCATCTTTTGTGTCCTACGGATGAGTGGGCCCACCTTGGAGAGCTAAAAGAACCAGAGAGCAAAGAGGTAATTCATCATTAATGTAATAGTTTTATAGATCAGATCAACATGGCATGCAGTACAATACATAAAGACTGACTACATATTGCACCATCAACAGATACTATAGGCTACACAAAGCACGTATATACTTGCCTTGATCAGAACTAAAAGCAGGAATGGTAGTTATTGTAGTAATATTTTAAATACATATTGGAGTTTCATTTTGTTTAGCAGTGACATTTTGTACATAGTTTTAAAAATAAAGAAATGTAAACTTTAAAAACAGATGAATTTGGCCAGTGTATTGTTTTCTTTGTTTACTTCAATACT
Source organism: Salvelinus sp. IW2-2015 (assembly GCF_002910315.2). Classification (NCBI taxonomy): domain Eukaryota; kingdom Metazoa; phylum Chordata; class Actinopteri; order Salmoniformes; family Salmonidae; genus Salvelinus; species Salvelinus sp. IW2-2015. The sequence goes on from NC_036848.1 coordinate 11,125,511, forward strand.
AAAGCATTGGCATCAAATACATCCAGCATTACACATAAAATAACAGTCATTCATTTAAGTGATTAAAATGAACTTATTCACTGATAAAGGTTTAAAGTGAACGTATAAGGCAGTGAAACAATATAAAAAATGCACATATTATATTAGGATGAAACTGTATTTGCCATAGGGCCTAATTCAAAATGATACCAGATACTTCTAATACTTCCCCTCACTGGCAAAGCCCAGACAACCCCCAACCTCACATAGGGGTAGACCATGGATGGTTTTAGGAGGGAACTATGTGCAGTTTGCTCTGCTCTGGAGTGGAGGAGGAGGGTGAGAGCATAGGCCGATGACCTCTGACCCCTCCTCCAGACCAGCAGTCTTTGTCATTGCACCTTCATCAGAGAGGTGTCATAATTGTGACTTCATCATAGTGGCTAACAGTATTCTTTGTAATGACACTGTTGTTATGAAAAGTGAAAAATAAAAAAMTGAATAAACAGTGACGGTAGAGTGAGACCTTGGTAGACACTGTGAGTCACTTCAAATATCCCGGACCACATCTAACACATTTCCTAACAAAGCAGATGCACATGAAGGAAAGGGCTGATATACGTACATATACACTATTGATAAAGAAGGGCTCACTCTTTGTTGTTTGATGAATGGATTGGTGAAAGTATTCTAAATTCCTTTTTAGGATATATTGGTTTGTTTGATTCTACATTTCCACACGTGTGCTCTGACCGAACAAGAACAAATACTTAAGTAAAAACCTAACATCCAAGGTCTTTCCTTTTGGAAAGGGGCTACAGTCTTTGACGGCAATTCCACATTCCTATGTCTGTCTCTGTATATTCATAGTGGCTGTTTTAACTCCTGCTGCATGTCCTGTAGTACCCTCCTGCATTCTGTCTCTCTAGTGTATGTTCTCTTCACTGTGGCTAGTTGAAACGTGAGGGGCCCTCAGTGATGGGCCATAGCCATGCAGAACCATGCGTGTTGAATGGATGTTGAAAGACGTTGAAGTTGATTGGGGCTAGTGTGTGCTATTAGAGAGATTGGGTCATGGCTGGGGGATAGGGGGGCAGGGGACCATCAGAGTGTCCTTTAGGTCCTTGGGATGACAGTCATTGTTTGGCCAAGGGGGTGTAGGTGAAGTGTCACTGGAGGCCTGGTCGCTTAGGGGAGGGGGCTGAGTAGGGTAAGGACGGGGGTTCCTTTCATCAGTGGACGCGGGGTTCCTTCTGATGTAACTCTGGTGGACCAATGGGGATGGGGCCTTATGAGGAACTGCTGCCGCTGCCAGTGGTGGTGGACCCCTGAGAATGAGAGAAGAGGATTAGACAAAGGTGGGAGGGATCTGGGACACTCACAGCCTTGTGATTGGCCAGACTATGACACGTCTCATGCAGCCGAGGTCTGTCAGTCTGACAAGGCATCAGGCAGAACGACAGAGTGGAGGATTCTGGTGGTGGTGGGGCTATCGATGTACACCATGCTCCAAGATTACGTGAGGGAGAGAGTAGTTGCTAAGTAACTGGGTGATAAGTTTCATTTTCTGTCCCTCTGCACAAAGAATTAGGTCAGGCATCACATCCCAGTGAAGACGAATTCACAAGGATCATTGTGTTGTGAACTCATCAACAGTCAGTCAAACAATCAAACAGTCAATCATTCACACCACAAACAGTACAGTCCAATCCACCAAACAAACAGTCTAARATACAGTAGAACATGTCCCTGATCTGCATTAGTGATGGGAGTGAAGGGGATGAGCATGTATTAATATTACATGCAGAGGACCGTATAGTTCTGTTTAGGGTTGCAGACATCCAGGAACTTTCCCCAAATCCCCTGTCTTTCCAGAATACCAGGTTGGAAGATTACCTGAATCAGGAGGGGGAAAGCAGGAAGTCCATAATCTTCCAAGCAGGATTACTGGAAAACCTAGGGATTTGGGGGAAGTTCTGCTACATGCTAACATGTATGTCAGCCTGGGTTGTAATATGTCTGTGGTGGTTGCAGGGAGGGCCGGGGTAGGATGCTGTGAGATGTGTCAGTCAGGGATCAGTTGTGGTGTGCAAGAGGGGGCCGGACAATTGTCCGATTTCCTTTTTTTTTTTTTTGTCTGTCATTCTGCGGCCCCCGGGGGCCAGATGCAGGGTTGAGTGCTCAGTAACTGGCTGCAATCAGGAGTTACACACAGGTGTGTGCCCTAAACAAAAAAGGAATCGCAGGAGAGAGGGCATACCGTCATCCATCCCCCTCTTTAATCTGGATTACAACTAAATCCAGAGTTTCTGCCAAATAGATCACAGATGATTATTATTATCAGCAGCGTTATGATTATTAATGTCTCTGTCTGATGTCCTCTGAGGCCAATCAATTCCATTAGTTTGTTTCCCTGATAGGAAACCGTCCAGAGGTCACTGTTCCGCCAGAGAAGAAAGACCAAATGTACTTTAGAGTTAGGAAACTAGGGCAGCAGAACCTACATATCAGCATCGTAATAGTAGCATTGCTAGAGGATATTATTATGTAGTCAGAGCTGAGACGGGCCCAATAGGAGGAGGATATTATTATGTAGTCAGAGTGAGAAGGCCATAGGAGGAGGATATTATTATGTATGTTCAGAGCTTGCAGAACGTCACCAATAGCGAGGAGGAATATTATTATGTAGTCAGAGCTGAGACGGGCAATAGGAGGCAGGATTTATTATGTAGTCAGAGCTGAAGACAGGCCCAATAGGAGGGAGGATATTATTATGTATGTCAGAGCTGAGACGGGCCCAATAGGAGGAGGATATTATTATGTAGTCAGAGCTTGAGACAGGCCCAATAGGAGGAGGATATTATTTGTAAGTCAGAGCTGAGACAGCCCCAATAGGGAGGAGGATATTATTATGTATCTCAGAGCTGAGACGGCCCCAATAGGAGGAGGATATTATTATGTAGTCAGAGCTAGACAGGCCCAATAGGAGGAGGATATTATTATGTGTGATGAAGCCCATAGGAGACTATTTAGTAGGAGCTGAGACAAGGACCCAAATAGAGGAGGAGGATATTAGATTATTGTAGTCAGAGCTGAGACAGGCCCAATAGGAGGAGGATATTATTATGTAGTCAGAGCTGAGACAGGACCCAATAGGAGGAGGATTATTATTATGTAGTCAGAGCTGAGACAGGCCCAAATAGGAGGAGATATTATTATGTAGTCAGAGCTGAGACGCGGCCCAGTTAGCGGAGGATATTATTATGTAGTCCAAGAAAGGGGCTTTTTTGGGAACGGAGCCCATAGGAGGAGGATATTATTTATGTATCAAGCTGAGACGGGCCCAGTAGGAGGAGGATATTATTTATGTAGTCACGAGTGCACGACGCCCAATAGGAGGAGGTATTTATTTTATGTAGTCAGAGCTAGACGGGCCCAGTAGGAGGAGGATTATGTATATGTAGTCAGAAGCTGAGACTGGCCCAAATAGAGAGGGATTTATATTATGTAGTCAGAGCTTGAGACGGGGCCCAATAGGAGAGAATTATTGATAGTAGTCAGAGCTGAAGACAGGCCCAATAGGAGAGGATTTACTAATTATTGTATCAGGCTGAGACGGCCCCAATAGGAGGAGCATATTTATGTAGTCAGAGCTGAGACAGGCCCAATAGGAGGAGCCTTGAGGATAAGAGTCTAACATGGGCAGCATTGGCTAGTTTGGGGATGAGGATCTGTTAAAAAGTGGCAAAAGGTCGATGCAGGACAGACCCAATCTGGTGCTTTTCATGGATGAAGCCATGAGGAACGGGGCAGGGGTATCACCAGAGTGACATTTGTGATCAAAACCACCGCTCCTCTTAACTAGAGGGGAAAAACACAGGACGAGAAGAACTCCACTGAAACAAAAACAGACACGAAAAAGAAAACACATCATTTCTGTAAGGCCATTTTAAAAGGGGTTCCCGGGGCGGTTGAGTGAGACTCCTGCATACCTCCAGCTGCACAGTGGACTTCCCTCATTTAGGGTACTTAAGAACAGGGAGAAAAGAAAGAAGCATTTCAATGGTCAAGACATTGCAGAACACAAGGAATCTTTCTGTATGCATGGTTATGGCCTATGGCTATACTCTAATTTTGTCATATTAATCACTCCATTTCTACTGAAGGGATTATCTGATCAATCTTGGGAAAAGTCTGAAAGTTAATACTTCAAAAATATATAGCCTACAGCCCAAAACAGACAAAACAGGATAGAAGGAAAAATGTCATGGCAACCTGAAAAGGGTAACATGAGTTGGTTAGGAAAACAACCGTTTCAGCAATCCACACACACACACACAGTCACCCTCACACACAAGCGCACACACATAATTTATTCTACAAATACTTACCTTTTTACAAGAACCAGCCTTGATCAAGTAAAACATTTGTTATACATTGGAACGAGTGCGGAAATGTGCGGAAACGAGGACAGATATTGCAGAACATGTAGATAGACTATGGATAGGCTATGGCTGGATKTTGAGGAATGACAGTGCACATTATTAGGTATAGAGAGAGTGGTGCACAGCAAAACAAGTTCACTACAACCCTGACCCCTCTCTTGCTGCAGACCTCCTCCTGCTCTCTCTTCCCTACTGAGTGACGTAAGAGGAGGAGAGACAACCTCTGCAGCATGGAGGCGGGAGTGGCCTCATTGAGGCGTTCAGCTTGACGGCTCACTGAGAGAGAGAGGGGGGGGGTTTATTCGGATGCATTTTAAATCAGGGGATGGAGATATTTGATGAAATGAAAGTCAATAAACAAATACCGAATTAGAATAGATCATGCGATGTCAATAATGAGAGGAAGCCATTTGGTCCATCTAGACTCATAAAGGACAGGAAGTCTAATGTGAAACCGTAACCTTGTTTGTTTTGAAAGCTCAAGGGGTTTCTGTCTCATTTTCTTGTAGGCTGTACCATATATAGACAACATTGCTGCTGGCGCTGTGTAATCTCCATCACTGTGTGTTAGCTCTACAAGGATGCAGTATGCAGGCACAGTCAGTGCRGTGAAATATAAGCCACACGCCATTCAACCTGTCAGACCAAATTAGAGAGGCCTTTTTCCCAGCAGGTGCTGCAGCTGTTTGTTGAGGTGCTAGAGGGAGAAAATATACATTCATAACAGATGAATGAATTTCAGAGATAAAGGAACTAGGCCTGATTACCTGGCAATGCCAGAAGGGGACCTGTWTTTAGACTGGTAATGTGGTGGAAGGTGGAAATGTTACACCTGCCCTCTCAACACCTGACACTTTGTATACGGTATAWCTGGGTAAACAGTATGCGACAAGTTTGTGTGAATAGGTTATGTGATGCCAAAAACATTATCAAATTTGATCTTACACATTTTAAGTTTCAGTAATTTTCCAAGTTGCAGTTATTGAACAGTATTTTATAAAATCATCATTGCTTCTTCTCAGAAATAAACAGAACTTGTGCCCAAAGTGTTATATTTGTGTTATTCACGATGCCATCTTGGATTTACTTKTTGTTCTTACACAGTAGTGTGGTTCTAATCAACATTTGGTGTTGCTCTCTCATTACTGTAACTTCCCAACAACTTCACTGGGTTAACGTCACTTTGCTTGTTGTGGAACTGGAGGCGTATGCGTTGCCAATACAGTCATGTCCATAATTAACAACACCCTTGATAAAAATGASCMMMAAAWAATKTATAAAATAAATAATASAAATATTGAGATATATTGTACGCCCCAAAAATGTAGATATTGTTGTAACCCAATGATAAAATGTATRGAATTGCAGGAAATAAGCTTTAAAGCTACTAAATTATTTTTTAGCAACAAGAGGGGTGTGAACAGTTTGTGTCATGAACTGTGCTTGTGCCCGTAGAAATAGACTTGGCGCGCGTTGGGGGATGCAGGATATTCCCCAATGTTGGGGCCCCGAGTAAAAGAGTTTGGGAACCCCTGTTTTAGGGCACACACTCTTAGAAGAAAATGTGACGGAAACTTCCGTTCATATGGTTCCCAGCAGCTGACCGGACGTTCTGAGACCTCAAGCAGCGATTCACTACAGCTTCCATCTTAATCSATCCGGACCCGTCCCGTCAGTTCGTGGTGGAGGTCTGGTCCGCAAGGCGCAGTGTTCCCARCCAACTGGATGTTTGTTTCCACACTCACCTGTCATCCTGGCTCCCATCGGACCTTGGCTTTGGTCCAACAACGTTTTTGGTGGCAGCCATGGTTCCTGACATCTCYTCGTTGCCGCCTGCACTGTGTGTGCAGAACAAGACCCCGGCTGGCCTCCTTCAACCACTCCCTGTCCCTCACGGCCACTGGTCCCATATATCCTTGGACTTCATCRCGGGTCTCCCTCCGTCASATGGCAACACCACCATCCAAACGGTGGTGGATAGGTTTTCCAAAGCCAGCCTAAGTTGCCCTCAGCTAAGGAGACGGCCCAGCTCATGGTGCAGCACTTCTTACGGATCCATGGACTTCCGGTCAACATTGTCTCCAATCACTGTCCTCAGTTCTCATCCCGGTTCTGGAAGGCGTTCTGCACCCTCATTGGGTAGTCGGCCAGCCTGTCCTCTGGTTTTCATCCAACCCCATTCTAACGGCCAGTCGGAAGCGAGACAATCAGGACCTGGAKWCGACTCTTTGTTGCCTCRTCTCCACCAATCCCACCACCTGGAGCCAGCAATTGGTGTAGGTGGATTATGCCCGCAACACCCTTCCCTGTTCTGCTACGGGTCTCTGKCTTTCCATGGCTTTCCACTCGGGATCTGCCCTTCCKGGTGGAGTTCCGCAAACTTTCCCCCCATTTTATCGACCTTTTCCCCATCTGTAAGGTCTTTCTGTTGCCCCACACCCTCCGTATACATCCCACTTTCCATGTATCTAGAATGAAACCCTTGKCTCACAGCACTTTGTCTCTTGTTTCCAACCAAGCTCTCGTTGAAATTACAGCGAGATATTGATGAGTTTTCGGCTTCCACTAGATGTCAACAGTCAATAGAACTTTGTCTGATGACTCTAATGTGAAGGGGGGCCGAAGGAGACAGGAATTAGTCACCACTRCCACGAGCTGACCATGCTTTGACCACGCGCGTTCACGTGATAGGCAKCTCCGTTCCATCGCTCAACTGAAGTCAATCTAATTCTCCGRTTGGAACGTTATTCAAGATGTATGTTAACAACATTCTAAAGATTGATTCAGTACATCGTTTGACATGTTTCTACTGACTGTTATGGAACTTTTTGACATTTYGTCACGTTATAGTGGACGTGCTTTGTGACTTTGGAATTGTTTACCAAACGCGCTAACCAAAGTAGCTAATTGGACATAAATAACGGACATTATCGAACAAATCAAGCATTTATGGTGGACCTGGGATTCCTAGGACTGCATTCTGATGAAGTTCATCAAAGGTAAGGAAACATGTATCATGTATTTTCTGGTTTCTGTTGACCCCAACATGGCGGCTAATTCGGCTATTGTTCTGAGCTCTGTCTCAGATTATTGCATGATTTGCTTTTTCCCTAAAGGTTTTTTTGAAATCTGACACAGCGGTTGCATTAAGCAGAGGTATATCTATAATTCCATGTGTATAACTTGTAATATCATCTACATTTATGATGAGTATTTCTGTTGAAACGATGTGGCTATGCAAAATCACTTGATGTTTTTGGAACTAGTGAATGTAACGCGCCAATGTAAACTCAGATTTTTTGTTATAAATATGAACTTTATCAAACAAAACATGCATGTATTGTGTAACATGAAGTCCTATGAGTGTCATCTGATGAAGATAATCAAAGGTTAGTGATTAATTTTATCTCTATTTCTGCTTTTTCTGACTGCTATCTTTCGCTGGAAAAATGGCTGTGCTTATTGTGGTTTGGTGGTGACCTAACATAATCGTTTGTAGTGCTTTCGCTATAAAGGATTTTTGAAATCGTACACTTTGGTGGGATTAACAACAAGATTACCTTTAAATTGATATAAGACACATGTATGTTTGAGGAATTTTAATTATGAGATTTCTGTTGTTTGAATTTGGCGCCCTGCACTTTCACTGGCTGTTGTCATATCGATGCCGGTAGCGGGATTGCAGCCATAAGAAGTTATTAACCTACCGATTGCCTGCTCCTTAAACTAATAAACTCTGAGACTCATACTTTCCACCTCCTGTGTCTACATCTGGGTCTTAGCCTGAGCCGTGATAATTATGGGGTATTGTGTGTAGGTTGATGAGGGAATTTAAAAAATATATATATATCTTAGAACAAGGCTGTAACGTAACAAAATGTGGAAAAAGTCAAGGGGTCTGAATACTTTCAGATGGCACTGGAGAACCTAAAAGGGTTATTTGGCGTTCCCCATAGGAGAATCATTTGAAGAACTMGTTTTGGTTCCAGGTAAAACCATTTGGGTTCCAGGTAGAATCATTTTCGGTACCATGAAGAACCCTTTCCAAAGAGGGTTCTACATGGAACCCAAAAGGGTTCTACCTGGATCCAAAAAGGGTTCTCCTATGGGAACATCTGAAGAACCCTTTTGGAACCMTTTTTCTAAGATTGCAGTGACTCAGTCATATTGTTGTTGCATTGTGCTTTGCTGTGGAGGTCATTCAGAGGTGGAGGTCCTTCTTACCTGCAGAGTAGAGGCTGCTGAGTCGCTGGTCTCTGTCAGGCCCGTGCTCCTTGGTAAACTGGACACAATGTATCTGGA
>NC_036848.1:11142951-11146485 GCF_002910315.2 Salvelinus sp. IW2-2015
AATAGTTATTTTACACTGACCTGACAAAGAGTTGGTCCCCTTATCAGTTGCAATGACTTCCATGTCATAGATCCTGAAGTCTTCATAATTTATCATTTCTTTCACCGTTATTTCTCCGTTATTAGGGTTTAAACTGAACGTTTCTTGTGTTTTCTCTGATGTATACAAGCTATATGAATATAYTATTTCCGAATTGATACCATCATCTAAGTCTGTTGCATTCAATTTAACCACAAGGCTTCCTATTGGAAAGTTTTCCATTATATTTATATTATATGAATCTTTGTCAAACTGAGGGGCATTATCATTTGTGTCCAGGACACGAACAATTATGTTGGCTGTACCAGAGCGCGCGGGGACTCCACCATCTACAGCGGTGAGTATTAGGTTATGAACGGCGTGCTCCTCTCGGTTTAAAGCCTTTTTCAGTATCAAATCGGCAAACTTTGATCCATCCCTCCCGGTCTGAATTTCAATATCAAAATGATCACTTTCACTGATATGGTAGGTTTTTACAGAATTCGTGCCCACATCGGGGTCAATTGCATTGCTTAGAGAAAAACGCTCTCCGGCTGGGGTCGATTCAGAAATATCTAGGTTTATGATATCTCTACGAAAACGTGGCGCGTTGTCATTTATATCAACGATTTCCAATTCTATGTTAAATATCCGAACTGGATTTTCAATAATTACCTCCATTTTTAGAAAACAAGTTGTAGCTGTTTTAGAACTACAGAGGTGTTCCCTGTCCATATTCTCAACAATATACAGCTCCCCCGTCTCTTTGTTCACSTCAAGATATTTCTTACCGGCGATGACATCTAACCGCATCTTGCGTTTGCTCAAGGTTTTCATATCTAGTCCCAAATCAGCAGCTAAATTAGCAACAACGGACCCTTCCTCCATTTCCTCGGGAATAGAATAGTGAGTAACAGCAGACGCCGTATTCATGGCTGCAGAGAGAAGAATAAAGGCCGAGACGTACCTTCTCCAGGACTGTCCATTAATACGCGAATCCATTGTTATAAATAGTTTGCTTTACTCCCAGTGTGAAGCAATTCCAAAACATACAATTGAACAGTGAAAATATTGAATAAGACAACACAACGACTGTTTCTAATAAGTGCCAGGTTGTGTTTCAAATGATCCGTTCAAACGTGGTAGTTTCAGCACCACAGAGCTGTCCATATCACAATGCTCCCCTCTCGTCCCCGTGACGCAGCTCCCATGGAGACGATTACATCACAAACTATTGCTTTTCACTGGTGGACAGCGACGCTTTGCGTGTTTAACAAAACTTTGCACCTTTCATTTTAAAGTACTACAGACCTCATAGTATTAATGTATTACCAGTTAATTAAAAGTGTGCACATATAGATAGAAAATGAGGTGTCAAGTATAAAAATTCAAACGTTTACATCAGCAACAAGGAAAACATGCAATGCATTTCAGAGCAAAGAAGTTCCAACATTTAAGGTTGTATAAAATGGAGTAAGAATCTACCTGGGGAACACACACTGACAAAGTTATAGCAAATGATGTTGAATCCAAGGTGAAGATATTTCTTACCTGCAGAGTAGAAGCTGCTGAGTCGCTGGTCTCTGTCAGGCCCGTGCTCCTTGGTAAACTGGACACAATGTATCTGGATATCGAACCTCAAAATTCTATCAAATAATGTCCTTATTACCAAAGTATGGATTTGTTATAATAGCAAGTTAGACATCGTGGATTATTGTGGTGATAGCAGTTGTCAGGATGTCAGCGAGTTAAAGATTCATGGTGCATACAATCGGGTGGGATTGTCATATCCATATTGGACGGATTGTTCAAAGAGGAATTACCTTTTGCACTAAGAGAGTCTCCGATAACTATTATGAGTTAGTAGTATCAGAACTCTAGACCGTGAGCAAGGTTCCCAAGAATAGACATAACGGTTTTACCGTTAAACAGACAGAGTGGGTTTCCTCCTCCGCTATCTGTGGAACTAATGATAACGTATTTTGTGATTTTTCTTTAGAACTACTAGAACGTTAACGAACAACGTTCCACTCTTCCCCCTGTGCTCTACACTATACCCGTTATTGGAGAAATAACGCGCCCTGGTATATGTCCTGCGCTAACCTAATCCCCACTGCGTCCTTTATCCAGGACCTCTCCCATGTACATTTCCTAGTCTACATCTAGTTTGTCTACTTTCAATCATACATGAAAACAGAGGATATAGTGGAACCAGCAATCGCATTTCCGAATGCTGTTTTCCATCGAATCTCCGGAGAACCGGTAAATTCTTTTACGTTCTCACTGAAGAGCGTGCGTATCATTGTACTATGCAGATAGAGAAGGGGTATGGTTCCTTTTCCACATTGAGGCCAGAGTGACCGTGGCGTTCCTCCCGCTCTCAGCCATGTTCTATATCTGTGACTGTCCACAGATCATATTGTGGACCAAACCTACAACACACCCGCGTCCCGCATCTGAGTCCTCACCTCGCGTCGTGCACGGCTCCTGGTGGAGGAAAAGTGCGGACTCTTCCCAGATCACCGATAAGGATCCCTGGTTCTCCAGAGGGGGACTAGCCATAGACACGGACTCGGTCCACGAATACTTCTCGATTACTCTGACCAGATTGACACTACGAGGGTTAGCTGGCGCCACCTTATTCGGAGTCTGGACCAATACAATGAGATACGGAACCATGAGAATGTGATTCAGTACAGAGTAAGCTAGTCAGTCTGAGAGCTCAAACGGTCTCGATGTGGTACAGTGCATCGCCACCTCATAATGGACAACGTGGGAGAACTAGCTCTCCTCAGCATAACAGTTACCATCAGAGACTAGACAGACAGTGGCAGCAACCTTGCGCGGTTAGAGAGTGTAAAATCTTAACCTACTCTGACATGCTTGAAGTGCCTGCCCAGGAATTTAAATTCAGATCATAGTTCAGACTTAAACCTGTATTCTGGTGATTGCGACTCTTTGGGCCTCTGGTTGTCCTTTTCTGGTTTACTGATCACCATATTGGTCACCTTTGTGTGCCTGCATGAATGTAAAGTTTGCTGGCAGAAAACCCGATGCCCAGCAAAAAGCGGCTCCTCCCAGTAGGAACAGCGTATCAGCGAGGGTGCAACGCATCGACGCCATCGTCTGATATTTCCCAGACGCCTGGGTCTCCAAGCGATGGCCTACTGGTACAGTCTGTTTCTAGGCAGAGACCAGGAAAGGAAAGCTGGGTAGTCAGAAGCCTGTTGCCAAAGCGGGCTCCAGATACATTGTGTCAGTTACCAAGGAGCACGGCCGTGACTAGTCATACATAGAGAAGCACAAGCGAAGATGTGCGCCGCACTTCGTGTAACTCTGCCAGGATAAGCAAAATATTAATCTTCACCCACTATCGGAACCATCTCAACCATCATTTGCTATAACTTTTGTCCCGTAGTGTGTGTTCACTCCATGCATAGATTGCGATTTTTTCATTTCACTTCACCAATACTCCATTTATATGAAACATAGCAACCCTTAAAAATTTATTGTTGG
>NC_036848.1:11146510-11152098 GCF_002910315.2 Salvelinus sp. IW2-2015
TTGATTGATATTTCAGGATGATTGTCATTCATATCCGTCACTAGAATAGTTATTTTACACTGACCTGACAAAGAGTTGGTCCCCTTATCAGTTGCTATGACTTCCATATCATAAATCCTGAAGTCTTCATAATTTATCATTTCTTTCACCGTTATTTCTCCGTTATTAGAATTCAAACTGAAAGTGGCTTGAGTTTTCTCTGATGTATAGAGGCTATATGAATATATTATTTCCGAATTGGTACCCTCATCTAAGTCAGTTGCATTCAGTGTAACCACAAGGCTTCCAATTGGAAAGTTTTCCATCACATTGATKGTGTAGCTTTCTTTATCAAATTGAGGGGCGTTGTCATTCGTATCTAGAACGCGAACAATGATGTTGGCTGTGCCTGTGCGTGAGGGGACTCCGCCGTCTACAGCGGTGAGTATTAGATKATGAACCTCCTGCTTCTCTCGGTCTAAAGCCTTTTTCAGAATCAAATCAGCAAACTTTGACCCGTCTCGTCCGGCCTGAATTTCTATATTGAAATCATGACTTTCTCTTAGATGGTAGGTTTTCACAGAATTAGTGCCGACGTCAGGATCCACGGCATTGTTCAAAGATAAGCGTTCTCCTATTGCAGTCGACTCGGATATATCCAAATGCATTTCGTCTCTTCGAAAATAAGGTGAATTGTCGTTGATATCYATGATTTCTAGCTCAATATTAAACATTCGTAATGGGTTTTCAATTGTAGCGTCCAGTTTAAGAAAGCAATTGGTTTTAGAGCTGCAAAGATGTTCTCTGTCCATTTTCTGTAAAATGTAAAGCTCTCCGGTTTCTTTGTTAACCTCCAGGTATTTTTTATTGGCGACAACATCCAATCGCATCTTGCGCCTATTCAATGTTTTCACATCCAGTCCCAAATCAGTAGCTAAATTGGCAACAACGGAGCCTTCCTCCATTTCCTCTGGAATAGAATAATGGGTTACGGCAGACGCCGTGTTCATGGTGGTAGAGAGAAGAAGAAAGACCGATACGTACCTTCTCCACCGTTGAACGAGGCAATGCGACTCCATCGTTTGATTGTTGTTATCCGTGGGTAATGCAATACAAAAACCGGGACCTTCTGATGATGGTTTGAGAAGCCAAACGAGTCTACAATTGTACCGATATGTATTTTAGATAATCGTTTTACAGCGATGGATTCAGCACCAGGGAGATGTCCACATACATTGCTTTGCTTTCTTCGCTGTGACGAGCTGTCATGGCGACTGTTACTTCACAGAACAGTGCCTTTTATTGGTGAGCAGCGACACTTTGCGCATTTTACCAGCATTCGCACATGCGAATTAAAACCTTGCAGGCAAGTTTTAATTGCCTAAAATAGGTAGAATAGAAGAGAGAGTAGGCCTGTGCGCAGTTTTTTTTCTTCGGTTATCATACTTGTTCACAACTACCCCAATAGTATATGCATCAATGTTTCACCATGCCTTCACTTTGTGCCCTGGTTTTACACGAAGAGATCCAGCACATTATTGTCAAAGCGATTGATTATAAGTAATTTGGTTAAAACAGATGGAGATTGCTTTCTTACCTGCAGAGTAGAGGCTGCTGAGTCGCTTGGTCTCTGTCAGGCCCGTGCTCCTTGGTAAATGGACACAATGTATCTGGATCCCGCCTTTGGCACAGGCTGTCTGACTACCAGCTTTCCTTTCCTGGTCTCTGCTAGAAACAGACTGTACCAGTAGGCATCGTTGGAGCCAGGGTGGAATCTGCGATGGTCGAGTTCCTCTCGCTGATCACGCTGTTCCTACTGGGAGGAGCCGCTTTGCTGGCCATCGGTTTCTGACACTTCAGCACACAGGTGACCAATATGGTGATCAGTAACAGAAGGACACCGAGCCCAAGCCGATCACCAAATACAGGTTTAAGTCTGAAAATATGTCATATTCTAGAGGCACTTCAGTCATGTCAAGAGTAGGCTTTAACAGCAGTCTCCACTGTTGACAGCTTGATGGTAACTGGTAGCTGAGAGAGCAGGTTCCCCGTTGTCCTTAGCGATGACAACCAGCCGTTGATGACGCGATCTCTGTAACTGAACATTCTCATGGTCCGGATATTCCATTGTATTGGTCCAGACTGAATAAGGTGGCGTCAGTAACCTGTAGAAACTGGTATGTAATCCGAGAGTTCTGGACCGAGTCCGTGTCTATGGCTATCACCTTGGAGACCAGGGATCCTTTATCGGTGGATCTGGGAATCTTTCCTCCACCACGGAGCCGTGCACGCCGCACGGAGAGACTATGACCGGGGTGTTGTCGTTCTGATCAAACAATAATGATGTGGACAGTCACGTTACTGCTGACGCGGAGGACACCAGAGTCTCTGGCCTCAATGTGGAAAAGGAACTCCTTCTCTATCTCATAGTCAAACGTCTTCAGTGCGTAAAGATTACCGTTCTCGGACTGATGGAAAACAGCATGGAAATGGAGGTGTTCTCTATCTCCTTTTCTATGATGAAATAAACTAGATACTGGTTTCCATGGAGGTCTGGATCAAACGCAGTGAGGGAACTTAGCAAGGCCCCAGGCGCGTTATTCTCCATAAACGGGTATAGTGTAGAACGACTGGGGAACTGTGGAACGTTGTCGTTAACGTCTAGTAGTTCTAAAGTCATCGTTTCGTTGTCAGATAGCGGAGGGGAACCCCTGTCTGTTACGGTAAAAGTTATGTCATATTCTGGGACATTCTCACGTCTAGAGGTTCTGATACTACTAACTCATAATAGTTACCAGAAAGACTCTCTAGTGCAAAAGGTAATTCATCAGGAATACGAATATCTACAATCCCATTTTCACCTGAATCTTTATCCGCTGACACTGACAACTGCTATTACTGTGTCTACTGCTATATCCCCTTTATAGGACTTTGAAATGATTTGATTGACATTTCTGGATGATTATCATTCATATCTGTCACTAAAATAGTTAATTTACACTGACCTGATAAATAATTGGATCCTTTATCTATCGCTTTAACCTCCATATCATAAATTCTATAATCTTCATAATTAATCATTTCTTTTACTGTAATTTCTCCGTTATTAGGGTTTAAACTGAACGTTTCTTGAGTTTTTTCAGATGTATATAGACTATATGAATATACTATTTTCGAATTGGTTCCCTCATCTAAGTCAGTTGCATTCAATTTCACCACAAGACTTCCGATTGGAGAGTTTTCCATTATTTCTATATTGTAGCTTTCTTTGTCAAATTGAGGGGCGTTGTCGTTTGTATCCAGCACTCGAACAATGATGTTGGCTGTGCCCGAACGCGCTTGGACTCCACCATCTACAGCGGTGAGTATTAGATGATGAACCTCCTGCTGCTCGCGGTCTAAAGCTGTCTGCAAAATTAGATCAGCAAACTTTGACCCATCTCTCCCGGTCTGAATTTCTATAGAAAAATGATGACTTTCGCTCAGGTGGTAGGTTTTAACAGAATTGTCTCCGACATCAGGGTCTATGGCATTGTTCAAAGAGAAGCGTTCTCCAACTGCAGTTGACTCGGATATATCCAAATGCATTTTATCCCTTCGAAAATGAGGTGCATTGTCGTTGATATCCATGATTTCTAGTTCGATATTAAACATTCGTATTGGGTTTTCAATTGTAACATCCAATTTAAGGAAGCAAGTGGCCGTTTTGATGGGGCAAAACAATTCTCTGTCCATCTTCTCTAAAATGTACAGCTCCCCCGTGTCTTTGTTAATCTGCAAATACTTCTTATTTCCAACAACATCTAACCGTATCTCCCGTTTACTCAAAGTGTTTACATCTAGTCCCAAATCAGCAGCTAAATTAGCAACAACGGAGCCTTCCTCCATTTCTTCCGGAATAGAATAATGGGTAACGGCAGACACGATGTTCAGGGCAGCAGAGAAAATAAGAAAGACCGAGACATACCTTCTCCATGGCTGTCCGTGTCTGTGCGCCTCCATTGTTGTCTTTGTGAACTCTGTTTACAAGAAAGTAATCTCAAACACAATGTCAACCAGCAGAAAATATAGGTAAATTACAATATCGCAAGGCCTTAAGCGTTTTAGAGCGAACAGAGCAGAATAATCTATTTGTTGACGGATTCAGCACCAGGAGTAGGTTACACTGCCTTCCTAATGACGAACTGTCATGGCGACCACTGCATCACAAACGAATGTGTTTAGCTAGTAAACAGCGACGCTTTGCGCATATTACGAGCTTGTACATATCTACTGCTGTCTATGTTGTTGGGCTGTCTTCGTAATATAGCTAAATGTAGACACAAATAAGCAAACATCTGGATCACTATTGCCTGTAAGATTTTTATCGACTTCAAGATTGAAACAAGACCAAGGTAGCTGGTGGGATTTCATTTGTTTTGCCGAACATATTTTAGAATTTATATTAGACCTGAAAGGTAGGCCTATTAACACGACCACCCCAGAAGTGTCTTCCATTGAATGACGAAGAAAAAAGGCATTTACGCAAAAGATGAATGCGTAAAGAGTCATACACGGACCAATACCACTGGTCACAGAGGTCAATTCAACGTCTATTCCACGTTGGTTTACGTGGAAACAAGGTTGATTCAGCTAGTCGGCTATAGAAACATTTTAGCAGATCTGAAATGAATGATCATGTCTTACCTGCAGAGTAGAGGCTGCTGAGTCGCTGGTCTCTGTCAGGCCCGTGCTCCTTGGTAAACTGGACACAATGTATCTGGAGCCCGCCTTTGCGGTAATCTTACCACTGATAGCACGCTCTGACTATGGCAGATAGAGAAAGGAGTTTCCTTTCCACATGAGCGCCAGAGACTCTGGTGTTCCTCCTCCGCAGCGCGTCAATGTGACTGTCCACATTCCCATATTGTTGATCAGAACGACAAACACCCCGGCTGCATAGTACTCTCCGTGGCGCGTCGCACGGACTGCCCTTGGTGGAGGAAAAAGATTCCCAGATCCCACCGATAAAGGATCCCTGCGTCTCCAAGGTGATAGCCATAGACACCGGACTCGGTCCAGAACTCTCGGATCACATACCAGTGTTCTCACAGGTTACTGTACGCCAGCCCTTACTTCAGTCGGAACCAATACAATGGAGATTCCGGACCATGAGAATGTTCAGTTACAGAGATCCGCGTCATCAACTGCTGGTTGTCATCCGCTAAGGAACAACGGGGAACCTGCTCTCTCAGCTTACAGTACCATCAAGCTGTAACAACAGTGGAGACTGCTGTTAAAGCCTACTCTGACCATGAACGAAAGGCCTCTAGGAATATGACATAGTTCAGACTTCAAACCTGTATTGATGTTATCGGCTTGGGGCTCCGGGTGTTCCTTTCTCGTTACTGATCACCAATATTGGTCACCTGGCTAGCTGACAGTTCAGAAACACAGAAAATGCCCAGCAAAGCGGCTCCTCCAAGTAGGAACAGCTTGATCAGCGGAGGGAGGGAACCGACCATCGCAGATTCCACCCTTGCGTCTCCAAACGCATGCCTACTGGTCACAGGCTGTTTCTAGCAGAGACCAGGAAAGGAAAAGCTGGTACTCAGACAGCTGGGCCAAAG
>NC_036848.1:11152574-11187212 GCF_002910315.2 Salvelinus sp. IW2-2015
AATAGTTAATTTACACTGACCTGACAAAGAGTTGGCCCCCTTATCTGTTGCAATGACTTCCATGTCATAGATCCTAAAGTCTTCATAATTGATCATTTCCTTTACAGTTATCTCACCGCTATCAGGATTTAATTTGAACGTGCCCTGTGTCTTTTCTGTTGTATAAAGACTGTATGAGTATATTACTTCTGCATTTGACCCTTCGTCTAAGTCTGTTGCGTTTAACTTCACTACAAGATTTCCGATTGGGGAGTTCTCCGGTACGTTTATACGAAAGCTTTCCTTTTCAAAATAAGGGGCGTTGTCATTTGTATCTAACACATGAACAATGATGCTGGCTGTACCCGAGCGCGTGGGTACCCCGCTGTCTACAGCCGTGAGTATTAGATTTTGAAACGCCTGCTTCTCTCGGTCTAAAGCCGTTTTCAGAATCAAATCAGCAAACTTCGACCCGTCTCTTCCAGTCTGAATTTCAATACCAAAATGGTGGCTTTCGCTAAGATGATAGGTTTTCACCGAGTTTGCACCAATATCAGGGTCAACCGCATTGCTTAAAGAAAATCGCTCACCTAACGGTGTAGACTCGGATATATCTAAATGTATTGTATCTCTTCGAAATTGTGGCGCATTATCATTGATATCCATTATTTCTAACTCTATGTTAAATATCCTCAGTGGGTTCTCAAGGACAACTTCCATTTTTAAATAACAAGTAGCTGTCTTAATGTTGCAAAGCAGTTCCCTGTCTATCTTCTCAGCGATATACATTTCTCCTGTGTCCTTATTAACGTCCACATATTTCTTATTAGCTATGGTATCTAACCGCATCTTGCGGTTGCTTAAGGTTTTCATGTCCAGTCCCAAATCAGTGGCTAGATTAGCAACAATAGAGCCTTCCTCCATTTCTTCGGGAATAGAATAATGGGTAACGGCAGATGCCATGTTCAGGACTGCAGAGAAAAGCAGAAAGACCGAGACGTACCTCCTCGAGGGCTGAATGATCCGATGTACATCCATTGTTTCAAATGATTGCTTATCATGTGCAAAGCAAAATTGAAAACGTAAGGATTGTGATAATATGTAAATAGTCAACCGTTTGGGAGTAGAAGCGAGACGTGTTTAAGATAATCCTTTGTCAAAGCGATGGTTTCAGAACCAGGGAGCTGTCCAGATAAAGGACCTTGCTTTCTTCCTTGTTACAAACTGTCATTGCGACTTTACATCACAAGAGGTGTGTTTTATTGGTGAGCAGCGACACTTTGTGCATTTACCAGCATTCACATATCTACATGAAAACGGTACACTTTTTTGTGGTCTATGAATGGTGTATAATGAGAAAGAAAAGTTTACGTCGTTATTTTTAATAAATTGTTTTTAAAGGGCATGGGAATATATATATATATATATATATATATATTGTCCATTTCGCTACGTTTGTCAAATCTAATGTTGTCATCATTTTTATAAACATTGCATGGCATTGTATAGTTTAAACGTTTGGTAGAGGGAGTAAAGGTTTATCAGTTTGTTGTTTTGGTCATTCTTGTTGTTCACCGCTACCCCTTATCAGATTTTAATTTTGTACCAAATTACGCCCTAAATTATGGCTTTTACGCAGCATGATTATCAAAAAAAGGCTGTAGGTAATTTGGTTAAAACAGATGGAGATTGCTTTCTTACCTGCAGAGTAGAGGCTGCTGAGTCGCTGGTCTCTGTCAGGCCCGTGCTCCTTGTAAAGCTGGACACAATGTATCTGGAGCCCGCCTTTGGCACAGGCTGTCTGACTACCAGCTTCCCTTTCTGGTCTCTGCTAGAAACAGACTGTACCAGTAGGCATCGTTGGAGCCAGGGTGGAATCTGCGATGGTCGAGTTCCTCTCGCTGATCACGCTGTTCCTACTGGTGAAGGAGCGCATTTGCTGGGCATCGGTTTCTGACCTTCAGCACACAGGTGACCAATATGGTGATCAGTAACAGAAGGACACCGAGCCCAAGCCGATACCAAAATACAGGTTTAAGTCTGAAAATATGTCATATTCTCAGAGGCACTTCAGTCATGTCAGAGTAGGCTTTAACGTCCAGTCTCCACTGTTGACAGCTTGATGTAACTGTAAGCTGAGAGAGCAAGGTTCCCCGTTGTCCTTGGCGATGACAACCAGCCGTTGATGACGCGGATCTCTGTAACTGAGCATTCTCATCGGTCCGGATATCTCCATTGTAATTGGTCCAGACTGAATAAGGTGGCGTCAGTAACCTGTAGAAACTGGTATGTATTCCGAGAGTTCTGGACCGAGTCCGTGTCTATGGCTATCACTTGGAGACCAGGGGATCCTTTTATCGGTGGATCTGGAATCTTTTCCTCCACCACGGAGCCGTGCACGCGCCACGGAGAGACTATGACGGGGTGTTGTCGTTCTGGTCCACAATAATGATGTGGACAGTCACGTTACTGCTGAGGCGGAGGAACACCAGAGTCTCTGGCCTCAATGTGGAAAAGGAACTCCTTCTCTATCTCATAGTCAAACGTCTTCAGTGCGTAAAGATTACCGTTCTCCGGATTGATGGAAAAACAGCATGGAAATGGAGGTGTTCAACTATCTCCTTTTCTATGATGAAAACTGCTACCTGGTTTTCATGGAGGTCTGGATCAAACGCAGTGAGGGAACTTAGCAAGGCCCCAGGCGCGTTATTCTCCATAACGGGAATAGTATTGAACGACTGGGGGAAGAGTGGCGCGTTATCATTGACGTCCAACAGATGTAAAGTTATCGTTTCATTATCAGACAAGGAGGGCCTTCCTCCGTCCGTCACAACGAGCGTGATATCATATTCTGGAACTTTCTCACGATCTAATGTTTCCGAGACAATGAGCTCGTAAAGGAAGTCAGACGACTTGTTCAAAACAAATGGCACCTGTTGGTTTATAGATAGGTTCACTTTGCCATTGTCACCTGTGTCCCTGTCGCTTATACCTACGATTGCTATGAYTGTCCCAACTGGAATGTTCTCATTAACTGTACTCTTATACGATTTAACGGCTATCTCTGGATAGTTGTCGTTTGTATCTGTAACGTCAACTACAATTTTACATTGACCCAATAGGGGATGCTGTCCTTTGTCCTTAACCTCAACATGCATCTCGTAAAACTTCATATCTTCATAATCAATAGTTCCTTTCACTGTTATCTCTCCTGTGTTTGGATTCAGTGCAAATACGTATTGTGTTTTCTCTGACGTGTAAAGTGTGAATGAATATGTGATGTCTGCATTTGGCCCTTCATCTAAATCTGTGGCGTTTAGCTTCATTACTAGCGTTCCAATCGCGGAGTTTTCTGTCACATTAACGGTATAAACCGAACGGTCGAATCGAGGGGCGTTATCGTTTGTATCCAGCACTCTAACAACGATATTAGCTGTACCAGATTGCGATGGGACCCCGCCATCTACAGCCGTGAGTATTAAGTTATGAACGGCGTTCTCCTCCCGGTCTAAAGCCTTTGTCAAGACCAAGTCAACATATTTAGTACCATCACTCCCAGTCTGGATTTCTATGGTAAAATGCTCGCTAGCACTGAGCTGGTAGGTTTTGACTGTATTTATACCAACATCCGGGTCCACTGCATTAGGAAGGGAGAATCTCTCTCCTGGTGTAGCTGATTCTGAAACATCAAGCTCTATTCTGTCCCTACGAAAATGAGGTGCGTTATCATTAATATCTGTTATTCCCAATTCTATGTTAAATATGCGTAAAGGGCTTTCAATGATAACGTCCAATTTTAAAAAACAGTCGGTAGTCTTAGTGGTACAAAGATACTCCCTGTCTATTTTCTCTACAATATACAGCTCACCTGTCTTTTTGTTGACGTCCAAAAACTTCTTGCTATGGAAAATATCAAGTTTTACCTCGCGATGAGCCAGACCTGCAAGTTCCAGTCCCAAATCTGCGGCTAAATTGGCCACTACAGAACCTCTCTCCATCTCTTCGGGTATGGAATACCGCGTCACAGACAAAGCGCTGCCCCATAACGCACAGAACACAAAGACAGACGAGAAAAACCTTCTCTCCCGATACATCCTGGACGTTGAACTCCACTCAGATTTAACTAGACTCCCTATATTCGGATGCTATTAAGGCTTCTATAAAATTCTATATAGTAGCCTGGTGTTCAGACCAGTGTTGTTGTAAATTAAATAGCCATGTTTGTTTAAGCTAAAACAGGTCTGTCCTACAGCAGAGATGGATGAGAATGTCATGGCTCCCTCTCAGCAGAGCTGAGACATTTACTGGTGAACAGCGACACCATCTGGCTAACGCGGGAGGGGAGTCCGGGAGAGAGGCCACTGGTTGTTRTGAAGTTGCAGAATTGTCTACTTAAGCAAGACAGTACTGATAGAGATATAAAATAGTAAATATTGTGCTGTATTACTAAGTAGGCTGTTGATATTCATATTACTAAGAACGAAGGGCATGTTAACCTGTACTATTGTATTATGCCTATCTATTGTTTTCACGGTTGATGTGATAATCAGTGAATAAATCAAAAACAGTGAAATCAAAACACCACTTATTTTTCATAGTCCTAGTCCAAATCTAAAATGTACTTAGCATCTAGCCCACAATCATTATTTTATCTTCCTTGATTCTAAATGTATGTTGTTTTTATTGTATATAATTGTATATTTTTCAATATAACTCTGTAATGAAAAGCGCAATACAAATTTCAATGTATTATCATTAAATCTAGCGCCAAATCCATGTGATTGGAATTATCTGACTTCCATTCACTGATTATGACATCACCGGTGAAAAAAATATGAATTAAATACCTTTTTTCTGTCTAGAATCTTATAATGTGACGCAACAATAGACCATTGGCTTGAATTTCAGCACCGCACCAGTGGACAGCTCCCGGAGAACACGTCATAATCACTAGCTAGGTTTCCATCCAATTTGTGATAGATTTTCAGATGAATATTCTCAAATCTGCCTAAAACAATATGCGCATTTTTCCACCAGAGATGTGTTTCCATCGAACTGACTTATTGCCGATTAAAGACTGTGCGTGATGACATTGTGCACCGAATGAAAAATACAAGTTAAATGGGTTTCCATCGCATTTTCAACTCTCCTGATGGTTTTGTCACAAAAACGGTTGCGTTAAATAGCAAACATGCCCACTCTAGTCTAGGCACGTGCGCTCTAGCCGACACCTTGCATATACAGTGCTGTTAGGCTACTTGCATAATGAGATTATTATGGAATAATAGCTATTAAAATGTTTTTTTATAATAATTGTCAAACGGCAACCAAGCATCGATCATCATGTCACCATAATAMGATGTGTATTGSCAAGGAGCATCAAGCTCATCACGTGCACTTTCACCACCCTGTGAAGTTCATCATTATGTATTTCATCTGTGGCCTAATAACCTGCATGGTTTCCGAGTCATAGTGGGAGGACCACACACATATCATCGCGTGACTCCAAGTTAACTTCAATATGATAGTTATTATATCAATATTTCCCGCATGAAGGGGTGCTGCAATTTTTTGCCGATGAGGGGATGCAGACATTTCTTCTTCCGCCTATGAAGACGTCTATATCGTCCGCTAATACAGGACTAGTAAAGGCCCTTGCACTACCTTTGTGAAAACAATTAAAGGAAATGTATTTGAGTGTTTACCAGTATTGTAACTTGAGTCTGATTAATTATCTCTACAACACAGTTCATCTGATAATACTTGTGGAATATAAAAAATACTTGATATACAGGACCAGTCAAACGTTTGGACACCCTACTCATTCAAGGGTTTTTCTTTATTTTTACAATTTTCTACATTTTAGAATAATAGTGAAGACATCAAAAACTATGAAATAAACACATATGAAATCATGTAGTAACCCCCAAAAATAACAAATCAAAATACAGTTGAAGTTGGAAGATTACATACACCTGAGCCAAATACATTTAACTCAGTTTTTCAACAATTCCTGACATTTAATCCTGCCTTAGGTCAGTTAGGATCACCACTTATTTTAAAAATGTGAAATGTCAGAATAGTAGTAGAGAGATGATTTACTTCAGCTTTTATTTTCTTTCATCACATTCCCAGTGGGTCAGAAAGTTTACATTACACTCAATTGTATTTGGTAGCATTGCCTTTAATTTGTTTAACCTTGGGTCAAACGTTTTGGGTAGCCTTCCACAAGCGTCCACAATAAATTGGGTGAATTTTATCCAATTCCTCCTGACCAAAGCTGGTGTAACTGAGTCAGGTTTGTAGCCTCCTTGCTCACCAACGCTTTTTCAGTTTTGCCCAAAATTTTCTATAGGGATTGAGGTCAGGGGTGACTGGCCAGTCCAATACTCTGACTTTTGTGTCCTTAACTTCTCTAGGCAGGGGGCAGCATTCGGAATTTTGGATGAAAAGCATGCCCAAATTAACTCGGTGCCTGCTACTCTCGGCCAGAAGATTGATGTGCATATAGATTTGGATAGAAAACACTCTAAACGGTTTCCAAAAACTGTTGAGAATAGTGTTGTGAAGTATAACAGACTGATCCAGCAAATGAAGTCCTAGGAATAGTGTTAGTTTTTAAATATCAGCCATTCAGTATATCTGACTGCAAATTGCAGTTCCTATGCCTTCCGACTAGATCGTCAACAGGTCTTTAGACTAGTTTCGAGGCTTGTATTCTGATAAATGAGGAAGTAAGAGCGTCGGAATGAGAGGACCCTGAAAAGTGACATAAGCTTTTCATGCGCGCGATCGAGAAATACTTTCTTGTTTTACTTTTATAATTGACGACGTTTATTGTCCGGTTGAAATATTGTCGATTATTTAGGCTCTAAAAACAACCTGAGGATTGAATATAAACATGTCGTTTGACACTGTTTCCTATGAAATTTACGGAGTACAATTTTGGATTTTTGTCTGCCTGGTTTTGACTGCGTTTGAGGCCTGTGGATTACTGAAGAGAAGCAGGCAACCACCATAAAACAGAGGTTTTTGATATAAAAGAGACTTTATCGAACAAAAGGGACATTTGTTGAGTAATGAATGTCTGCTGAGTAGCAACCATATGAAGATATCAAGAGGTAAGGGATTCATTTTAAGTCTATTTCTGACTTGTGTAACTCTTCTACTTGGCTGGTTACTGTTTGTAATGATTTTGTCTGCTGGGCTTAATGTTCTCTAAATAATTGTAAAGGTATGCTTTCGCCGTAAAGCATTTTTTAAAATCTGACACCTGTGGTTGGATTCACAATAAGTTTAATCTTTAAACCTATGTAAAATATGTTTTGTTTTCTGAATTTTTATAATGAGTATTTCTGTATTTGAATTTGGCGCCCTGCAGTTCACACTGGCTGTTGAAGAGGTGGGACGCCCTCCGTCTCACGTACCCTAGAGATTTAAGCATTTTGCAACAACTTTGGAAATATGCTTGGGGTCATTGTACATTTGGAAGACCCATTTGCGACAAAGCTTTAACTTCCTGACTGATGTCTTGAGATGTTGCTTCAATATATCCACATCATTTTCCTTCCTTATGAGCCATCTATTTTGTGAAGTGCACCAGTCCCTCCTGCAGCAAAGCACCCTCACAACATGATGCTACCACCCCGTGCTTCACGGTTGGGATGGTGTTCTTCGGGCTTGCAAGCCTCCCCATTTTTCCTTCAAACATAACGATGGTCATTATGGCCAAACAGTTCTATTTTTGTTTCATCAGACCAGAGGACATTTCTCCAAAAGTATGATCTTTGTCCCCATGTGCAGTTGCAAACCTTAGTCTCGCTTTTTTATGGTGGTTTTGGAGCAGCGGCTCCTCTTCCTTGCTGAGCAGCCTTTCAGGTTATGTCGATATAGGACTTGTTTTTACAGTGGAATAGATACATTTTGTACCTGTTTTCCTCCAGCGTCTTCACAAGGTCCTTTGCTGTTGTTCTGGGATTGATTTGCACTTTTCAACACCAAAGTACGTTCATCTCTAGGAGACAGAACGGTCTCCCTTCGCTGAGTGGTTAGTGACGGCCTGCGTGGTTCCCGTGGTGTTTTATACTTGCATACTATTGTTTGTACTGATGAACGTGATACATGACGTGGTATTGGATGGAATTGCTCCAAGGATGAACCAGGACTTGTGGAGGTCTATAATTTTCTGAGGTTCTTGTGGCTGATTTCTTTTTGATTTTCCCAAGAGTCAAGCAAAGAGGCACTGAGTTTAAGAGGTAGGAATTGAAATACATTCACAGTTACAACCTCCAATTGACTCATTATGTCAATTAAGCCTATCAGAAGCTTCTAAAGCCATAACATAATTTTCTGGAATTTTCCAAAGCTGTTTAAAGGCACAGACAACTTAGTGTATGTAAACTTCTGACCCACTGGAATTGGTGATACAGTGAATTATAAGTGAAATTTGTCTGTTATAACAATTATTGAAAATGACTTGTGCCATGCAAAAGTAGATGTCCTAACCGACTTGCCAAAACTATAGTTTGTTAAAACTCCTTGTCAATAGGGGGGCGCTGTTTTCAACTTTGGAAAAAATCGTGCCCAAATGAAACGGCCCGTACTCTTTTCTAGATCTTACAATATGCATATTATTATTACTATTGGATAGAAAACACTCGAGATATTTCTAAAATGGTTTGAATTATGTCTGGTAGTAAAACAGAACTCATTTTGCAGCGACACCCATGCAGAAGTGAAAAATATCTAAAAAAGGAGCTCTTTGTTTCAGGGCCTGCCTATTCAAACTGCATTATTATTTATTCGGATATTTGCTATGCACTTTCAGATAACGCCGTTCTCATAAGATGGTCAACAGGCAGTGGAAGGTGGAATGGGGTGTCTAGCTTGATCTGAGGTCGAACAAGAGCTTTTGGAGTGGCAGGTCAGGAATTTCCTTTGTCTACCAAGGCGCGCGAAGCACCTCGATATTGTCTTCTGATAAGCGTTCGGTTTACACGGCTAATATCTCCGGCTCTGATTTTATTTGATACGTGTGATAATAACATCGTAGAGTAGGTTTTTTCAACTGAGTTTTATCAGATTATTCAACGTTTATTGGGACTTTTGGAGTTTTCCGTTCTTTGCGTCGAGAGAAAATGGGAACGTTATCAACATTGGCTAGCATTGTGGCGCGAATTCGAAAGAAGAAAAGGACATTCTAAAACCAAACAACGATTTATTCTGGACYAAGGACTCCTTGTACAAGATTCTGATGGAAGCTCAGCAAAAGTAAGAACAATTTATGATGTTATTTCGTATTTCTGTGGAAAATGTTGATTCCTATTCTCCACCGTTTTGGCGAGCGCTGTCTCGCAATAACGCAAGCTGTTTGTTATGGTAAAGTTATTTTAAAAAATCTAACACGGCGGTTGCATTAAGAACCAGTGTATCTTTCATTTGCCATACAACAAGTATTTTTATGTAAAGTTTATGATGAGTTCTTTGGTCAGATTAGGTGAGTGTCCAAAATAGCTCCGGACATTCTGGGGAAATATTGCTACATATTCACAATGTATAACCACGGTTTGCAGCTCTAAATATGCACATTTTCGAACAAAACATAAGTGTATTGTATAACCTGATGTTATAAGACTGTCATCTGATGAAGTTGTTCAAGGTTAGTGATTAATTTTATATCTTTTGCTGGTTTTTGCGATAGCTACCTTTTGCGGTGAATAAATGCATTTGTGTGTTTGGCTATTGTGGTAAGCTAATATAATTCTATATTGTGTTTTCGCTGTAAAACACTTAAAAAATCGGAAATATTGTCTGTATTCACAAGATGTTTATCTTTCATTTGCTGTACACCATGTATTTTTCATAAATGTTTTATGATGAGTATTTAGGTATTTCACATTGCTCTCTGTAATTATTCTGGCTGCTTTGGTGATATTTTTGATGGTAGCTGCAATGTAAAACTATGATTTATACCTCAAATATGCACATTTTCAAACAAAACATACATTTATTGTATAACATGTTATAAGACTGTCATCTGATGAAGTTGTTTCTTGGTTAGTGACTAATTATATCTCTATTTGGTCGGTTTTGTGATAGCTACCTATGCGGTAGAAACATGGTGAAAATATGCGGTTGAGTCTTTGGCTATTGTGGTTAGCTAATAGAAATACATATTGTGTTTTCGCTGTAAAACATTTTAAAAATCGGAAATGATGGCTGGATTCACAAGATGTTTATCTTTCATTTGCTGTATTGGACTTGTGATTTCATGAAAATTATATTATATGATATCCCTGTCCCGTTAGGCTAGGCTATGCTAGTCAGCTTTTTTGATGAGGAGGATCCCGGATCCGGGAGGGTGACTCGTTAGAGAAATTTGTGGAGTGGTTGAAAAACGAGTTTTAATGACTCCAACCTAAGTGTATGTAAACTTCCGACTTCAACAATACATTTTATATTTGACTCTTCAAAGCAGCCACCCTTTGCCTTGATGACAGCTTTGCACATTCTTGGCATTCTCTCAACCATTTTCATGAGGTAGTTACCTGGAATGCATTTCAATTTGAAGGTGTGGGTTGTTAAAARWTAATTTGTGGAATTTCTTTCCTTCTTAATGCGTTTGAGMCAATCAGTTGTGTTGTGACATGGTAGGGGTTATATACAGAAGATTTGGTAAAAGACAAAGTCCATATTATGGCAAGAATAGCTCAAATAAGCAAAGATAATCAACAGTCCGTCATTACTTTAAGACATGAAGGTCAATCATTCCGGAAAATTTCAAGAACTTTGAACGTTTCTTCAGTCGCAAAAACCATCAAGCGTTATGATGAAACTGGCTCTCATGAGGACCGCCACAGGAAAGGAAGACTCGGAGTTACCTCTGCTGCAGAGGATAAAATTCATTAGAGTTACCAGCCTCAGAAATTGCAGCGCAAATAAATGCTTCACAGAGTTTAAGTAACAGACACATCTTAACATTACTGTTCAAAGGAGACTGCATGAATCAGGCCTTCATGGTCGATTTTCTGCAAGGAAACCACTACTAAAGGACACCAATAATAAGAAGAGACTTGCTTGGACCAAGAAACACAAGCAATGAACATTAGACCGGTGTAAATCTGTCCTTTGGTCTGATGAGTCCAAATGTGAGATTTTTGGTTCCAAACGCCGTGTCTGTGAGACGCAGATTAGGCCAAGGGATGATCTCAGCATGTATGGTTCCCACCGTGAAGCATGGAGGAGGAGGTGTGATGGTGTGGGGGTGCTTTGCTGTTGACATTGTAAGTGATTTATTTAGAATTCCAGGCACACTTAACCAGCATGGCTACCACAGAATTCTGCCGCAATACGCCATACCATCTGGTTTGCGCTTAGTRGGACTATCATTCCTTTTTCAACAGGACAATGACCCAAAACACACCTCCAGGCTGTGTAAAGGCTATTTGACCAAGAAGGAGAGTGATGGAGTGCTGCATCAGCTGACCTGGYCTCCAGGATCACCCGACCTCAATCCAATTGAGATGGTTTGGGTTGAGTTGGACCGCAGACTGACGGAAAAGCAGCCAACAAGTGCTCAGCATATGTGGGAACTCCTTCAAGACTGTTGGAAAAGCATTCCCAATGAAGCTGGTTGAGAGAACGCCAAGAGTGTGCAAAGCTGGCAAATGATGGCTACAATGAAGAATCTAAAATATTACATATATTTTGATTTATTTTACACTTTTTTGGTTACTACATGATTCCATGTGTGTTATTTCATAGTTTTTGATRTCTTCACTGTTATTCTTCAATGTAGAAAATAGTAATAATAAAGAAAAACCCTTGAATGAGTAGATGTGTCCAAACTTTTGACTGGTACTGTATGTTTTCCAGTTTTCTATGAGTAAACTGAAATGGTCTATTCATTCCTTATCAGTAGACACTGATTACAGCAGTGAGTGCATACATTCTCATACTGCTCCCCCTTGGGAATGGAACCCACAACCCTAGCATTGCAAGTGCCATGCTCTACCAACTGAGCYTCATCATCACATCAACACAAACAACTTGATGTCTCAATGTATTCAATGCCTGTATTGTGCATTGGTTTTAATCATGGTGATGGAAAGTCTACAGGTACAAACCTAGATGTACAATACGGTAATGTACATWCGGGAAGTATTCATACATACCCCTTGACATTTTCCACATTTTGTTACCTTACAGCTTTATTGATTAAATTGATTAAATTACATTTTCCTCATCTTTTGACACACAATACCCCATAATGACAAAGTGAAAACAGATTTTTAGAAATTTTACCAATTTTTTTGTTTTTGTTTGTTTTTTTWAACTGTTTTCTGACMCTTTGCTATGAGACTCGAAATTGAGCTCAGGTGCATCCTGCTTCCATTGATCATCCTTGAGATGTTTCTACAACTTGATTGAAGTCCACCTGTGTGAACTCTATTGATTGGACATGATTTGGAAAGGCACACACCTGTCTATATAAAGTCCCACAGTTGACATTGCATGTCAGAGCAAAAACCAAGCCATGAGGTTGAATGAATTGTCCRTAGAGCTCCGAGACAGGATTGTGTCAAGGCACAGATCTGGGGAAGGGTACCAAAACATTTCTGCAGCATTGAAGGTCCCCAAGAACACAGTGGCCTCCATCATTCTTAAATGGAAAGTGTTTGGAACCATCAAGGCTCTTCCCAGAGCTGGCCGCCCGGCCAAACTGAGCAATTGGGGGAGAAGGGCCTTGGTCAGGGAGGTGACCAAGAACCCTATGGTCACTCTGACAGAACTCCAGAGTTCCTCTGTGGAGATGGGAGAACCTTCCAGAAGGACAACCATCTCTGCAGCACTCCACCAATCAGGTCTTTATGGTAGAGTGGTCAGACAGAAGCCACACCTCAGTAAAAGGCACATGACAGCCCGCTTGGAGTTTGCCAAAAGGCACCTAAAGACTCTCAGACCATGAGAAACAAGATTCTCTGGTCTGATGAACCCAAGATTGAACTCTTTGGCCTGAATGCCAAGCGTCACGTCTGGAGGAAACCTGGCACCGTCCCTACGGTGAAGCATGGTGGTGGCAGCATCATGCTGGGGGGATGTTTTTCAGAGGCAGGGACTGGGAGACTAATCAGGATCGAGGGAAAGATGAACGGAGCAAAGTCTAAAGAGATCCTTGATGAAAACGCTGAGTACCTCAGACTAGGGTGAATGTTCACCTTCCAACAGGACAACGACCCCAAGCACACAGCCAAGACAACGCAGGAGTGTTTTCGGAACAAGTCTCTGAATGTCTTTGAGTGGCCCAGCCAGAGCTCGGACTTGAACCAGATCAAACATCTCTGGAGAGACCTGAAAATAACTGTGCAGCGACGCTCCCTATCCAACCTGACAGAGCTCGAGAGGATCTGCAGAGAAGAATGGGAGAAATTCCCGAAATACAGGTGTGCCAAGTTTGTAGAGTCATATCCAAGAAGACTCGAGGCTGTAATCGCTGCCAAAGGTGCTTCAACAAAGTACTGAGTAAAGGGTCTGAATACTTATGTAAAAGGGCTGCTGAGGGGAGGACGGCTCATAATAATGGCTGAAACGGAGCAAATGGAATGGCATCAAGCACATGGAAACCATGTGTTTGATGTACAGTATGTCATTTTGATATTTGCATTTTCTATTTGTAATACATTTGCAAAAAAAAATTTAAAACCCGTTTTTGCTTTGTCATTATGGGGACTTGTGTGTAGATTGATGAGTAAAAAAACAAATGTAATCTATTTTTGAATAAGTCTGTACTGTAACAAAATGTGGAAAAAGTCCAGGGGTCTGAATACTTACCGAATGCACTGTATATCATGAATTTAAAAGTTCAAAAATGGTTGTAGCAATTGCAGATTGCCCCTTTCATTAATATAATGTATTGCAATGATATATATATATATACATACAGCTTTCTTTTCCACTCTGTCACTATCTAACTGGCGCTGTATTCTGTGTTTTTTTGTCATCACAGGTCACCTCCTGATGAACCAGAGGATACCTCAGACAACAGATGACTCTACAGACGACCTCTACAGATGACCAGGAAGCCACCAAATCCACAAACTGATATCGCCTTTCTCAAACCAATATCCAACACGTGTTAACTTCAGCAAACATACCTGCAATTTCTGAAACACAACTAGGCCTTATGTGCTGTCTGAGAGTTAGTAATGTTTGTTATGTGATCTGTTCCATTATTATATTGAAGGTGTACTTTACGTGATGAAATCTTTATTGTGAAATGCAAAAGCTCTCCTATTCCATCACGTCTGCTACTTTTCATTCTTTCTCCCTCTGTGACTGAATGGTGCCCCCTGGTGGAGATACATCAGGTAGACCACATATACAGATCTACTGTCTTTACACTATACAGATACTGTATGTCTAGATACATACTGTGCCATGCCTGATCACATTGGTCATGCCTTGTGCAACCACAATAGGCCATGTGTTTCATTCAGTTCTCTAAATGGTGTATTATCCTTGTATTCGCTCACAATAACACATATCTAGGTCATGGTGTTCCCTGCTGGTTTGAACGAGCATTTTTGCATTTACTTTGACTTTATGTACATGTTTTGCTTACATAACTAATGTTGTGGTCTTTGTGTATTTAATGGACTTTTATTGATCCAGTGATCGGAAAGAGGGAAGCTGACATGGAGGAGAATGTGTTGGGATTAGAGGGAGGTGAGGATGGGCGAGGGATTGGGGGGACGTTAGGATGGGCGAAGTTTTGGGGAGATGAACAGTATGTTTATGGGGAGGAGGTAGGTATGATAAGAGGAGAAGAACATTGTACCACGCAGAAGAAGCCCCATGGCTCACAGAGCTGCTGGAGGTACACATTGTTTAATGAGACATACTGCAGGTGTTCCCTCTGAGGTCCAGGTGAAGAGGCTTGACTAGGCCTCAATAAGGTCAAGACTTGGATTATGTCCTGAAGGGAAATGCAATTTAGCAGCCCTCGTCATTATGAATGTGGGGTCCTTAGTTTATTAGATCATGAGAAGAATGCCTGTTTGTTCATGCATCCTACGGAACGCAACACTGCCTCAGATTCATTCGGACTGTGAAATCTACTAAACAACACCCCAACATGTTATACCAGGCTATGGTTTCTATTCATAGACACATCTTGTTTGGTGATATTTTAGTGGGTGTGAAAAGTTGTATGCCTCTATTTTTCAAGCTGATACAGTATCACGCTGATTGAAATGATGTCTAGCTGACCGGTAACTCAAGCCCTGCTATACCGTCCCTATGGTTCTCCTCCTCCTCTCCAGCCCTGCTATACCGTCCCTATGGTTCTCCTCCTCCTCCTCCAGCCCTGCTATACCGTCCCTATGGTTCTCCTCCTCCTCCCTGCCATGCCCTGGCTATAGTAAATGTCTCGTCCGCTATGGTTCTCCTCCTCCTCTCCAGCCCTGCTATACCGTCCCTATGGTTCTCCTCCTCCTCTCCAGCCCTGCTATACTGAAATACCGTCCTATGGTTCTCCTCCTCCTCTCTCAGCCCTGCTATAACCTCGTCCTTATGGTTCTCCTCCTCCTCTCAGCCCTGCTATACCGTCCCTATGGTTCTCCTCCTCCTCTTCCAAGCCCTGCTATACCGTCCCTATGGTTCTCCTCTCCTCTCCAGCCTGCTATATCCAGTCCCTATGGTTCTCCTTCCCTCCTCTCCAGCCCTGCTATACCGTCCCTATGGTTCTCCTCCTCCTCTCCAGCCCTGCTATACCGTCCCTATGGTTCTCCTCCTCCTCTCCAGCCGGACAGAAGGTTACGCTCCAGTTCCAGAAGCGTCTTGCCTCTATGGAAACCGTTTCCTTATTAAGATAATTATTTTCAATCTGTGGCACCTGCCGCCCTAATTACTCTTCTGGATCCGGCGGATACTGATCTGTTGACATTCGGAACTCATTCCCCGSGATTTTAAAAGGAAAAGTGCATGGAGAGAGGGGTGACGAACGCTTGGCTGTTTTCGTCCAGGGGTGGCATTTAAGCTCCCAAGCCCAGTTCCACTGTCTTTAATTAAAATTATATTCTGTTTGTTCAGTTAAGGAACCTCGACTATTCTCTGCGGGCAAATGGAAATGCAAGCACTCCAATGGACATGTACTGTCATTTTACTATGTTTATTCCTTGCCACAGCTGACTGTGGCAGAAAGCTTTCCCCGGTGTTAGTGCTCCTGGCAACTTTTTCACCCTAAAACAATTTCCCAACTTTAAAGTGGATGTGTGACTGATGCTGATTGACATTGAAAAGGTGTCTCAATCAATTCAACCCATCCTCAGAATGAAACCTGTTTGTGGGAAGCTGGCATTGACATACGCAACATGGGCTCAACAGGGCAGGATCCATACTTGATACATGAGGAAGAAGAGCATATTATGAGAAAAAATACTTTATTCTCAGAAATGTATATACAATATATGTGTTTGGGAGATGACTGTTTAAGCATTTGTGGATCACCTGCATCACAAATGCAGTTTGCATATCTACAGGTATATTCATACATATTCTCACAAGTTCTGCTGAACAGAACCGTACATTTAAAAACCGTTTTAGATGAATAAACGCAACCTGGTTATTTGTGTCCGTTTTTGTAAACATTCAAAAATAGAATTGATATTTATAACAATGTGCAAAGTGCTGTCCAATCTTAGGCTGTTAGGATATTTCTCATAATTTTCTTTGCTCCAGGCTGATTGTCAAAACATTAAATAATAATAATAATAACAATAATAAATGTAATCAATTGAAAAACAGACTGTGGAAAACATGTGACAGTAATGTATACAAAATAACAATGGCCAACAGTGGCAGATCTTAAAACGGTTTAAAGATCACTCTTCTTGGATTCATCCATCCATCTCCCTCTTTCCGTTAGCATAGAGGTCGAAAGTTGATTTATTCATTCCTCCGTTTGTACACATATTTAATTAATTCAGTCATGAATGAATCCCTTTTCATTTAACTCTCTGTCCATAGTATGTTTCCTATGTTTACAGACCATAGGGCTCATTCATTCATTCATATCATAGAGGCTACTCACTCAATCCCTCTCTCAGAGTCCCATTATTAATCGTTATACAGGTCGTTGTTGATGACAGCTGCTTCTGTCCGGGGCTCGTAGTTGTGGATGAAGCATCTCTTCTTGCCGAAGGTGGAGAAGGAGTTGTGGACATCCAGCTCGCTGCGGTGGTGGCTGGCTGCTGGCCTCAGGGTGCACAGGGCCGACGGCGTGCCAGGGATGTACACGTTGTGTTGGTAGTCTGGAGGTGGTTGAGGGTGAGGGTGAGGATGGGGGTGAGGATGGGGGTGAGGGGGGAGTGGAGGTTGCTGAGGCTGCTGGGATTGGGGTTGGGGCTGTTGCTGGGGTGGAGGGGTGCACAGAGGGGTCCAGGAGCGAGGAGGAGGCCCAGTGGCAGGAGGAGACATCTTGTAGTCTATGGAAGAAGAAACATAATGTTGATTAATATACTGTATGACTGAAATCAAGGACAGTACAGACACACACGTAAACGCTGTGGAAGTGGTGCTTACGTCGTCATAACATTTATTTATTTTTAATAAAGGAGAGCCGCACACTCTGGAGCTCAGGTGCAAAAAGATTTATGTCCAACGTCTTCATCAGGGTATAACATACCTGCTCATTGTCTGTTTGCTAATATCCAGGGAGAGGCATTAGCTCTCTCTCTGTATTGCGTGTGTGTGTGTGTGTGTGTGTTTCAAGCCCAGGCCCTCACTTACCCCTCATGTGGGTGCCCCAGGTCCAGTACTGGCCCGTCATGGGTGTCATGTAGTTCTCTGGGTCTGCATGCATGGCCTTCCTCATCAGAGTGCCATCCATGTTGATAGAGTTACAGCTACAGAGGATAAAGATTCATACCATAAATGATCACATAATGCTTTATGGCATGAACACACAACAGCCAAACATTAATAAGGTATATATATCAAAGACCGGTATGCTGAGGTAGTTGTAAGTGTAATGTCAAAAGCAACGGTTACCTTTTCAAAGAGGAGTTCTGGTTCTTTGTGAGGGTCCAGTCTGTGTTTGGTTGCTTGAGCTACAGATAAAGGAGAGAAAATACAATCTTAAAACATGTCCTGTCTTACAAACCAACAAACAACCGTTCTGAAATCACCCAGCAGTAATATAGCCTACTGGTTCAACGACTTCGCCGAAGAGACGGTTAAACATGTAAGAATAGTGATACATATCCAATAGTAGACTTTTTTTCATTTCCATATTCTAGGCTTCATTATATCCGGATATATTTTTCCATGGAGCTTGACTGCCACCCTGTGGCCTTATTTCAGAACGCAGTGAGGAAGTGCGCCGTGCCATAAGCAATGACTTGCCTGTCAATTATTTCGCTTTCATCCACCGCAGCACAGCACAGCAGGGGAGGGGACGGGCACCGCGGAGTGATATTTATTCCGGGCATAAATCTCATAGTAGCCTATGGATGCCACGCTCTATTAATTGACTTAGAGCTGTTAACAAGAAGAATGCGACGTAAGCGTATTATTGGAATCGGTTTTCAAAATACATTCATCGGGAGTAATACACAAAACCCAATTAGAATCCCAGCGGGATGAAACGAAAACACGATTTTCATCTTCAAAGGAAACCGTGCCACTCAGGAAAATTAAGAAAATGACACAAGTAATTGTTCTGTGGGTTTTATGCATCATTTTTTTAAATGTTCATATTACTCTGATGCTCTGAGAACATGCTTTGAATTACTGTCTTGCTGAGAAGCGGGAAAAGTTGTGCAGTCCTTGCAGCTTTACACGCTATAAGTCATCTCAGCTGATCACTCTGTTTCACAGACCACTCCACTTTTCCACCTTCAATCTATGAAAAAACATTTTTTATCACCCTGCTGAAATTACACTACATGCAGGCCTACATACACCATTGTTATGGCTGACAACTAGGCTATATAACCATCCCACTGTTTAATTGGTAAGTCTTTGAGGTTTTATGCTTTCATCCGCGACATGACTCTCGGGGAACACAGGGGTGATTTAAGGGTACCAATTAACGTCATCAAGGACACCAAGCCCCTGGAGGGACATAGCTGCTAGCAGAACAATCATCATGACCTAGAATCAAGCTCTTTATATGGCCAGAGGTGTTCTTGCTATGAACGGGACTGACATTTTTAGTCTTCGTCTACACGGAGATGGAGATATTCCAGGAAAAAAGTGTGTCCCTTTATCCGTCACACTGTCTGCCTACATTGTACCAGATTATAGAGATGACAATAGGCAATACGCACACATCACATTCACGGTCTGCCGGTCCCATCTAGTGACTCCGGCAACAGCGGTGTCGACATCGCCTCCCCCTCTCTCTCCCTCCCCCATCCTTCACAGTTGGTCGGAACACAGGTCTACCAGCCTGGTCTCATAGACTAGACGTAAGATAGTAAAGGTAAATCTGGGACAGTCAACTTAGTATGATATGTTACGTTTGGTATGGTTACATGCTAGCAAATTCCAATAGACTTCCAGTCATTGTGCTAGCGCTGTTTAGCATTGGCTTGGAAAACTACCTTGAGCTTCCTTCATACTGAGCACAGTGACATACAAATGTTATCGACAAGTTCATCTGACTCTGGGGAAGTAGATAAAGGGCCTGGTCAGGGTAGATGGGCAGGTGTATAACCAAACATTTAGCAATCCTAAGGTTGCGTGTTCGGATCCCATCACGTACCATTTTAGCTAATTAGCAACTACTTAGCATAACCCTAACCCTTTAACCTAATTACTAACCTTAGCCTTAAACCCTAAACCCTAGCCTAGCTAACATTAGCCACCTAGCTAACGTTAGCCACCTAGCTAACGTTAGCCACCTAGCTAACGTTAGCCACCTAGCTAACGTTAGCCACCTAGCTACCAATTCCCACAACAAATTGTGATTCGTAACATATCATACGTTTTTCTGAATTCGTAACATTTTGTAGGAATTGAAATCTGTAACATATTGTACAATTGTAATTCGTAACATATCATACAACGTTTAATTCGTAACATATCATACAAAATGGATGGTGGACATCCACAAATTAATACATACCGTACGAAACTGTACATATTATACTAGTTGGAGTGTCCCTTATTTACATTTACTATGTTATGGCTATCCCTGAGTCCAGATTGATGTTAACTATGTTATGTCTACCCCTGAGTCCGGGTTACAGGATCCACATCTCTCTCCTCTATCATTCCGCGAGGACAACGCCAGGTCACTCTACAGGCGCGCCACGTCCCAGCCTGGTCCTTGGACCCCTTCACCCGTCCCCCAAAATTATCTATTAGCATTTTTTATCAATAATGGACGCGACACCCTTTCGTATGCAAGGCATTGTGTGTCGTATAATGGCTCGGCCGTGTCTGTGCCCTTGAGGCATAGTTAGTGGGGTTATTGGCCCAAAACCGTTAGAATGAAAAGAAGTAGAGGTGCAGAATTCTCCAGAACGGTCGTTGATACAATACTACAGCCCAGACAAGCGGAGTTCTATTTCAAACTGGCTCCCGTCATTACGTGCCTGTCAGCCGTTCACCTTGTAGCCCGGTAGAAATTCTCAGACGCTACTAGAAATCAATTCAAACTGGTGGTTTTTGATAGGAAAGTATAGACTGAATATATGTCTCTCTCTCGTACCACATAGCAGCAGACAGAACAGACAATGACATTGTACCCACAATACTCAATCATGCAAACGTTATGGGATTTCTCAAATCACCCTATTATTTCAAACATGTTTACAAATAAACAAACAATGGGCAAATGAGGATTATAGACAGCGCAAATAGATTAGAAACAAGACATAGATCAGGGATCGACATACAAGCGTCGAAGAAAACGCGGCCGAGGGTTATTCCTCTCCGTTGCTCTGTGAAACGGATATCTCTGGCAGACTGTTCAGGTCTGTGTGCGAGAGGAGAGAAATACGCTCCACGACACATGCTCGGCGTAAAATATACCGTGGCGTGTTCAGCTTTCTCGCATAGCCTTTGTGACTAGAATATCCACTCTCTAATTATTTCACTTCCTTTTCATTTACTCACTTGCCATTACTGTATGATCAAGGTTATGGTTTGTCAAATATAAACACCAACAGAAATGTAAACTAAATAGGTGTTGGTTGCATTAGGAGAAAGTTTGACCAAGTCTGATATATTACGTTGATATGAATATCGTTCCTGTCCAGTCAAACATATTACACTCTCGTATGTATGATTTGACCTTCATTAGGTGGAATGTCGTGTACTTGATGATTATCAAAATCAATTATTTGAATGGCAACACATTTACTCTCACGTTACCTCATTTGGAGTGGTGGCTCCGGAATGGTTGTTCACCGATGAGCTCCGGTGGTGCGCGCTCCAAGCCAAGTTATCAGCCCCCTTTGCCTCGTTGTTCCTCGGGGTGCTAATGGGGCTGCACGGCTTCAGGAACATAAAGTCACTCTTAGCTGACTCGGGGGTCAGACATACTTTATAACAGTAGGCTTGGGACAGAGTACCGTTGCCATTGGCCTCCATGCAGTTGGTGGGCACCTTCGCCCCGGTGGAGATCTGCAGGTTTAGGTTAGATTTCTTGAACACCTCCGGGGGCGGCTCTGGCTGGAAGCCCCCGCAGCAGCAGCAGGCGAAGGGAGGAAGGCTGTACCCACTGAGGGTGTCTCTGTCCTTGTAACATTTGACCCCAGCCAGCACAATAATAGCCACCAGGAAGATTAGCGAGATGGTGCTCAGTGACACGATCAAGTAGAGGGCGAGGTTGGAGGGGGGCTGGGGGCTCAGAGTGAGGTCGCCGAAATCAGACAAGGACTCCGGCACGTTGTCAACCACGGAGAGGAGGATAGAGACGGTGGCGGAGAGAGGCGGCTGCCCGTTGTCCTTGACCAGGATGACGACTCTCTGCCTCGTAGCGTCCTTATCCACGAACCGGCGAATCGTCCTTATTTCTCCCGTGTAGAGGGCGACACTGAACAGCCCCGGGTCCGTAGCCTGGAGCACCTGGTAGGAAAGGCGCGAGTTTTGTCCTGCGTCCGCATCTAGCGCAGTGATCTTGGCGACTAAGTGCCCCGCATCCACTGACCTCGGGACTACCTCTGTCGCCACGGTCCCGTTCTTGGGCAATGGGGACACGATAACCGGAGCATTGTCATTCTGGTCCAAAACGAACACATTTACCGTGACATTGCTGCTGAGCGGAGGGAAACCGGCGTCCTGCGCCTGCACCCGTATTTGAAAGTTCCTTAGCTGCTCATAGTCAAAGGAGCGCAGCGCGTAAATGTTTCCGTTGTCCGAGTTGATGGAGACGTAAGTGGACACGGGCATGCCCTGGATCTGACCCTCTAGAATCGAGTAGGACAGATAGGCGTTCTGATTAGAATCAGGGTCGAAAGCAGTGACTGAGCAAATGAATGCGCCCGGGGCATTATTCTCGGTCACATAAACGGTGTATGATGGCTGTGCGAAGCGCGGGGGGTTATCATTAATATCAGACACTTGGACGAGGATGGTTTTCCGAGTGGAGAGAGACGGGGAGCCCAGGTCCCGGGCCGTGAGGGTGATGTTGTACTCGGAGACGGCTTCTCTGTCGAGAAACTCGCTAGTCACCAGAGTGTAGTAGTTCTTAAAAGAGGAGTGGAGCTGGAAGGGGACGTTGCTGGGGATATGGCAGTCCACATTCCCGTTCTCTCCCGAATCCCGGTCCATAACACTTATAACGGCTATCACCGTGCCCGGTGGCGCGTCTTCCTGGACAGGTGTGGACACGGAGGTGAGGATGACTTCCGGCGCGTTATCATTCACATCTAAGACATCCACCAGTACCTTACTGTGCACGGCCACTGCTGAGGGACCCCTGTCTTTAGCCTGCACATACAGCTCATAAACACTCGCTTTCTCATAGTCCACAATCCCCTTCACTCTGATCTCACCCGTATACTGGTCCACGCTGAACAGCTCGCGCACTTTGAGTGGTGCGTGCCCACTGAATGCATAGGACACCTCCCCGTTCGCACCCTCGTCCAAATCAGTGGCATTTAGCTTCAGCACTAATGTCCCTCTCTGTGCGTTTTCTACCAGGCTCGCCCGGTAAACAGACTGGTCGAAAACGGGCACGTTGTCGTTGGCATCCAGCACCGTGATGGTGATGAGAGCTGTGCCCGAGCGCTCAGGCGACCCCCCGTCCACGGATGTGAGCACCATCTCATGCTTCTTCTGCTGCTCCCGGTCCAGTGGGGTCTCCAGAACTAGCTCGGCAAACTTGCTCCCATCATTACGCGTCTGGATGTTCAGCACAAAGTGTTCGTTGGAGCTCAGCTGGTAGGAGCGGAGCGAGTTGGTGCCCACGTCCTGGTCCTGCGCACTTTCCAACGGGAACCGAGACCCGGGTGCCGCTGACTCTGTAATCTCCAGATTAAACTCGCTCCATGGGAAATTGGGAAAGTTGTCATTCACATCCAAAATCTCCACCTCCACTCGGTACAGTTCTAACGGATTCTCGATCACCACTTGCAAGTGCAAGAAGCAGGTCRGACTCCGTTCACACAGTTCCTCGCGGTCAATCTTCTCATTAACGAACAAAATACCGTTTTCCAGATTCACTTCTAAGTATTGTTTTTTGGCCGCGGATACAATCCGAAACCGACGAGAGGACAGCTTTGCTACATTCAAGCCCAGGTCCTCGGCGATATTACCGACAAAAGCTCCGTGCTCCAACTCCTCGGGGATAGAGTACCGAATCTGTGCGAGAACTAGGTCCACCACACAAGTGCACACCAGCAGGCACCCCACCAGCCCGGTTAACGGTGTCCATCGGGTGCTCACGAGCCTGTGCGCCATCTCAAACGCGCACCAGAAAATCGTCAAGAGTGAAAACAGCACAGAATGAGTTTACCCGTCACTGACATTATGCACTTTATAATATTATTTGTCGATTTGTTTCCAGTTGTTGTAGAAACAAATAAAAAGGCAAAATTTCCGAGCAGATTGCTCCTTTGCGCACGTACAATATACTTTCACCAAATTATTGCACTTTAGAATAATATAAAACAGGAACGTAAACTTGGATGAGAGGAGTATAAAGCGTCTCTGCTCCACGCGCGCAGTAGCAGTGTGTGAGCGGGTGAGGCTCGCACTATGATTTCCCAGTGTATTAGATATTCCGAGGAGCCGATGGGGAGGTGTGTGTGTGTGTGTGTGTGTGTGTGTGTGTGTGTGTGTGTGTGTGTGTGTTAGGAGAGGTAGGGGTCCGTGGCTACGCCCAGCACTATATTGGAGGACGACGAGATGAGAGCAGCGACTCTAATTACAGTAGCACGGTTAACCCTTTATCTGGCGCGGCTCCTCGGAGCGATTAGAGACGCGACAACACCGTAACTTTCATTCGAGACATCAGGGGCAGATTTGGATTAGGGGTAAATCACTTTCCATCGAGGGTGTCGTTTTCTAGTTATTCGCTGCGCAGATTTCAAAGATCTCGTCCTGCTCATGGTCCTTCAGGCCTTTCAATAAAACAATTGATATAAACACAGTGTTGGGAATACAACTATAACAACAACTAAAAGGCTCTTCTTGTATCATATAGCTATTGGCCACTGTAGGTCTACATGGGATTGCAAATAGGGCTTCTTTGAAAATGAATGACCAAAATGACCCCATGGATTTATCATCAGAGAGTATTTGGGGTTTACAAAAAGAATCCTTAATGGGTTATTCAATTTTAATGATTGTTTGTGAGCATCTATTTTCCAGCTAAAAATAATGAAGGCAAAAAAAGAGGCACTGGTACAAAGAGACACGCATTACAACGGCTTTATCTGTATAGGCAGACCTGAACACGTATCAACTCAATCAACATAAAAGCAACTTCATAAAAGCATAATCACACCGTTTAATCACAGGAAGGTATTACTGTTGGGATTATATCATAGTCACATTTTACATGATTATTTACAGGGATAATTGCGATCATTTTACGGAGATAACATAAAAACATGGCAAAAGACAGGAGGTTATTTGTACAGACAAGGCACAATCTTAGCCAAAGTAATTTGAACAGATGTAAATATGATGGAATAACTTTATAAGATTATGG
Source organism: Salvelinus sp. IW2-2015 (assembly GCF_002910315.2). Taxonomy (NCBI): domain Eukaryota; kingdom Metazoa; phylum Chordata; class Actinopteri; order Salmoniformes; family Salmonidae; genus Salvelinus; species Salvelinus sp. IW2-2015. The sequence goes on from NC_036848.1 coordinate 11,177,722, forward strand.
AGATGGCAGTTTTGGCTCTGAAAAGACAAAGAGGAAAGCCCGGGACTCTTAAGAGTGTGGCACATGTTTGCTCAAATCTAATCTTTCCCAATCCCTCGGCGCGCTCGGCGTCGTCTCTTGACAGACTCAAGTCGCATTCCAAATAAACCCCGTGGCTCGAGCTCAAATGTCTCCACTTCAGCTGATGACACAGCCACCGACACCAAAGAAAATTTTCCCCGACACCCTCTTTTAGCGACGACCCTCTTCCCCCTTCACCCCCAGAGACCATCCACCCGGCTCTTCTTCTAGTAGAAAAAAGGGAAATCCGCGGTTTTAAATAACCAGAAAACACAAGCTGCTCACAGACTTAACCTCCAGCAGATGGTTAAGCTTCTCCAGAAATGATTACATTTCTGAAAAAACACCAGTTCCATTGGTTTCCTCGTCTTTTTAATTAACGGAGTGGGGGATTAGTGTGTAGCTATCCGGGATCAACCGTTCCCCAACAGAAGAATACAAATGTTTTGTGATAAATAATCCCAAAACATTCCACTGGATGCACCGACAGTCCCTGGGTGCCTGTTACATTAACATGCATTTACATGGCGCATCGTTTCAACCGCCTCGCCTCTCCTCGCACTCCCACTTGCATTGTCCGATGGCAAAAGCACCACGGAATTCTCTGAACTGCTCTCACACTCAACAATCACCTTAACCGTGACCCGGCCGAGCACACAGAGGCCATTTAATTGCTTTCTCTGTCTCTACCGTTCCCTCCCTCCCTCTCTCTCACGCACACACACGTACACACACACACGCACACACACACACACACACACACACTGAGAGAGGAGAGCTGATAGAGAGGCAGGAAAGAGAGCCGAGAGACGCGGGGAGAGACGATTGGCGGCAGTCCGGTGATAGGCTAACTAAACCGAGAGTTAACCGGCTGAACGGCAGTTCGTTCTTTTCTATGTTGACATAGAGGCAAGATGTGCCATCACTGAGTGGGCATGGGGTTCAATGAACAACAATCCGTGACAGCAACTAAACGTGTTTTAAACATTACATGAAGCTGAAGATCATTTGTTTACAAAGATTTCTAGAACGACAACAAAATATGTTAATGTCTCTATAGTCTACTAGCCTCTCCCCCGTCGATGTCCTCCCTCTGCTCAAGTCATGTTATTCCATCCTGACTCTCTCAATCTGCTGGAGGCTTGAAACACACAACGTTCAACTCTGTCGGAAAATCACAGTCCAGACCTGCTCTATCATGTATCGGTATTACTTGATTCTTGTTTGTAGAAGTTGGGCACATTATTATTTAATTCGCCAAATGTCAGTAAAGTAGGCTAGAAATCATTTGTCATAACATTACAAATGAATAAGAATATTAACTGAAAATACTGAAAATCTTAAAYTGCGGCTCATTCACTTCCTAAATTCTGAATTGTACTGAAATGGACTTGACCTTAAGCCATGTGGAAAGTCGAACACAGTTAATGTACAGGCTTACTGACATGCGTTTTTATTCGTGATCCTAGAGCGCCATCTGCCGGATAATTGTTTGAGGAGAAATGTCAGTGTAGACAGTACTGCAATACTGTAGCCTATAATCATAATCTTTGTTTTCTTTACATTGAAACAATAAAAACACTTCAATTTCATATTGAACTATATCCTCAAAACAAAACCTAAATATGTATTTTTAAAATACGGGTGAAATGTGAAGGCAAAGGCTACAAATTTTTTTTTACAACGTAACAACTCTCTAAAGGGAAGTTAACCCAATCGTAATGCTGAACCCTCACCAATAACAACAATTTCTCATTTGTAGTAGATTTTTTCATTTTTGCYGGTTTGTATGTGGGCCCACATGATGCCCTTTAGATCGTTTCACAGCTGAAGTAACCTCTGCAGAAACCCAGCGCCGAGAGGGGAGCCTGTAAAACGACTGAAGACCTCCGCTATGATTCAGGCTACGTTAATCAGTTTATTGCACAAGTCTTCCCTAACCTATAGGTCAATGGGGGACTGCAGGTTCCCAGTGAATGCAAGTACGAGATAGAAACTATACTGGGAAAAAAACACTGTGATTATAAGATTTAAATAATTTGGTAGACCTAAATCAGAAATTTAGTTTTTTATGCCCCAGGCCAGGATAAATACATTTAACTAAATAAAGATTAAACTAAACTATTTATTGCTGTTAATTCAGTTACTGCTATTGATTTAATGTTATTACTACATGTCCACAATACAAATGGAAAACGCAACCTATCAACTGAATTGTAATTGTCTACTTCAAATTGAATTAACATATTTATTTTGGAGACATTTTTAGATATAAAAAAAAAACGCTGGACAGCGCCCGTGGTTCGTACTTCTGGCCCGCGGACCGTGAAACAGGATTTTCGATTGAAGTAACCACTGAGCTAAACCAGCGTCGAGAATCTCGGGTTGCAGAACGACTTTTGAATGAGATAGAGTCTACGTCACAGGGAGCTTCAATAACGCAGAACTGACGGGGCCTTGTGTAATGTGCAACGCGTTGGTGCACTTACCAGTGCTGTACTTAGGCCATGAAAAAGAAGMAGAAACTAAGGCAACCAAACTTGACAAYTAAAACAAGAATTTCAGACTTGAGACTCCATTCAAGTCATAATAAACAGAGTAGGCCAAGGTGTTGAAGATTCTTTGCGCTATAKGTTATCACAGTGCTATAAAGGTTTTTGTAAAATTCGTCATTCATCTATATGGCTTAAGAATTGTTCGTTAGATCAATAGCCTATGTGATTTTCTTGATATAATGTCATAGGCTAACTTTTGTGAACAACATTTAATTTCAGTCGAAAAACACCAGGCAGGCCTGTGGGTTTGAACCATCGCAGGGAACATTCAGAAGAAAAATATCTATATATAGTCTTGATGTGCATAGTACAATCAGTCAGAGAAGACATGAATGACTATATATACATTTATTGAGGTCAAATAACCAACCTGTTTAAAACCATGTGCTGTTAACCAAGTGCCTAAATCACTTAGGCATATGACAGTATAAACATCACTTCCAACATACACATCATTTACATAGGAAGAACTCAATACAAAATACTCTCTTCATTTTGACAGTTTGCAGTTGATTTGCCATTAGTCAGCACCTCCACACAAACACATTTTTCTGGGTGTGCGRCAGCTCATGTTTTTWAATCKACATATCATTTYCCAAACAATGTCAAWAAAGATAGAATTGAGTTAATAAAGCCGCATACAAACATGGTCTGTTTTTTATTTATTTCTGGAGTAAGGCAGCTCCAACATGCAGGTGTTTCAGCCTAGCTTGGTGCTTTCTGTGGTGGGGCAAGCCAGCAGAAAATACAGAGTGGTGCACCGTGAGTGTTCTGTCACTCACTGGGACACTATGTCACCTCTAAGGGTAGAGCTCCAAAATTCAAGCCCCTTGAGTGCTGCCATAGAGCTACATTAGAAGCGCCCATCCAAGAAGGCTCAAGGTCATTGGCAACAGATAAAATGAAGTCAAATCCTTTTCTTCTTTCATTAATGATCCTCTGCGCCATCTACCGGTTAAACAGTTTACGTTCATAAAGACTGCAAAMACATTTAATAGGGACTATGGATTAGATTTCTTTAAAGATAAATACATTTAACAAAATAAAGATACCACGGGGTCACCATCTATTGCTGTCAATTCAGTTAATGTTATCAATGTATTGCCTTACCTCCCTAATCTTACTACATTTGCAAACACTGCACATAGATTTTTCTATTGTGTTATTGACTGTATATTTGTTTATTCCATGTGTAACTCTGTGTTGTTGTTTGTGTCRCACTGCTTTGCTTTATCTTGGCCAGGTCGCAGTTGTAAATGAGAACTTGTTCTCAACTAGCCTACCTGGTTAAATAAAGGTGAAATGTTTTTTTTATTTTTTTTATGCTGTTATTAAATGTCCATAATACAAATGAAAAATGTAACCTATCAACTGAATTGCAATTGTCTACATTAAATTGAATTAACATATTTGTTTTGGATACATTTTTTCGATATAAAAAAAAAAACGCTGGACAGCGCCCGTGGTTCGTACTTCATGGTCCGCGGACCGTGAAAGAGAAACCAGGTTGAAGTAACCACTGAGCTAAACCAGCGCCGGAAAWCAAGGGCTGCAGATAGACCTTTGTATGAGATATAGCTTACGTCACAGAGCTCTCCAATAACACGGAACTGACAGGTCCTTGTGGACAGCGTTGGTGCTCTTACCTGTGTATTACTCAGGCTATGAGAAAAAAACAGAAACTAATGCGACCAAACTTGACAATAAAAATAATGATTGAGATTGTATTCAAGTTTTCTGAGGTCAAGTAACCAACCTGTTTAACTCCATGTGCCGTTAACTAAGTGCTTAAATCACTTAGGCATATTACAATATAAAAATAATTTCCAATATACACATAATTTCCATAGGAAAAACTCAATAAATAATTCTGATAATTATGTTTAATTTGTTATTGTTTAGTTTTGCAGTCTTCATTAATACTAGGCCCTATATATCTAAAACTGGTTGCCCAATGGCCTCATTTGAAATGCAAGAAATAATTGCAGTTTGTTCATGTTTATTAGGCCTATCTGATATTCCGTGGTCTCAGAGCGACTCCTGCTGGTCTATTCAGGTAAATCAGGCAGCCTACACACGGACAATGTACTGTAGATTCTGGCAGTGCAGGTAAACACAGACCAGGTTTCGTTTGCATGGTTTAGACGGTTTTGTAAAGAAGTGAAGGATGCAGTGTAATTGTTGGATTAGATAGGCTACTGACATATCACAAACTTTTCAGAATGTCTTTTTTTATTTAAAGATAAATACACTTAACAAAATAAAGATACCCACAGGGTCACTATGTATTTCATTATTAAATGTCCATAATACAAATGAAAAATGTAACCTGTATTGTAATTGTCTACTTTAAATAGAATTGAAATATTTGTTTTGGTGATCTATAAAAAAAATAAAAAAATAAAACGCAGGACAGCGCCCGTGGTTCGTACTTCTGGCCCGCGGACCGTGAAACAGGATTTTGCATGAAGTAACCACTGAGCTAAACCAGCGTCGAGAATCTCAGGCTGCAGATTGACATTTGAATGAGATAGAGACTACGTCATATAGAGTAACAGGTAGAGCGAAGTGACAAAACGCAAGACAGCGCTCACGGTTCGCCCTCTCAACCCGCTGATCGACGAGGAGTGGAAACTTGAGCATACGAAGTATTTTTTTATTTGATTTAACTAGCCAAGTCAGTTAAGAACACATTCTTATTCTTATTTACAATGACGGCCTACCCCGGACAAACCCGGAGGACGCTGGGCCAATTGTGCGCCGCCTTATCGGATTCCCAATCATGTCCGGATGTGACGCAGCCTGGATCCGTAGAGCTAAGCTGGCAAACCTTTGTCATTGGCTCCACAGTTATATAACTGCTACAGGTGTATTGCGACGTCAAGGGATGAGAATGTGCATTAAGATCCAAGTGCCTTTATGAACTCCAACCAGTGGCGGTTCTAGCTTGTATGGCTCCCTTGGCGAACCCCTCTAAGAAAGCACCATGCTGCACTAAATGTCATTTTTATTCAGACATTTGGTACAACACAAATAAATAATCATAACATTTAAAACTATATGAATATAAATATATATACAAAAATAAGACTCATAAATGTAAAAAAGAAGTAACAAAGGCAAATTGAAACAAATTGTAGTATATAAATCAAAATAATCAAATTATTACACCATTACCCTATTTCTAACAAATCACACACAGATAAAACTAAATTGCACAAATCCTATATCACACAAACACACAAATAGAATAACACACTTATAAAGAAGAGAACCAGATTATCACACTATTGCACTTCAAACAAGTAACGCAAACCAAATTGCATTACTAACTGCGTTAAAACCGATTGCGCAAATGTCACCTGGGCGGATGCCCATGTCGCCTAAATCCGCTACTGACTCCAACCAAACCTTCATGTGTGCTGAAACATTACTACATATACCGGTAACTCCTTTCAGAGAGTTATCAAAACGTGTCGTACGCTTAGCCTAAGCAACTATGTCGGCCTAGCTTTTGCCCAACTGAATAATGTCACCACTATCAGCAGTTGACACAGGTATATACCAGCCTCTTGCATGATAATGAAGTGTGTAGTACATCTGACCAGCAGCACTGTACCGTGAATGGCGTGTTGTTGTACCTATGAGCTATATCCTGTAGGGGGGGCCAGAGACCAATAAACCCAGCAGTGGGCACAAGTACTACAGCTTTCCATAGACTGACATCAGACATGACACACACACACACACACACTAGAACCCTACGTACTTCATATGTCGTACTTCATTTGGGTGCAAAGGCATAATGAGAACCTCACCAGGTGCGACAGCAGTCTTGCATCATTACAAAAACAAGGGTTTCCCCTAGTGGATGCTGGATAATACACAGACACACAGTCTCCTTACTATTTGTGTGTGTGTGTGTATGTTTATGTGTGTGTATGACCTTGACCATGCACGTGCGCGTGTGTGGCCAGGCGTGTGCATGCATGGCCCCTATGGGGAGATAACTGTTGATTACTGCAGCAGATGTTAAGGAGAACAAGGGGAGAGGGAGAGCTTGTAACAAGGAGAGAGACAGACAGTAAGAGAGGGAAGGAGAGGAGAAGAGAGAGACAGACAGAGAGAGGGAGGGAGAGTCTGTAACAAGGTGAGAGACAGACAGAGAGGGAGAGGAGAGAGACAGACAGACAAAAAGAGAGGGAGAGGAGAGAGACAGAGAGAGAAAGAGATTAAAAAAGTGAGGGAAGAGAAGGAGATGGAGGAGATGGAGAGAGGAGGAGAGAAGGAGATGGTAAAGAAGAGAGAGAAGGAGATGGAGAGAGGAAGAGAAGGAGATAGCAGAGGAAGATGGAGGGGAGAGAAGGAGATGGGAAAGAAAGAAGAGGAGAAGGAGATTGGAGAGAGATAGAGAAGGATTGGCAGAGAGAAGCCGAGAAGGGATGGAGAGGAGGCCGCACGAGGAGATGGAGGGAGGAGGACAAGAAGGAGAATGAGAGAAGGAGATGGACTGAGAGGTTAGGAGAGTAGGGAGAAGGAGATGGACGAGAGAGGAGAGAATGAGATGGGAGAGAGAGCGAGAGCCTATGGCGGAAAGGAGGGAGAGAAGGAGATGGGAAATGAGGAGAGAGTGAAATGGAGAAAGAGGAGAGAAATGAGATGGAGAGAGAGGAGAGAGGAGAGAATGAGATGGATGAGAAGGAGATGGAGAGAGCGAGGGAGAGAGAGATGGAGAGAGGAGAGAGAGATGGAGAGAGGAGAGAAGAGAATGGAAAGAGGAGCAAGAAGGAGATGGAAAGAGGAGGAGAGAGGAGCAATGGAGGAGGAGGAGAGAAATAGATGTGAGATGTAATGGAGATACGAACGTAAGTAGATGCGGAGAAACAAGGAGAGAAGGTTAGATGGAGAGAGGAGGAGAGAAGTGAGATGGGAAGAGGAGAGCAAGGAGATGGATAGAGGAGGAGAGAAGGAGATGAGAAGTGTGGAGAGAAGGAGATGGAGAGTGTGGGAGAAAAGTAGGAGAGAGGAGAAGGAGAGGAAAGGAGATGGGATGAGAGGAGGAGAATGGAGAGAGGAGAAGAAGGATATGGAGGGAGGAGGAGCGAAGGATATTTGCAGAGAGGAGGAGAGAAGGAGAAAGGAGGAGAGAAGGATGGAGAAGGAGGAGAAGGAGATGGAGAAGGAGGGAGAAGGAGAGGAGAGAGGAGAGAAGGAGATGGACGAGAAGGAGATGGGAGAGAGGAGGAGAGAGATATGGAGAGGAGAGAGAGGAGAGGAGAGAGGAGCGAAGGATATTGCGAGAGGAGAGAGAGGAAAAGAGGAAGAGAAGGAGATGGAGAGAAAGGAGGAGAGAAGGAGATGAGAAAGAGGAGAAGGAGATGGAGAGAAGAGAGAGAAGGAGAGAGAGGAAGGAGATGGGAGAGAAGGAGGAAAGAAGGAGACTGGAGAGAAGACAAGGAGAGGGAGATGGGGAGAGAGGAGAGTGTTCACGCCCTGACCTTAGAGATCCTTCTTATGTCTCTATTTGGTTTGGTCAGGGCGTGAGTTGGGGTGGCATTCTATGGTTTGTGGTTCTATGTTTTCTATTCTGTGTGTTTCGGCCGGGTGGCGTTCCGATCAGAGGCAGCTGTCTATCGTTGTCTCTGATTGAGAACCATACTTAGGCAGCCTTTTCCCACCTGTGTTTTGTGGGTAGTTGTTTTCTGTATTGTTAGTTTCCTTACAGAACTGTTCATTTTCCTGTTTGTTATTTTTTGTTCTAGTGTTCTGATTTTAATAAAATATCATGAACACGTCTCAAGCTGCGCTTTGGTCCAGTTATTCACAGGAAGAGGATCGTTACAGAGAGGAGATGGAGGGAGGAGGAGAGAAGGAGATGGTGGGAGGAGGAGATAAGGAGATGGGAGAGAGGAGAGCAGGAGATTGAGAGAGGAGGAGAGAAGGACATGAGAAGGAGATGGGTGAGAGGAGGAGAGAAGGAGATGGAGAGAGGGGGAGAGAAGGAGATGGGAGAGTGGAGGAGAGAAGGAGATGGGGAGAGGAGGAGAGAAGGAGATTGGAGAGAGGAGGAGAGAAGGAGATTGGAGAGAGGAGGAGAGGAGGAGATGGGAGAGAGGAGAGCCACTAACTTTGCTCACCTCAATTCCACAAGCAGACCCTGTCCTGCCTTCATACACCATGGCAGGAGTATCACCACCATATCATTCACATTGAAAATAAAGAAAGAGACAGAGTGGAAGGGAGGAGAAGGTGAGAGAGAGGGAGAGAAAGAAAGGAGGAGAGAGGAAGGGAGGAGAAGGTGAGACAGAGGGATAGAAAGAAAGGAGGAGAGAGGAAGGGAGGAGAAGGTGAGAGAGAGGGAGAGAAAGAAAGGAGGAGCGAGGAAGGGAGGAGAAGGTGAGAGAGAGAGGGATAGAAAGAAAGGAGGAGAGAGGAAGGGAGGAGAAGGTGAGAGAGAGGGAGAATGGAGAGTTTCTTCCACATGCTCCTCAGCTGTGTAAACTGAAGTTCTGTGCTGCGTCTCGGATTCCCCCAGAAAAGGGGGGATATTTATAGAAGTCCTGGCGGTGTCAGCCCGTGGACCCTAGCTCTGTCACACCCGCTAATATTATTATTATTACTTTATACGTGCAAAAATTGAAAATGTCAGTAACCCGAGAGGCCTGGAGAGACAGTGTGTGTGTGTTCGTGTGTGTGTTTGTGTGTGTGTGTATCTGTCTGTCTGTCAGTGTGTRTCTGCGTGTGTTGGTGAAGGGGTGAGTATGTATGTATATGTGTGGGAAAGGGGAAGGGGAAGAGAAATAGGGAGAGAGAACAGTGGGAGAGAGGATAGGGGGAGAAAGAACAGAGGGAGAGAGGACAGAGGGAGAGAGGGAA